>NC_086320.1:389956246-390304579 GCF_036172605.1 Pelobates fuscus | reverse complement strand
GCAAAATGGACTTTCTTTTTCTCAGCCGGGATTATGGTGGTTTGGGCTGCTGCAGCACCTCTTTGTTGCAGTAAACTTGCCTCTACCGCGGCTATGACCCGGTCAATAATGTCCACGGTTGGGTTAGGACCATAATACTTATGTAACTTAACGGCCTGGTCAAAACTTGCCTCTTCGGGGGTTCGGTCGGTTATGCTGGGCCTCTCGGTTACGTTGGCTCTTTCGGTTCCATTGGTTCTTTCAGCTCCATCCATCTCGACTAGCTCTGCGATGATGTCCCTCTTTTTGCAGTTACTGACCAGTCGGCCACGGCTTTCCAGCAGATCTTTGAGGGTAGAGCGTTTCAATCTTTCATACTGTACTTCCATCGCTCTATGTTCCTGTGTAGCTGACCTTCTGGACTGTGAGAACCATCCCGTCGCTTGCCACCAGTTGTTACGGTACACCCAGGTATATGAGGGGTTAATACCGATGAGGACGTTCCCTTTCCGAATGGAGAAGCAGCTAACGAAAGCTCCAATTAGCTGAACAGGAACCATACAAAATCCTTTACGAACTAAACAGCCGAACTAGCAAACCATAAGAATCCAATAATTGGGAGGTAATCCAATTATCTCCATGGATAGAAGCTAAACTCCATTTTTGACATAGTAAGAAAAATACATAAAAATCAATAACTTCAAATTACACGAATAGAATGACCACATTTAACGTATTCCCAGATAGCCTGGATCTGAGCGCACATTATTACCGAATGGCGCTCAGCTCTTACAAGAGCTCACTCTGGGGAGTATTGCGATATAGCAATCCCCAGAGTGTAGGCAATTCTCCAATCCCCCAAACATGAGCCAGGACTTCATGAAGGGGTAAGCAGGTCTGTTTAATGCACACAAAAGGACTTTCTTTTATACAAGTTTTCAGGCCAGAGGCACACCCCCTGGACCTGGTGGTAAACTGTGACAAAAGGGACACAAACCAATTGGAACACTAATTAACAAAATAACACTCCCACATACACAGTAAAATCCCTCCCCTCTATCCTGGAGATAATTGGCTTAAGGAACTGCAGAAAACTCAATTATCCCCAGGTACAGAAAATATCTCAATTTTACACTAACAGTAAAATACATAAAAATACATAATTCCTATTATATTACACAGAACCCTCACATTTAACCTATCCCCAGATAGCTCGGATCTGAGCGCCCAATATAGGTGAACAGCGCTCAGATGCCACGAACAGAGTAAATTTGCCATTTGCAAGGGCTGATGAGAGATTGAGGAGGGACAAAGCAGCCAGTTTAAACTGGTCTGGCAGTGTCCCTAGGAGAACGCCCTGCTGGAGAACAATGGGGGAGGGGAAAAGGCACATTCTCCCATGGAATCATGGGGCAGATACAGTCTTTAAAGAGCCAATAAGCCCAAATAGTCCTTTTAAATGGCAATACACCCCAGGGGCCATAGTCACAGGGAAAGAGGCTGGCAAGCAGGCCTCTCCAAAGGTCAGTGGCAAAGGGTAGTTTGTCACACGCACACTGATTTCTGCCTAATGGTAGCCTGTTAATCCTATTCTCACCTCCCCTTTTTATCTCCCCTCCCTGTCTACCCACGCCTGTAATAGCAACTGCTAACATATCTGTGGCGAAGCCAACCTCGCCACTGTGAACTGGAGGAGCCTGGTTGCTCGCCTGCTGCCTTTAGATTATGGACCGGCAGCTAAAGGGTTAATTTTGCTGTGCAGAAGGATTTATTTCTCCCTTTCTGCACAGCAGTTCGGTAGGTTCCATCTACCGAACAAACAGCCGTTTACCAACCTCCCCAGAGCCGTGGGAAGCCGACCGGCGCCGTTAATTGTCCACCCAGGAGCTGGAGTGTGCCTCCAATTTACCTCCCTGAATTTACCGCAGCTTAATTGCTTGTTACTGGGTGGCCGCTGTTACACTTAGCGGCCGCTAGGTGGCGGTGTTCTGGAGCTCCCCGGGCAGCCAGCGCTTTTCTGCCCGGCTTTCATGCACCAAAATCGGACACTTTTACGTGCAGGCACCGCTGAACCTCCAGCCCCTGGTTCTAATTCGTATGGATTTGGTGAATGCAGGGAAATTCGGTATTTTATGTTTTATGTGAACTGTAGTAACCCAGATAGCAATGCCATGGAGCCTGTTCGTATAATTAAAGACTTTGGCTCCATGGCAATTAAAATGTATTTGTGTGATCTGGGTGCCATTCACCTAATAATGTGCACCCAGACCTGAGCTATCTGGGGATATGTTACATGTCTGTGTTTTGTGTATAAAATGTGTCTGTATGTATTTTAAAGTGATAGTCTGTTTCTGTGTCACCATGTGCATAATGGAGTCTGGCCTTTGTCTTAGGAGATAATTGAATTACTTCATTAATTATCTCCAGGACAGAGAGGAGGAAACCAGGATGCATTGTGGGAAAGTATTGTGGCTGTATGTACTAAAGTGATACATGTCTGTCTGCTGTTTCAGTCTTCCATGTAGTCCCTTAGGGGAGTGTCCACCAGGTGGGAGACCTGCATAAATACAGGGGCAGGTAGCACTCAGTAAAACAGATTCTGCTTGACCCTCAAACCGATGTGTCGTCTCGTTTTTGGGGGAATTGGATTGTATGCTGACTGCCAGGAGTGTAAGCGGATTGTATGCTTTTCCTGTTCAGCTGATTCCAGGGTTCGTGTGTTTCCAGTTCGGGAGTTTCCAGAATTCGTACAGTTTGCAGTTCGGGAGATTGGTGATTGCTGTAGCTGCTGGTCTATGGAAAGGGGGATTATCGCCTAAACGATTTTTATCCCCTTTTGAGCAAAACGGTCCGTTACAATATCTACTTACTTTTTCATCCTTCGTTCTTCCTCAAGCTTCGTTTCAGCTTCCCTACTCATATAAACCCTGTTTGCGATTTCCATTAGCTGTGTTATGGACATCCCTGCAAATCCCACTAACTTTTGCAATTTCCTTTTAATGTCACTCTGGGCCTGGCTGCCGAATGCCGAATTAATCCTACGAGATTTTCAGGGCCTTCTGGATTAAAAGGGGTATAAAGTCTGTAGGATTCAAGCGGTCTCTCATAAAAGGCACTAGGAGATTAATCAGTTTGTTGTAATACTTCAGCTGTTCTTGACATGTTTATAGCCTTTTCCCACCTGCTTTCATGCCTGTAATAATGGCTTGTTGGTAGGCTTTCAAATGAGCCATATCAGCACCGTTTATATTCCAGTTAAGATCCGTATT
The DNA here is from genome assembly GCF_036172605.1 of Pelobates fuscus. Classification (NCBI taxonomy): domain Eukaryota; kingdom Metazoa; phylum Chordata; class Amphibia; order Anura; family Pelobatidae; genus Pelobates; species Pelobates fuscus. The sequence continues at coordinate 390,301,331 of NC_086320.1, read as the reverse complement.
GGGGAAATGGGCAGCAGCCCAAGCCACCAGGTACGCTTTGTTCTGGGTACGGGCAGTTTCCTCAAGAGTTTTAATGGGCGCATGGTTAATACGGGTCCTTTCCTCCAAATTAAATAGAGTTAATAATAACAGCTGACAATCAGCCCAAGTAGGGTTGTGGATTTGTATGATCGATGTGATCAAATCAGTCATAGCTTGTGGATTTTCCGTGTATGAGGGCTAATGGGTTTTCCAAATAAATAAGTCAGTTGTAGTAAAGGGAACATATAGGGTCTCAGTCTCCCAATTGCAACTGGCCATCAATGTGTGTTGGGCCAGGTGTAAGTCGGAGAGGCATCTGTAAATGCCAGGTTGGAGGTTCAAACCGAACTACGGACATTTATAGAGTGATGTGTTTTAACAGGTTCCGGTTGGGGAGTTGTCAGAAGGGTAGAAGAAGGTAAGTTAATCATGTCGGTCGGTAATTTCGTTAATAGAATATTTCAGACAGGGCTGGGAGGAGCCTGTCCAGTAACTAAAAAGGGTAAAAGTGTATTCCAGCGTTTTATACCATTGATCATTTCTTCCAGTTGTATTTTAGACTCAGTTACTGTTACTGAAAGCACACAGGGCTCAGTAGTTATAGTGCTATGTCAGTGGTGATGGTACAATGTCATTGCTGAGAATTATCTGGTCTAATGGACTCAGTTATTGTTATTAAGAATTCTCCTCACAATTTTGACTGTTAATAATAAAATTTAACAATAATAAAATACGCTAAAATACACTCATACCAAAAAGGGCGTCAGTTCAGGGTACAAAGAACCAGTGGGGGTAGGTACAGGAACCTGTCCAGGACAGATGAGCTGGTATCTGAGGTGGGTGAGTGGGTAGGTGGAGACAATAGGGCAGGGGAAGTGGAAACACCAGCTACACCAGTTTTAGCTTGGAAGGAAGAGTAGGGGGTTGGTAAAGGGAGATCAGATTCAGGGGGGGTATCCAAACTAGGTGTAGTTAAGGCCTTAGTGGACAAATGAGTTCTGGCAACCATGTGGCTGCATTGTTCCTTGTGGAATAACTTGACCCAATTAGGCTGTTTTTCCAACAATTTGCTTCCAACAATCAATATACAGAAACTAATTATAAAGCCCCAGCATACTAGTTATAACATTGTGAACCTGCTGTATTAAATCTGGATCAAGGCTACCACAGGACCACTGGTTACCAAAACAGAACGTTCTCTGCTACACAGAGTATTTTAATCTTTTGGGGGACAGTGTTACATCATAATCCCAAACAGCATATCCCATAGCAATTTTTTTTTTTTTTTTTAAACATACAAGACAAAGGACCAACAATTTTCGAATCAAACGCACCCATGATTTCAATGGAGAGTCTGATTCAAAGCAATATAAATATACAAACACAGTTACAATTGACACACAAATTTCCTTATCAATAACTCTACATGGCGCAGTTACCAGGCCAGAACACACACGTACACACACACACAGGATCCTCACACGTTTCACAACATTAATGACGTCTCACACATACAGAACAAAGTCAAAAACCCACCAAAGCTATACAATTATCTATAATCATAGTTAATCAATAGTGATGTACCGAACGGTTCGCTGGCGAATAGTTCCCGGCTAACATAGCTCGTTCGCGTTCGCCACGGCGGGCGAACACATGCGCGGTTCGATCCGCCCCCTATTCATCATCATTGAGTAAACTTTGACCCTGTGCCTCACGGTCAGCAGACACATTCCAGCCAATCAGCAGCAGACCCTCCCTTCCAGAACCTCCCACCTCCTGTACAGCATCCATTTTAGATTCATTCTGAAGCTGCATTCTTAGATAGAGGATGGAAAGTGTAGCTGCTGCTCATTTGATAGGGAAATTGATAACTAGGCTAGGGTATTCAGTGTCCACTACAGTCCTGAAGGACTCATCTGATCTCTGCTGTAAGGACAGCACCCCAAAAAGCCCTTTTTAGGGCTAGAACATCAGTCTGCTTTTTTTTTTCTTTTTCTTTTTTTTCTGTGTAATGTAATTGCAGTTGCCTGCCAGCTTCTGTGTCAGGCTCACAGTGGATACTGTGCCCACTTGCCCAGTGCCACCACTCATATCTGGTGTCACAATAGCTTAAGCTTGCATTTAAAAACCAAAAAATGTTTTTCACTGTAATAGATTGAATAGCAGTTAGTTGTCTGCCAGCTTCTGTGTCAGGCTCACAGTGGATACTGTGCCCACTTGCCCAGTGCCACCACTCATATCTGGTGTCACAATAGCTTAAAGGGACACTCTCGGCACCCAGACCACTTCTGCTCATTTGAGTGGTCTGGGTGCCAACTCCCACTACTCTTAACCCTGCAAGTGTAATTATTGCAGTTTTCTATAAACTGCAATAATTACATTGCAGGGTTAACTCCACCTCTAGTGGCTGTCTATTAGACAGCCACTAGAGGTCACTTCCTGGGTTCTAGCACTGGAAACCTGTGCTAGAGCGTCACTGGACGTCCTCACGCTGTGTGAGGACCTCCAGCGTTGCTCAAAACCCCATAGGAAAGCATTTAAATGATTTTTCAATGCTTTCCTATGGGGAGACGTAATGCGCATGCGCGGCATTGCCACGCATGTGCATTAGGTCCCCTCGGCCGGTGGGCGAGATCAGTCTCACCCACCGGCCGACGCAATGAAGAGGAGGAGCGTCGCGGAGGTGGAGACAGCGACGAGGGACATCGCCGCTGCCTCAGGTAAGTGACTGAAGGGGTTTTCACCCCTTCAGTAACCGGGGATTGGGGGGTGGGAGGGAGAGGGACCCTCCAGTGCCAGGAAAACGGATCGTTTTCCTGGCACTGGAGTTTCCCTTTAAGCTTGCATTTAAAAACATTTTTTTTTTTCACTGTAATAGATTGAATAGCAGTTAGTTGTCTGCCAGCTTCTGTGTCAGGTTCACAGTGGATACTGTGCCCACTTGCCCAGTGCCACCACTCATATCTGGTGTCACAATAGCTTAAGCTTGCATTTAAAAATCAAAAAAAAAATTTCACTGTAATAGATTGAATATCAGTTAGTTGTCTGCAAGCGTCTGGGTGTCAGGCCTTCAGCGTGTACTCTGCCAACCTCTGCCAGTCCACTTTGCCACTCATATCTGGTGTGACAATAGCGTGCCTTTAAAAAGAAAAAAGTTTTTTCACTGTAAGCTAATAGCAGTCAGTGTCCTTCAAGCTGGTGTGTCAGGCCTTCAGCGTGTACTCTGCCAACCTCTGCCAGTCCACTTTGCCACTCATATCTGGTGTGACAATAGCGTGCCTTTAAAAAGAAAAAAAGTTTTTCACTGTAAGCTAATAGCAGTCAGAGTCCTTCAAGCTGGTGTGTCGGGCCTTCAGCGTGTACTCTGCCAACCTCTGCCAGTCCACTTTGCCACTCATATCTGGTGTGACAATAGCGTGCCTTTAAAAAGAAAAAAAGTTTTTCACTGTAAGCTAATAGCAGTCAGTGTCCTTAAAGCGGGTGTCAGACCTTCAGCGTGTACTCTGCCAACCTCTGCCAGTCCACTTTGCCACTCATATCAGGTGTGACAATAGTGTGCCTTTAAAAAGAAAAAAAGTTTTTCCACTGTTATAAATTGAATAGCAGTTACTTGTCTTCAAGCGGGTGTGTCAGGCCAACAGCATGTACTCTGCCAACCTCTGCCAGTGCACATTGCCACTCATATCTGGTGTCACAATAGCGTGCATTTAAAAACAAAAAACTTTTTTCACTGTTATAGATTGAATAGCAGTTAGTTGTCTTCAAGCGGGTGTGTCAGGCCAACAGCGTGTACTCTGCCAACCTCTGCCAGTGCACATTGCCACTCATATCTGGTGTCACAATAGCGTGCATTTAAAAACAAAAAACTTTTTTCACTGTTATAGATTGAATAGCAGTTACTTGTCTTCAAGCGGGTGTGTCAGGCCAACAGCGTGTACTCTGCCAACCTCTGCCAGTGCACATTGCCACTCATATCTGGTGTCACAATAGCGTGCATTTAAAAACTAAAAACATTTTTCACTGTTATAGATTGAATAGCAGTTACTTGTCTTCAAGCGGGTGTGTCAGGCCAACAGCGTGTACTCTGCCAACCTCTGCCAGTGCACATTTCCACTCATATCTGGTGTCACAATAGCGTGCATTTAAAAACAAAAAACATTTTTCACTGTTATAGATTGAATAGCAGTTACTTGTCTTCAAGCGGGTGTGTCAGGCCTTCAGCGTGTACTCTGCCAACCTCTGCCAGTCCACTTTGCCACTCATATCTGGTGTGACAATAGCGTGCCTTTAAAAAGAAAAAAAGTTTTTCACTGTAAGCTAATAGCAGTCAGTGTCTTTAAAGCGGGTGTCAGATCAAGCGACTGTGTGTCAGGCCTACAGCGTGTACTCTGCCAACCTCTGCCACTGCACAGTGCCACTCATATATGGTCTCACAGTAGCTTGCACGCATAATACCACTAATCAAAAAAAAAAATGACAGGCAGAGGCAGGCCAACCCGCAGGGGCCATCGTGGTCATGGTGCTGTGATTCCCTTTTGCCCTAGAATAATGCCCAGTTTTCAGAGGCCACGTACCCTCTGAGGACATAGGTGACTGGCTAACACAGGACACTCAATCTTCTACAGCTTCCGCTCGGAACCTTGACGCACCATCCTCCTCCAGCTTAGCTTCGGGCACCTCTCAAGATACCACTCACCCGCCTGCCGCCACCACCAACACTAGCACCACAGCTGCTTCACTTGGTATGTCAGAGGAGTTATTTACACATCCGTTTGAAGAAATGAGTGATGCGCAACCATTATTGCCAGAGGATGTAGATAACAGGGATATGTCTCAGGCAGGCAGCATTACACACATGGACGTACGGTGTGATGATGATGATGTTGTACCTGCTGCTGTTTCCTTTGCTGAGTTGTCCGATACAAGTGAAGCGGTTGATGATGACGATGCGTCCATGGATGTCACGTGGGTGCCCGCTCGGCAAGAAGAAGAACAGGGTGAAAGTTCAGATGGGGAGACAGAGAGGAGGAGGAGGAGACGAGTTGGAAGCAGGGGGAGGTAGTCGCAAGGAGCTAGTGGCACAGTCAGACAGCATGCATCGGCACCCGGGGTCAGCCCGACAGCACGCCAATCAACGCATGCTGTGTCCACCACCAGAATGCCGTCATTGCAGAGCTCAGCAGTGTGGCATTTGTTTTGTGTGTCTGCCTCTGACAACAGCGATGCCATTTGCAACCTGTGCCAAAAGAAACTGAGTCGTGGGAAGTCCAACACCCACCTAGGTACAACTGCTTTGCGTAGGCACATGATCGCACATCACAAATGCCTATGGGATCAACACATGAGTACAAGCAGCACACAAACTCAAAGCCGCCATCCTCCTCCTGGTCCAGCATCTTCAGCCATGTCAACCACTGCTGTCCTCCTTGCCCCCTCTCAACCATCCGCCACTCCGTCTCTCGCCTTAAGCAGTTCCCACTCATCTGCCCACAGTCAGGTGTCTGTCAAGGACATGTTTAAGCGTAAGAAGCCAATGTCAGAAAGTCACCCCCTTGCCCAGCGTCTGACAGCTGGCTTTTCTGATATTTTAGAACACCAGCTTTTACCATACAAGCTGGTGGAGTCTGAGGCGTTCAAAAAATGTGTGGACGAAATTTCTTTGCACAAAAGGCAATCCCCAACCTGTACTCGATTGTGCAAAAGGAAGTAATGGCATGTCTGGCACACAGTGTTGGGGCAAGGGTTCATCTGACCACTGATACCTGGTCTGCAAAGCATGGTCAGGGCAGGTATATCACCTACACTGCGCGTGGCTCTGCAGAGGAGTTGGTGACACCGCCACGACTTGCAGGCAGGCCTGCTGCCACCTCCTCTACTCCTCCTACTCCATCCTCTTACATAACCTCCTCGGCTGAGTCCTCTTCTGCTGCTGCATCTTGCTCCACATCAACAGCACCCCCCTAGCTCCCCAGGTACTATTCCACATCCCGGATACGGCAGTGTCACGCCGTCTTGGGTTGTCACACCGGACAAGCACTCCTGTCTGCCCTGAACGCACAGGTGGAAAAGTGGCTGACTCCGCAGCAACTGGATATCGGCAAAGTGGTTTGTGACAACGGAACAAATTTGTTGGCGGCATTGAAGTTGGGCAAGTTGACACATGTGCCGTGCATGGCACATGTGTGTAATCTGATCGTACAACGCTTTGTGCATAAGTACACAGGCTTACAGGACGTCCTGAAGCAGGCCAGGAAGGTGTGTGGCCATTTCAGGCGTTCCTACACGGCCATGGTGCACTTTGCAGATATCCAGCGGCGAAACAACATGCCAGTGAGGCGCTTGATTTGCGACAGCCCGACACGTTGGAATTCAACACTCCTAATGTTCGACCGCCTGCTCCAACAAGAAAGAGCCGTTAATGAATATCTGTATGACCGAGGTGCTAGGACAGCCTCTGGGGAGCTGGGAATTTTTTTGCCACGTTACTGGACGCTCATGCGCAATGCCTGTAGGCTCATGCATCCTTTTGAGGAGGTGACAAACCTAGTCAGTCGCACCGAAGGCACCATCAGCGACATCATACCATTTGTTTTCTTCCTGGAGCGTGCCCTGCGAAGAGTGCTGGATCAGGCCGTAGATGAGCGTGAAGAGGAAGAGGAAGAGTTGTGGTCACCATCACCACCAGAAACAGCCTTATCAGCATCGCTTGCTGGACCTGCGGCAACGCTGGAAGAGGATTGTGAGGAAGAGGAGTCAGAGGAGGAATGTGGCTTTGAGGAGGAGGAGGAAGACCAACCACAACAGGCATCCCAGGGTGCTCGTTGTCACCTATCTGGTACCCGTGGTGTTGTACATGGCTGGGGGAAGAACATATCTTCATCGAGATCACTGAGGAGGAGGAACGGGAAATGAGTAGCTCGGCATCCAACCTTGTGCAAATGGGGTCTTTTATGCTGTCCTGCCTGTTGAGGGACCCTCGTATAAAAAGGCTGAAGGAGAACGACCTGTACTGGGTGTCCACGCTACTAGACCCCCGGTATAAGCAGAAAGTGGCGGAAATGTTACCGAATTGCAACAAGTCGGAAAGGATGCAGCATTTGCAAAAAAAATTAAAAGTATGCTTTACACAGTGTATAAGGGTGATGTCACAGCACAATGGGAATCTAACAGGGGAAGAGGTGAAAGTCATCCTCCTCCTCCCACGACCACGCCGGCAAGGACAGGACGCTTTAAAGACGTGTTGTTGATGGAGGACATGCGGAGCTTTTTAAGTCCTACGCATCGCCACAGTCCTTCGGGATCCACCCTCAGAGAACGACTCGACCGACAGGTAGCAGACTACCTCGCCTTAACTGCAGATATCGACACTCTGAGGAGCGATGAACCCCTTGACTACTGGGTGTGCAGGCTTGACCTGTGGCCTGAGCTATCCCAATTTGCGATAGAACTTCTGGCCTGCCCCGCTTCAAGTGTCCTGTCAGAAAGGACCTTCAGTGCAGCAGGAGGTATTGTCACTGAGAAGAGAAGTCGCCTAGGTCAAAAAAGTCTAGATTACCTCACCTTTATTAAGATGAATGAGGGATGGATCCTGAAGGGACTGACAGTGGGCGATACATTCGACTGAAAAAGGCCTGATGAGATGAGCTGCCTTGGGCTAAAAATGGTCCACACGCTGCTGTATTTTAGCTCTGAATGCCGGTTGACTTGTGTGACTTATCTGCCACCAACTAGGGTTCAAGCCGCAATGTTTTAGGGCACTATCTGCCTGGGAAACAAACATCAATTTTTATGGCCGCTGCTACAGCAGCGGCTTCAACAATACCTAATTTTTCAGGCATGTGTACATGCCTAATTTTTCGGCCCTCTGGTGCTCCACTGTGGCTTCAAAAATCAAACCAAAAAAAAGACACTTAACAGGGATTAAACTGATAGGAATAGTACTACTTAACACACCACTCCTATCTGGTGGCACATTAGATTGCACGCCCAGTGCCCCAAATTTGAAGTAGGAGGACCGACCAAGCATCTTTTTCCATCTCCCGGTTCCTAAAATCGATGCCATATACACGTCCCCTGATAGGGCGCCAGCTCGTTATTCTCTTGGGCGCCAGCTCGTTATTCTTTTTTTCACTTCACTAGGGACACTTAACTGCACTATGGGCACTTAGACCCACTCTTTGTCTTGCACACTGTTATTCCTAGCCAGCATCTGTGATGGGAAATCAGGCAGTCATCTAAACGTTTAGATTGAGCTTTAGCTTAGAACACCCTTGAAGGTGTTTAAGGAGATTAGGGCTAGTTTAGAGGATTCTTCTTAGACCTCTCTGGGTCTTTATAGCCCTTCTACCTATCCAGCATTTCTGGAAACTAGCTAAGAGAAAGGGTGGCTGTGTGTCTGTGATACATTTAACTTTATATCACTGTGACGAGACCAATCTCGCCACATTGTATTGGAGGAGCCTGCTTGCCCACCTGCTGCCTTTGGATTATGGACCGGCAGCTAAAGGGTTAATTTTACTGTGCAGAAGGATTTATTTCTCCCTTTCTGCACAGCCGTTCGGTAGATTCTATCTACCGAACATACAGCCTGTTTGCAAGCTCCCCAGAGCCGTGGGAAGCCGGCCGGCGCTGTTAATTGGCCACCCAGAAGCTGGAGTGTGCTGCCAATTTACCTCCCTGAAGCTGCGGTTAACCGCAGCTTAATTGCTTGTTACTGGGTGGCCGCTGTTACACTTAGCGGCCGCTAGGTGGCGGTGTTATGGAGCTCCCCGGGCAGCCAGCGCTTTTCTGCCCGGCTTTCATGCGCCAAAATCGGACACTTTTACGTGCAGGCACCGCTGAACCTCCAGCCCCTGGTTCTAATTCGTATGGATTTGATGAATGCAGGGAAATTCGGTAGTTTGGTTTATGTGAATGTTTTAACCCAGATAGCAATGCCATGGAGCATATTAGTGTAATTAAAGACTTTGGCTCCATGGCGATTAAACTGTATTCGGTTGGTCTGGGTGCCATTCACCTAATAATGTGCACTCAGACCTGAGCTATCTGGGGATATGTTACATGTCTATGTTTAATGTATAAAAAGTAACTTTATGTATTTTAAAGCATATTACTGTATTTGGGTCCCCACATGTGTAATGGAGTTTTGCCTTTGTCCTGGGAGATAATTGGATTACTTCTCCAATTATCTCCAGGGCAGAAGGGAGGAAGCCAGGATGCATTGTGGGGATGTTTTGCTTCTGTAAGTCTGTAATGTGATACATGTCTGTCTGCTGTTTCAGTCTTCCATTTGGTCCCCTAGGGGAGTGTCCACCAGGTGGGAGACCTGCATAAATACAGGGGCAGGTAGCCCTCAATAAACAGACCACTGCTGGACCCTCAACACGGAGCCTTGTCCCGTTCTTGGGGGGGTTCACTGTATGCTGATAGGGACTTACTGCCAGGAGTGTAAGCCGCTTGGGAGCTTTTCCTGTTCGTCTGCTAGCAGCTATTCGTGAGGTTCCAGTTCGGGAGTTTGGAGTGCTACCTTATTCCCTTGTATGCAGTTCAGGAGTTTGGTGCATTCACTTATATACAATTCGTGAGTTTTGGTGATTTTACAGTAGCTGTGCCTGTCTGTGAAAAGGGGATTATCGCCTAAACGGATTTTAACCCCTTGTCTGCTGAAACGGTCCGTTACAATCACCTTATTGACACTTTATCACTCCGGTCTCCATACTCTCTGCCTATACCCATATTTTTAGAGGGAATTTCCTTGCCCCTGCCAATATTATATAATAGGTAATAGTATTACCATTATTACACAATTAGGTCTCTGAGGACAGGTGTCAATCCATATCTGCCAAGTGACCCTATGTAGGGGGAACAGTCTCTATTCTGCTCTGTGTCAGTGTGTATCAGGGTCCCTGAGGACAGGTGTCAATCCATATCTGCCAAGTTACCCTATGTAGGGGGACCATTCTCTATTCTGCTCTGTGTCAGTGTGTATCATGGATCCTTAGGATAGGTGTCAATCCATATCTGCCAAGTGACCCTATGTAGGAGGAACAGTCCCTATTCTGCTCTGTGTCAGTGTGTATCAGGGATCCTTAGGATAGGTGTCAATCCATATCTGCCAAGTGACCCTATGTAGGAGGAACAGTCCCTATTCTGCTCTGTGTCAGTGTGTATCAGGGATCCTTAGGATTCCAATCCATATCTGCCAAGTGACCCTATGTAAGGGGAATAGTCCCTATTCTACTCTGTGTCAGTGTGTATCAGGGTCTCTGAGGACAGGTGTCAATCCATATGTCAAGGTGTCAATATGTCATATGTCAGGTGTCAATCCATATCCATTGTGATTTAGGAATGTTAGGTGATTTATGCCCTTTATGGATTAAAACCAGACTCTGCATCAACTGTGTAATTTTCCATGGGAGTTTTGCCATGGATCCCCCTCCGGCATGCCACAGTCCAGGTGTTAGTCCCCTTGAAACAACTTTTCCATCACTTTTGTGGCCAGAAAGAGTCCCTGTGGGTTTTAAAATTCGCCTGCCCATTGAAGTCAATGGCGGTTCGCCCGGTTCGCGAACGTTTGCGGAAGTTCCCGTTCGCCGTTCGCGAACCGAAAATTTCGTGTTCGCGACATCACTATTAATCAACATCTAAAACACTGATCGCCTAATATTTCTACAACCCTGTATCAGTAGTCAGTGGGTATGGTACGGTCAGTGGTTATGGTACTGTTAGTGTTTATGGTACTGTCATTGGTTATGTTATTGTCAGTTGTTATGGTAGGTTAGTGGTTATGGTATTGTTAGTTGTTATGTACGGTCAGTGGTTATGGTACGATCAGTGGTTATGGTATTGGCAGTTGTTATGGTAGGTCAGTGGTTATGGTATTTGTAGCGGTTACCCCAATGAACGGGGTTCTCACAGCTAGAGGGTATCCTCCCGAGTGTGAGGGGTATTCACAGCATTCCACCAGTCATCCAAGTAGAGAAGCTCTTACAAGAGCTAGTGTATTAGCATTATAGCCGTTTCCCCCAATAGGAAACAAGACTCTAGATTGAGGGTAAAGTAAGAACTGAAGGTTCAAAACAATATTGTACAGTTAGACACTCCCAGATAATGTACACAAACCCTCCCCTCTGCTTGGGGAGATAATTGAGTAAGATACTGTAATTAACTCAATTATCCCCAAGCAGAAAAAACAAATTTTTCACAAAGTACAGAAAATGTATCCCCATGAATGTTATATCCCCGATAGCCCTGATCTGGGTGAACAACATGTCCAAATATCACCCAGATCAGAGCAGGGGTTCAGGAAATTCCTGGAAGTCATATTTGACCGACCGCAAGCATGGCTTCATGCCCAAAACAGTTCCAGAGAATTAGGCTGTGCGGCCGCTCTATTTCCAATAGTTCAAATACTGTTCAAATTACCGAATGAACTGGTGAATGGCAACAGTCTATGTGTGTAGAATATTGCATATTCTATGTTTCTATTGATTATATATGGATGTCTGGATTGGCAGTAAGTCACAAGGTTTTCTTGTATGAGAGCTCTGGAAAGTAAGTTGGGGGTTTTGTCCTTATATGGCTAGAGTTATGCTCTGACGTCAGTATGGGCACATCTATATAGTAACTGAACAAAGGGACACAAGGTCTCTTGGCTCTCTCTCGATGTAAAGATGTAAGGATGTAACTCTCCCGTCAGGAGTCCAGCAATTACCATCTGCTGCTGAATGTCCATTATCCTGTAACATCATTTGTTGTTTTATTATGTATCAGTAACTAAGAATAAACCTGAAGAAACCGTAAGTCAGATTGCGTATTAGTACTTTTCATTAATATAGACATATATTAATGTGGCGAGCATTTGGCCCAAGACTATATATACAAAAGACGTATATATCAATGAGCCAGAAGAAATTAAGAAGATTCAACAGTGACGATCGTTCCAGACAGATTTACAATGTGTGTCCCTGGTTTGTGTGTTTAAATGTACCGAACGCCGCTGCTTTCGTATGAAAAGAGGCGAATTGCTGGAAGTCTGGAATTCCCAGCAGTGTTCGTGTGGAATAGTGTCCGAAAATAGTTCCATGCGTTCGAAGACAAAACACCGCTGGCTGTTCGACAGTTTAAGATGGACGCCGCCACGTGTTTGTGCATACGAACGATGACCACCCAGCCGTTCGTCAATTAAGCTGCGGTTAACCACAGCTTCTGGGAGGTTAACAAGCAGCACACTCCACATGCAGGGTGGTTGGTCGTTCGGCATTTTGTTCGGATATTTGATTAGCATTATCCTGGTAGCAATAAAAGAGAAATTCACCGAACCAATTAACGACTAAATAAGGGAGAATATAAAATCCAAACAAATAAGGAGAAATATGAAATCCAGGGACAGAGAGGTCTGTCACAGCATTGTCAGTTGTCATGGTAGGTCAGTTGTTATGGTATTGTCAGTTGTTATGGTAGGCCAGTGGTTATGGTATTGTCAGTTGTTATGGTAGGTCAGTGGTTATGGTATCAGTAGTTGTGGTGTCAGTAATTGTGGCATCAGTGATTATGCTGTCGTGGTTATAATGTCAGTCAGTAGTTATGGTGTCAGTAGTTATGGTGTCGGTGGTTATGGTGTTGTGCATAATTAAACACTATATACACTTTAAAAGTCAGCTAAACAGCATATACATCAAAATTTAGCAAGACATACACATTATAAACGGGAGCTTAGCTATACAATTTACACCAGAATCTAGCTAAACAATATATATATACATCAGAGTTTTACTAAACAGTATTTTTGGAGACTATGTTCTAAACTGAACAGAGCTTATACTGGAGTTCAGTTAACCAGTTAGCTCCACACTTCGAGATCTAGTGAACTAAATTTACAACAGAATTCAACTAGTCTACTCACTCCAGAATCTGCGATCAAGTGAACGGAATTTACAACAGAGTTCAACTAGTCCAGAAACCAGAATCAGAACATACTTCGAGATCTAGCGAACGGAATTTACAACAGAATTTGGCTAGTCTACTCCCTCCAGAATACACAATCTAGTAAACGTAATTTACAACAGAGTTCAACTAGTCCAGAAACCGGAATCCGACTGAACATATATACATCAGAATTCACCCAGACAAACAGACCCTATGCTAAACGGGCTAGCTACAGAGCGTTTAGCTTAAGATGGGGATCAGCCATCTCTTCCCTCTAGTGCGAGAGGTCAGATACAGATTCAACCCCTAATGGGTTACCTTAGATTCCTGGACCTGAGGTTCGAAATTCATCGACGGGACCCTCGATACCCACTGTGTAGAAGCCAATGGTCTCCTGGACAAAAGGCCAGTGGCGCTGAGACGAAAGGAAGTCCACGCAGTATCGGTCCAGGGGTGTTGCCGTGGAGAGGTGGGTAAAAATATTTACCGTTGGGGGGGGCGGGACCAACGCTGGAGCCGAGCGGACGCCATTTCTGCTTGCTCCTCATCTATCCGCACAAATATCGCCAAAAATACCCGTCCGTCTCGACCAACACTGAGACAAACCGCAAAGCTGCACACTAGGCGTCGGACTGCACCGATCGATGCCTTTCTCGTACACGCCGAGGCCCACAAAGCAAAAACGCAAGTCTGGGGCCTACCACGCTCCACAGACACGAGGCCTGGATACTCTCTTTAACGGCCTACTGGAGGCATACGATTGGGACGAGCCGGAACCCACTCTGACGACGCCGCAGCCCCACACACAGCTAATGGGGCGTCGCACACAGAAGCCCGACAGGGACATTGGGGTCATGCTCCAACGACCAGCAGCACAGAAAGCACAGTCTCTGGAGCATGTGGAAACGCCGGTACCGGCACCCGACACCCGGAGCGCTACAGGGGATACCTCACCCTCTCCACCACCGGAGCACACCCTGAGTCTGCAACTAACAGACAGCTCCGCTCTGACCACAAAGGGGGACCTTAAAATGCTCCTCTCGGACTTACATAAGATGATGGAAGCTGACAGAGCAATGCTCAGGCGTGAGATCAACGCTAACACCGTTCGCATAACAGCTACAGAAGACGGACTCAAATCTGCCCAATCAACGGACCCACATCTTTCAGAGAGTGACCGCCTTGGAGGACCAACAACGCCGCAACAACTTAAAAATAAGGGGTGTACCAGCCGACATAACGGCGGAGGAACTGCCGCACTTTACCCGGCGGCTGCTGGGGACCATCCTCTCACCCGGAGCTGCCAAGAAAATCGCCCTAGCGGGCATATACCGCCTCGCCACTACCACTAACTCTTCCACCACGCCAAGGGATGTTATAATCCGCTTCACATCTATCGCAGACAAAGCCCACACTATGGCAGCTCTACGTGGCAAAACACCCCTGCAGTTCGAAGGCACACACCTAAACTTTTTCCAAGACCTCTCCAAGGCGACCCTGCAGTGGCGAAGATCCATGTGGCCTATCACAGCTCACCTCCGATCCTCAGGGGTACAGTACAGATGGGGAACGATGGGATCCCTAGTGGCGACACACAATGGCGCTACACACACGCTTCACTCGATGTCCAACTCACCAGCGTTCTTAGCAGCCCTGGGACTATCAACCCCAGACACAGAAGCATCGCCTGGAACCTCCGGCAGCAGCTGGGACCCAGCCACCATCACACCCTTTGTGCCCAGAGAGCTGAACACATGAAGGACTTGAATATCCAACCCCTGACCGGGACTTGAGCCGATATACCGACCTCGAGAACATGGACATGTCTTTGTTAACCAAAAGTTGATTAGTTCACTGTTCATTAATGTTTTGTTTAAACTTGCCGGACGGATCTTGTATAAGCACCATGTGCAACCCACTTAGACGCGATACAACCAAAGCTGACAGATTGAGACCACATGCACCTGCATTGACCCAGGCGAGTTAAACCCTCCCCCCCCCCCCCGACGCCCCCTAGGTAAGGGGTACACCACTCAACAGAGAAAGGGGCCTTAACAACGCCCATAGCATGGCACAAAAGACCCATAGCAAGGCACCTTACTCACACAGTAACAGCTTGACCGAACCTACACAACACTAATATGCGGAATACCACCTCATACCCTGCTTCCCCACGGCCCGCATAAACCCAGGCCCACCAACCCAAGTCTCTGGGAACGCTATACACTCACACAAAACCCAACCTTAGTAAACTAGACCCCGACTGACCTGGAGAGACAAAACCTGAAAATAAAACATATAAAATGGTGCGGTTAACCGAATTTACACCACTAGAACCGTTGTTATAAAGCCTTACTTGATTCTTGTATCACATGATGACAACTGTTAATGTCTACGATGCATGCACTACAAAAATAAAGAATTAAAAAAATATATATATATATTTACCGTTGTGGGGTCTCTGCCCTGGTTTCCCAAGCAAATTGCACCAGAGATGTTGCAGGAGACCACTGAAGAAGCCACGCACAGAGAGTCCAGACACAGGTCTTTTCAGGAGGCAAAGGTCTTTATTTTCACGGACTGGGTCTCAGCTGAACTCCTGTTCAAAAGATCTGAGCCCTGAGCACATGGAGTAGAGGCTTTTTATAAGATATGCATCTCCCATCTCTACTATCAGATTAAATGGACAATAGGCAAAAAGGATACACAGGATTACCTTAAATGGACAGGCAACATGGCCCTTTAGGAGAATGGAATGTGGTTTCAGTTCTTGCACATGCTCAGTACATTGATGACAGTATCTAGCTACATGTAACTAACTAATAGATACCTGTACTTGTATATGCCACATGGAGATTTTAGGCATACTAAATTTTGGGCCTAGCTGAAATCCCATCACACTCTCAGATTATAGAGGCAGATTCTCTGTGAATGGGAATACCCTGAGATTAATTAGACAGATTCTCTGTGAATGAGAATACCCTGAGATTAATTAGACAGATTCTCTGTGAATGAGAATACCCTGAGATTAATTAGACAGATTCTCTGTGAATGGGAATACCCTGAGATTAATTAGACAGATTCTCTGTGAATGGGAATACTCTCAGATTAATTAGACAGATTCTCTGTGAATGGGAATACCCTGAGATTAATTAGACAGATTCTCTGTGAATGGGAATACCCTGAGATTAATTAGACAGATTCTCTGTGAATGGGAATACCCTGAGATTAATTAGACAGATTCTCTGTGAATGGGAATACCCTGAGATTAATTAGACAGATTCTCTGTGAATGAGAATACCCTGAGATTAATTAGACAGATTCTCTGTGAATGGGAATACCCTGAGATTAATTAGACAGATTCTCTGTGAATGAGAATACCCTGAGATAAATTAGACAGATTATCTGTGAATGGGAATACCCTGAGATTAATTAGACAGATTATCTGTGAATGGGAATACCCTGAGATTAATTAGACAGATTATCTGTGAATGAGAATACCCTGAGATTAATTAGACTCATTCTCTGTGAATGGGAATATCCTGAGATTAATTAGACAGATTCTCTGTGAATGGGAATACCCTGAGATTAATTAGACAGATTCTCTGTGAATGGGAATACCCTGAGATTAATTAGACAGATTCTCTGTGAATGGGAATACCCTGAGATTAATTAGACAGATTCTCTGTGAATGAGAATACCCTGAGATTAATTAGACAGATTCTCTGTGAATGGGAATACCCTGAGATTAATTAGACAGATTATCTGTGAATGAGAATACCCTGAGATTAATTAGACAGATTCTCTGTGAATGGGAATACCCTGAGATTAATTAGACAGATTCTCTGTGAATGGGAATACCCTGAGATTAATTAGACAGATTCTCTGTGAATGGGAATACCCTGAGATTAATTAGACAGATTCTCTGTGAATGGGAATACCCTGAGATTAATTAGACACATTCTCTGTGAATGAGAATACCCTGAGATTAATTAGACAGATTCTCTGTGAATGGGAATACCCTGAGATTAATTAGACAGATTCTCTGTGAATGGGAATACTCTCAGATTAATTAGACAGATTCTCTGTGAATGGGAATACCCTGAGATTAATTAGACAGATTCTCTGTGAATGGGAATACTCTCAGATTAATTAGACAGATTCTCTGTGAATGAGAATACCCTGAGATTAATTAGACAGATTCTCTGTGAATGGGAATACCCTGAGATTAATTAGACAGATTCTCTGTGAATGGGAATACCCTGAGATTAATTAGACAGATTCTCTGTGAATGGGAATACCCTGAGATTAATTAGACAGATTATCTGTGAATGGGAATACCCTGAGATTAATTAGACAGATTCTCTGTGAATGGGAATACCCTGAGATTAATTAGACAGATTCTCTGTGAATGGGAATACCCTGAGATTAATTAGACACATTCTCTGTGAATGAGAATACCCTGAGATTAATTAGACAGATTCTCTGTGAATGGGAATACCCTGAGATTAATTAGACAGATTCTCTGTGAATGGGAATACCCTGAGATTAAATAGACAGATTCTCTGTGAATGGGAATACCCTGAGATTAATTAGACAGATTCTCTGTGAATGAGAATACCCTGAGATTAATTAGACAGATTCTCTGTGAATGAGAATACCCTGAGATTAATTAGACAGATTCTCTGTGAATGAGAATACCCTGAGATTAATTAGACAGATTCTCTGTGAATGAGAATACCCTGAGATTAATTAGACAGATTCTCTGTGAATGGGAATACCCTGAGATGAATTAGTCAGATTCTCTGTGAATGGGAATACCCTGAGATTAAATAGATAGATTCTCTGTGAATGGGAATACTCTCAGATTAATTAGACAGATTCTCTGTGAATGGGAATACTCTCAGATTAATTAGACAGATTCTCTGTGAATGAGAATACACTGAGATTAATTAGACAGATTCTCTGTGAATGGGAATACCCTGAGATTAATTAGTCAGATTCTCTGTGAATGAGAATACCCTGAGATTAAATAGACAGATTCTCTGTGAATGGGAATACCCTGAGATTAATTAGACAGATTCTCTGTGAATGAGAATACCCTGAGATTAATTAGACAGATTCTCTGTGAATGGGAATACCCTGAGATTAATTAGACAGATTCTCTGTGAATGAGAATACCCTGAGATTAATTAGACAGATTCTCTGTGAATGGGAATACCCTGAGATTAATTAGACAGATTCTCTGTGAATGAGAATACCCTGAGATTAATTAGACAGATTCTCTGTGAATGGGAATACCCTGAGATTAATTAGACAGATTCTCTGTGAATGAGAATACCCTGAGATTAATTAGACAGATTCTCTGTGAATGAGAATACCCTGAGATTAATTAGACACATTCTCTGTGAATGGGAATACCCTGAGATTAATTAGACAGATTCTCTGTGAATGGGAATACCCTGAGATTAATTAGACAGATTCTCTGTGAATGAGAATACCCTGAGATTAATTAGACAGATTCTCTGTGAATGAGAATACCCTGAGATTAATTAGACAGATTCTCTGTGAATGAGAATACCCTGATATTAATTAGACAGATTCTCTGTGAATGAGAATACCCTGAGATTAATTAGACACATTATCTGTGAATGGGAATACCCTGAGATTAATTAGACAGATTCTCTGTGAATGAGAATACCCTGAGATTAATTAGACAGATTCTCTGTGAATGGGAATACCCTGAGATTAATTAGACAGATTCTCTGTGAATGAGAATACCCTGAGATTAATTAGACAGATTCTCTGTGAATGGGAACACCCTGAGATTAATTAGACAGATTCTCTGTGAATGGGAATACCCTGAGATTAATTAGACATATTCTCTGTGAATGAGAATACCCTGAGATTAATTAGACAGATTCTCTGTGAATGGGAATACCCTGAGATTAATTAGACAGATTCTCTGTGAATGGGAATACCCTGAGATTAATTAGACAGATTCTCTGTGAATGGGAATACCCTGAGATTAATTAGACAGATTCTCTGTGAATGGGAATACCCTGAGATTAATTAGACACATTATCTGTGAATGGGAATACCCTGAGATTAATTAGACAGATTCTCTGTGAATGAGAATACCCTGAGATTAATTAGACAGATTCTCTGTGAATGGGAATACCCTGAGATTAATTAGACACATTCTCTGTGAATGGGAATACCCTGAGATTAATTAGACAGATTCTCTGTGAATGGGAATACCCTGAGATTAATTAGACAGATTCTCTGTGAATGGGAATACCCTGAGATTAATTAGACAGATTCTCTGTGAATGAGAATACCCTGAGATTAATTAGACAGATTCTCTGTGAATGAGAATACCCTGAGATTAATTAGACACATTCTCTGTGAATGGGAATACCCTGAGATTAATTAGACAGATTCTCTGTGAATGAGAATACCCTGAGATTAATTAGACAGATTCTCTGTGAATGGGAATACCCTGAGATTAATTAGACACATTCTCTGTGAATGGGAATACCCTGAGATTAATTAGACAGATTCTCTGTGAATGAGAATACCCTGAGATTAATTAGACAGATTCTCTGTGAATGGGAATACCCTGAGATTAATTAGACAGATTCTCTGTGAATGAGAATACCCTGAGATTAATTAGACACATTCTCTGTGAATGGGAATACCCTGAGATTAATTAGACAGATTCTCTGTGAATGGGAATACCCTGAGATTAATTAGACAGATTCTCTGTGAATGAGAATACCCTGAGATTAATTAGACAGATTCTCTGTGAATGAGAATACCCTGAGATTAATTAGACAGATTCTCTGTGAATGAGAATACCCTGAGATTAATTAGACAGATTCTCTGTGAATGAGAATACCCTGAGATTAATTAGACACATTCTCTGTGAATGGGAATACCCTGAGATTAATTAGACAGATTCTCTGTGAATGGGAATACCCTGAGATTAATTAGACAGATTCTCTGTGAATGGGAATACCCTGAGATTAATTAGACAGATTCTCTGTGAATGGGAATACCCTGAGATTAATTAGACAGATTCTCTGTGAATGGGAATACCCTGAGATTAATTAGACACATTCTCTGTGAATGAGAATACCCTGAGATTAATTAGACAGATTCTCTGTGAATGGGAATACCCTGAGATTAATTAGACAGATTCTCTGTGAATGGGAATACTCTCAGATTAATTAGACAGATTCTCTGTGAATGGGAATACCCTGAGATTAATTAGACAGATTCTCTGTGAATGGGAATACTCTCAGATTAATTAGACAGATTCTCTGTGAATGAGAATACCCTGAGATTAATTAGACAGATTATCTGTGAATGGGAATACCCTGAGATTAATTAGACAGATTCTCTGTGAATGGGAATACCCTGAGATTAATTAGACAGATTCTCTGTGAATGGGAATACCCTGAGATTAATTAGACACATTCTCTGTGAATGGGAATACCCTGAGATTAATTAGACAGATTCTCTGTGAATGAGAATACCCTGAGATTAATTAGACAGATTCTCTGTGAATGGGAATACCCTGAGATTAATTAGACAGATTCTCTGTGAATGAGAATACCCTGAGATTAATTAGACACATTCTCTGTGAATGGGAATACCCTGAGATTAATTAGACAGATTCTCTGTGAATGGGAATACCCTGAGATTAATTAGACAGATTCTCTGTGAATGAGAATACCCTGAGATTAATTAGACAGATTCTCTGTGAATGAGAATACCCTGAGATTAATTAGACAGATTCTCTGTGAATGAGAATACCCTGAGATTAATAAGACAGATTCTCTGTGAATGAGAATACCCTGAGATTAATTAGACACATTCTCTGTGAATGGGAATACCCTGAGATTAATTAGACAGATTCTCTGTGAATGGGAATACCCTGAGATTAATTAGACAGATTCTCTGTGAATGGGAATACCCTGAGATTAATTAGACAGATTCTCTGTGAATGGGAATACCCTGAGATTAATTAGACAGATTCTCTGTGAATGGGAATACCCTGAGATTAATTAGACACATTCTCTGTGAATGAGAATACCCTGAGATTAATTAGACAGATTCTCTGTGAATGGGAATACCCTGAGATTAATTAGACAGATTCTCTGTGAATGGGAATACTCTCAGATTAATTAGACAGATTCTCTGTGAATGGGAATACCCTGAGATTAATTAGACAGATTCTCTGTGAATGGGAATACTCTCAGATTAATTAGACAGATTCTCTGTGAATGAGAATACCCTGAGATTAATTAGACAGATTATCTGTGAATGGGAATACCCTGAGATTAATTAGACAGATTCTCTGTGAATGGGAATACCCTGAGATTAATTAGACAGATTCTCTGTGAATGGGAATACCCTGAGATTAATTAGACAGATTCTCTGTGAATGGGAATACCCTGAGATTAATTAGACAGATTCTCTGTGAATGGGAATACCCTGATATTAATTAGACAGATTCTCTGTGAATGGGAATACCCTGAGATTAATTAGACACATTCTCTGTGAATGAGAATACCCTGAGATTAATTAGACAGATTCTCTGTGAATGGGAATACCCTGAGATTAATTAGACAGATTCTCTGTGAATGGGAATACCCTGAGATTAAATAGACAGATTCTCTGTGAATGGGAATACCCTGAGATTAATTAGACAGATTCTCTGTGAATGAGAATACCCTGAGATTAATTAGACAGATTCTCTGTGAATGAGAATACCATGAGATTAATTAGACAGATTCTCTGTGAATGGGAATACCCTGAGATTAATTAGACAGATTCTCTGTGAATGAGAATACCCTGAGATTAATTAGACAGATTCTCTGTGAATGGGAATACCCTGAGATTAATTAGCCAGATTCTCTGTGAATGGGAATACCCTGAGATTAAATAGATAGATTCTCTGTGAATGGGAATACTCTCAGATTAATTAGACAGATTCTCTGTGAATGGGAATACTCTCAGATTAATTAGACAGATTCTCTGTGAATGAGAATACACTGAGATTAATTAGACAGATTCTCTGTGAATGGGAATACCCTGAGATTAATTAGTCAGATTCTCTGTGAATGAGAATACCCTGAGATTAAATAGACAGATTCTCTGTGAATGGGAATACCCTGAGATTAATTAGACAGATTCTCTGTGAATGAGAATACCCTGAGATTAATTAGACAGATTCTCTGTGAATGGGAATACCCTGAGATTAATTAGACAGATTCTCTGTGAATGAGAATACCCTGAGATTAATTAGACAGATTCTCTGTGAATGGGAATACCCTGAGATTAATTAGACAGATTCTCTGTGAATGAGAATACCCTGAGATTAATTAGACAGATTCTCTGTGAATGGGAATACCCTGAGATTAATTAGACAGATTCTCTGTGAATGAGAATACCCTGAGATTAATTAGACAGATTCTCTGTGAATGAGAATACCCTGAGATTAATTAGACAGATTCTCTGTGAATGGGAATACCCTGAGATTAATTAGACAGATTCTCTGTGAATGGGAATACCCTGAGATTAATTAGACAGATTCTCTGTGAATGAGAATACCCTGAGATTAATTAGACAGATTCTCTGTGAATGAGAATACCCTGAGATTAATTAGACAGATTCTCTGTGAATGAGAATACCCTGATATTAATTAGACAGATTCTCTGTGAATGAGAATACCCTGAGATTAATTAGACACATTATCTGTGAATGGGAATACCCTGAGATTAATTAGACAGATTCTCTGTGAATGAGAATACCCTGAGATTAATTAGACAGATTCTCTGTGAATGGGAATACCCTGAGATTAATTAGACAGATTCTCTGTGAATGAGAATACCCTGAGATTAATTAGACAGATTCTCTGTGAATGGGAACACCCTGAGATTAATTAGACAGATTCTCTGTGAATGGGAATACCCTGAGATTAATTAGACATATTCTCTGTGAATGAGAATGCCCTGAGATTAATTAGACAGATTCTCTGTGAATGGGAATACCCTGAGATTAATTAGACAGATTCTCTGTGAATGGGAATACCCTGAGATTAATTAGACAGATTCTCTGTGAATGGGTATACCCTGAGATTAATTAGACAGATTCTCTGTGAATGGGAATACCCTGAGATTAATTAGACACATTATCTGTGAATGGGAATACCCTGAGATTAATTAGACAGATTCTCTGTGAATGAGAATACCCTGAGATTAATTAGACAGATTCTCTGTGAATGGGAATACCCTGAGATTAATTAGACACATTCTCTGTGAATGGGAATACCCTGAGATTAATTAGACAGATTCTCTGTGAATGGGAATACCCTGAGATTAATTAGACAGATTCTCTGTGAATGGGAATACCCTGAGATTAATTAGACAGATTCTCTGTGAATGAGAATACCCTGAGATTAATTAGACAGATTCTCTGTGAATGAGAATACCCTGAGATTAATTAGACACATTCTCTGTGAATGGGAATACCCTGAGATTAATTAGACAGATTCTCTGTGAATGAGAATACCCTGAGATTAATTAGACAGATTCTCTGTGAATGGGAATACCCTGAGATTAATTAGACACATTCTCTGTGAATGGGAATACCCTGAGATTAATTAGACAGATTCTCTGTGAATGAGAATACCCTGAGATTAATTAGACAGATTCTCTGTGAATGAGAATACCCTGAGATTAATTAGACAGATTCTCTGTGAATGAGAATACCCTGATATTAATTAGACAGATTCTCTGTGAATGAGAATACCCTGAGATTAATTAGACACATTATCTGTGAATGGGAATACCCTGAGATTAATTAGACAGATTCTCTGTGAATGAGAATACCCTGAGATTAATTAGACAGATTCTCTGTGAATGGGAATACCCTGAGATTAATTAGACAGATTCTCTGTGAATGAGAATACCCTGAGATTAATTAGACAGATTCTCTGTGAATGGGAACACCCTGAGATTAATTAGACAGATTCTCTGTGAATGGGAATACCCTGAGATTAATTAGACATATTCTCTGTGAATGAGAATGCCCTGAGATTAATTAGACAGATTCTCTGTGAATGGGAATACCCTGAGATTAATTAGACAGATTCTCTGTGAATGGGAATACCCTGAGATTAATTAGACAGATTCTCTGTGAATGGGTATACCCTGAGATTAATTAGACAGATTCTCTGTGAATGGGAATACCCTGAGATTAATTAGACACATTATCTGTGAATGGGAATACCCTGAGATTAATTAGACAGATTCTCTGTGAATGAGAATACCCTGAGATTAATTAGACAGATTCTCTGTGAATGGGAATACCCTGAGATTAATTAGACACATTCTCTGTGAATGGGAATACCCTGAGATTAATTAGACAGATTCTCTGTGAATGGGAATACCCTGAGATTAATTAGACAGATTCTCTGTGAATGGGAATACCCTGAGATTAATTAGACAGATTCTCTGTGAATGAGAATACCCTGAGATTAATTAGACAGATTCTCTGTGAATGAGAATACCCTGAGATTAATTAGACACATTCTCTGTGAATGGGAATACCCTGAGATTAATTAGACAGATTCTCTGTGAATGAGAATACCCTGAGATTAATTAGACAGATTCTCTGTGAATGGGAATACCCTGAGATTAATTAGACACATTCTCTGTGAATGGGAATACCCTGAGATTAATTAGACAGATTCTCTGTGAATGAGAATACCCTGAGATTAATTAGACAGATTCTCTGTGAATGGGAATACCCTGAGATTAATTAGACAGATTCTCTGTGAATGAGAATACCCTGAGATTAATTAGACACATTCTCTGTGAATGGGAATACCCTGAGATTAATTAGACAGATTCTCTGTGAATGGGAATACCCTGAGATTAATTAGACAGATTCTCTGTGAATGAGAATACCCTGAGATTAATTAGACAGATTCTCTGTGAATGAGAATACCCTGAGATTAATTAGACAGATTCTCTGTGAATGAGAATACCCTGAGATTAATTAGACAGATTCTCTGTGAATGAGAATACCCTGAGATTAATTAGACAGATTCTCTGTGAATGGGAATACCCTGAGATTAATTAGACAGATTCTCTGTGAATGAGAATACCCTGAGATTAATTAGACAGATTCTCTGTGAATGGGAATACCCTGAGATTAATTAGACACATTCTCTGTGAATGGGAATACCCTGAGATTAATTAGACAGATTCTCTGTGAATGGGAATACCCTGAGATTAATTAGACAGATTCTCTGTGAATGGGAATACTCTCAGATTAATTAGACAGATTCTCTGTGAATGGGAATACCCTGAGATTAATTAGACAGATTCTCTGTGAATGGGAATACCCTGAGATTAATTAGACAGATTCTCTGTGAATGGGAATACCCTGAGATTAATTAGACAGGTTCTCTGTGAATGGGAATACCCTGAGATTAATTAGACAGATTCTCTGTGAATGGGAATACCCTGAGATTAATTAGACACATTCTCTGTGAATGAGAATACCCTGAGATTAATTAGACAGATTCTCTGTGAATGGGAATACCCTGAGATTAATTAGACAGATTCTCTGTGAATGGGAATACTCTCAGATTAATTAGACAGATTCACTGTGAATGGGAATACCCTGAGATTAATTAGACAGATTCTCTGTGAATGGGAATACTCTCAGATTAATTAGACAGATTCTCTGTGAATGAGAATACCCTGAGATTAATTAGACAGATTATCTGTGAATGGGAATACCCTGAGATTAATTAGACAGATTCTCTGTGAATGGGAATACCCTGAGATTAATTAGACAGATTCTCTGTGAATGGGAATACCCTGAGATTAATTAGACAGATTCTCTGTGAATGGGAATACCCTGAGATTAATTAGACAGATTCTCTGTGAATGGGAATACCCTGATATTAATTAGACAGATTCTCTGTGAATGGGAATACCCTGAGATTAATTAGACACATTCTCTGTGAATGAGAATACCCTGAGATTAATTAGACAGATTCTCTGTGAATGGGAATACCCTGAGATTAATTAGACAGATTCTCTGTGAATGGGAATACCCTGAGATTAAATAGACAGATTCTCTGTGAATGGGAATACCCTGAGATTAATTAGACAGATTCTCTGTGAATGAGAATACCCTGAGATTAATTAGACAGATTCTCTGTGAACGAGAATACCATGAGATTAATTAGACAGATTCTCTGTGAATGGGAATACCCTGAGATTAATTAGACAGATTCTCTGTGAATGGGAATACCCTGAGATTAATTAGACAGATTCTCTGTGAATGGGAATACCCTGAGATTAAATAGACAGATTCTCTGTGAATGGGAATACTCTCAGATTAATTAGACAGATTCTCTGTGAATGAGAATACCCTGAGATTAATTAGACAGATTCTCTGTGAATGAGAATACCCTGAGATTAATTAGACAGATTCTCTGTGAATGAGAATACCCTGAGATTAATTAGACAGATTCTCTGTGAATGAGAATACCCTGAGATTAATTAGACAGATTCTCTGTGAATGGGAATACCCTGAGATTAATTAGTCAGATTCTCTGTGAATGGGAATACCCTGAGATTAAATAGATAGATTCTCTGTGAATGGGAATACTCTCAGATTAATTAGACAGATTCTCTGTGAATGGGAATACTCTCAGATTAATTAGACAGATTCTCTGTGAATGAGAATACACTGAGATTAATTAGACAGATTCTCTGTGAATGGGAATACCCTGAGATTAATTAGTCAGATTCTCTGTGAATGAGAATACCCTGAGATTAAATAGACAGATTCTCTGTGAATGGGAATACCCTGAGATTAATTAGACAGATTCTCTGTGAATGAGAATACCCTGAGATTAATTAGACAGATTCTCTGTGAATGGGAATACCCTGAGATTAATTAGACAGATTCTCTGTGAATGGGAATACCCTGAGATTAAATAGACAGATTATCTGTGAATGGGAATACCCTGAGATTAATTAGACAGATTCTCTGTGAATGAGAATACCCTGAGATTAATTAGACAGATTCTCTGTGAATGAGAATACCATGAGATTAATTAGACAGATTCTCTGTGAATGGGAATACCCTGAGATTAATTAGACAGATTCTCTGTGAATGAGAATACCCTTATATTAATTAGACAGATTCTCTGTGAATGAGAATACCCTGAGATTAATTAGACACATTATCTGTGAATGGGAATACCCTGAGATTAATTAGACAGATTCTCTGTGAATGAGAATACCCTGAGATTAATTAGACAGGTTCTCTGTGAATGGGAATACCCTGAGATTAATTAGACAGATTCTCTGTGAATGGGAATACCCTGAGATTAATTAGACAGATTCTCTGTGAATGAGAATACCCTGAGATTAATTAGACAGATTCTCTGTGAATGAGAATACCCTGAGATTAATTAGACAGATTCTCTGTGAATGGGAACACCCTGAGATTAATTAGACAGATTCTCTGTGAATGGGAATACCCTGAGATTAATTAGACATATTCTCTGTGAATGAGAATACCCTGAGATTAATTAGACAGATTCTCTGTGAATGGGAATACCCTGAGATTAATTAGACAGATTCTCTGTGAATGGGAATACCCTGAGATTAATTAGACAGATTCTCTGTGAATGGGAATACCCTGAGATTAATTAGACAGATTCTCTGTGAATGGGAATACCCTGAGATTAATTAGACACATTATCTGTGAATGGGAATACCCTGAGATTAATTAGACAGATTCTCTGTGAATGAGAATACCCTGAGATTAATTAGACAGATTCTCTGTGAATGGGAATACCCTGAGATTAATTAGACACATTCTCTGTGAATGGGAATACCCTGAGATTAAATAGACAGATTCTCTGTGAATGGGAATACCCTGAGATTAATTAGACAGATTCTCTGTG
Source organism: Pelobates fuscus (assembly GCF_036172605.1). Classification (NCBI taxonomy): domain Eukaryota; kingdom Metazoa; phylum Chordata; class Amphibia; order Anura; family Pelobatidae; genus Pelobates; species Pelobates fuscus. The sequence continues at coordinate 390,273,373 of NC_086320.1, read as the reverse complement.
AATGAGAATACCCTGAGATTAATTAGACAGATTCTCTGTGAATGGGAATACCCTGAGATTAATTAGTCAGATTCTCTGTGAATGGGAATACCCTGAGATTAAATAGATAGATTCTCTGTGAATGGGAATACTCTCAGATTAATTAGACAGATTCTCTGTGAATGGGAATACTCTCAGATTAATTAGACAGATTCTCTGTGAATGAGAATACACTGAGATTAATTAGACAGATTCTCTGTGAATGGGAATACCCTGAGATTAATTAGTCAGATTCTCTGTGAATGAGAATACCCTGAGATTAAATAGACAGATTCTCTGTGAATGGGAATACCCTGAGATTAATTAGACAGATTCTCTGTGAATGAGAATACCCTGAGATTAATTAGACAGATTCTCTGTGAATGGGAATACCCTGAGATTAATTAGACAGATTCTCTGTGAATGAGAATACCCTGAGATTAATTAGACAGATTCTCTGTGAATGGGAATACCCTGAGATTAATTAGACAGATTCTCTGTGAATGAGAATACCCTGAGATTAATTAGACAGATTCTCTGTGAATGGGAATACCCTGAGATTAATTAGACAGATTCTCTGTGAATGAGAATACCCTGAGATTAATTAGACAGATTCTCTGTGAATGAGAATACCCTGAGATTAATTAGACAGATTCTCTGTGAATGGGAATACCCTGAGATTAATTAGACAGATTCTCTGTGAATGGGAATACCCTGAGATTAATTAGACAGATTCTCTGTGAATGAGAATACCCTGAGATTAATTAGACAGATTCTCTGTGAATGAGAATACCCTGAGATTAATTAGACAGATTCTCTGTGAATGAGAATACCCTGATATTAATTAGACAGATTCTCTGTGAATGAGAATACCCTGAGATTAATTAGACAGATTCTCTGTGAATGAGAATACCCTGAGATTAATTAGACAGATTCTCTGTGAATGAGAATACCCTGAGATTAATTAGACAGATTCTCTGTGAATGAGAATACCCTGATATTAATTAGACAGATTCTCTGTGAATGAGAATACCCTGAGATTAATTAGACACATTATCTGTGAATGGGAATACCCTGAGATTAATTAGACAGATTCTCTGTGAATGAGAATACCCTGAGATTAATTAGACAGATTCTCTGTGAATGGGAATACCCTGAGACTAATTAGACATATTCTCTGTGAATGAGAATACCCTGAGATTAATTAGACAGATTCTCTGTGAATGGGAATACCCTGAGATTAATTAGACACATTCTCTGTGAATGAGAATACCCTGAGATTAATTAGACAGATTCTCTGTGAATGGGAATACCCTGAGATTAATTAGACAGATTCTCTGTGAATGGGAATACTCTCAGATTAATTAGACAGATTATCTGTGAATGGGAATACCCTGAGATTAATTAGACAGATTCTCTGTGAATGGGAATACCCTGAGATTAATTAGACAGATTCTCTGTGAATGGGAATACCCTGAGATTAATTAGACAGATTCTCTGTGAATAGAAATACCCTGAGATTAATTAGACAGATTCTCTGTGAATGGGAATACCCTGATATTAATTAGACAGATTCTCTGTGAATGGGAATACCCTGAGATTAATTAGACACATTCTCTGTGAATGAGAATACCCTGAGATTAATTAGACAGATTCTCTGTGAATGGGAATACCCTGAGATTAATTAGACAGATTCTCTGTGAATGGGAATACCCTGAGATTAAATAGACAGATTCTCTGTGAATGGGAATACCCTGAGATTAATTAGACAGATTCTCTGTGAATGAGAATACCCTGAGATTAATTAGACAGATTCTCTGTGAATGAGAATACCATGAGATTAATTAGACAGATTCTCTGTGAATGGGAATACCCTGAGATTAATTAGACAGATTCTCTGTGAATGAGAATACCCTTATATTAATTAGACAGATTCTCTGTGAATGAGAATACCCTGAGATTAATTAGACACATTATCTGTGAATGGGAATACCCTGAGATTAATTAGACAGATTCTCTGTGAATGAGAATACCCTGAGATTAATTAGACAGGTTCTCTGTGAATGGGAATACCCTGAGATTAATTAGACAGATTCTCTGTGAATGGGAATACCCTGAGATTAATTAGACAGATTCTCTGTGAATGAGAATACCCTGAGATTAATTAGACAGATTCTCTGTGAATGAGAATACCCTGAGATTAATTAGACAGATTCTCTGTGAATGGGAACACCCTGAGATTAATTAGACAGATTCTCTGTGAATGGGAATACCCTGAGATTAATTAGACATATTCTCTGTGAATGAGAATACCCTGAGATTAATTAGACAGATTCTCTGTGAATGGGAATACCCTGAGATTAATTAGACAGATTCTCTGTGAATGGGAATACCCTGAGATTAATTAGACAGATTCTCTGTGAATGGGAATACCCTGAGATTAATTAGACAGATTCTCTGTGAATGGGAATACCCTGAGATTAATTAGACACATTATCTGTGAATGGGAATACCCTGAGATTAATTAGACAGATTCTCTGTGAATGAGAATACCCTGAGATTAATTAGACAGATTCTCTGTGAATGGGAATACCCTGAGATTAATTAGACACATTCTCTGTGAATGGGAATACCCTGAGATTAAATAGACAGATTCTCTGTGAATGGGAATACCCTGAGATTAATTAGACAGATTCTCTGTGAATGAGAATACCCTGAGATTAATTAGACAGATTCTCTGTGAATGGGAATACCCTGAGATTAATTAGTCAGATTCTCTGTGAATGGGAATACCCTGAGATTAAATAGATAGATTCTCTGTGAATGGGAATACTCTCAGATTAATTAGACAGATTCTCTGTGAATGGGAATACTCTCAGATTAATTAGACAGATTCTCTGTGAATGAGAATACACTGAGATTAATTAGAATGATTCTCTGTGAATGGGAATACCCTGAGATTAATTAGTCAGATTCTCTGTGAATGAGAATACCCTGAGATTAAATAGACAGATTCTCTGTGAATGGGAATACCCTGAGATTAATTAGACAGATTCTCTGTGAATGAGAATACCCTGAGATTAATTAGACAGATTCTCTGTGAATGGGAATACCCTGAGATTAATTAGACAGATTCTCTGTGAATGAGAATACCCTGAGATTAATTAGACAGATTCTCTGTGAATGGGAATACCCTGAGATTAATTAGACAGATTCTCTGTGAATGAGAATACCCTGAGATTAATTAGACAGATTCTCTGTGAATGAGAATACCCTGAGATTAATTAGACAGATTCTCTGTGAATGAGAATACCCTGAGATTAATTAGACAGATTCTCTGTGAATGGGAATACCCTGAGATTAATTAGACAGATTCTCTGTGAATGGGAATACCCTGAGATTAATTAGACAGATTCTCTGTGAATGAGAATACCCTGAGATTAATTAGACAGATTCTCTGTGAATGAGAATACCCTGAGATTAATTAGACAGATTCTCTGTGAATGAGAATACCCTGATATTAATTAGACAGATTCTCTGTGAATGAGAATACCCTGAGATTAATTAGACGCATTATCTGTGAATGGGAATACCCTGAGATTAATTAGACAGATTCTCTGTGAATGAGAATACCCTGAGATTAATTAGACAGATTCTCTGTGAATGGGAATACCCTGAGATTAATTAGACAGATTCTCTGTGAATGAGAATACCCTGAGATTAATTAGACAGATTCTCTGTGAATGGGAACACCCTGAGATTAATTAGACAGATTCTCTGTGAATGGGAATACCCTGAGATTAATTAGACATATTCTCTGTGAATGAGAATACCCTGAGATTAATTAGACAGATTATCTGTGAATGGGAATACCCTGAGATTAATTAGACAGATTCTCTGTGAATGGGAATACCCTGAGATTAATTAGACAGATTCTCTGTGAATGAGAATACCCTGAGATTAATTAGACAGATTCTCTGTGAATGAGAATACCCTGAGATTAATTAGACAGATTCTCTGTGAATGGGAACACCCTGAGATTAATTAGACAGATTCTCTGTGAATGGGAATACCCTGAGATTAATTAGACATATTCTCTGTGAATGAGAATACCCTGAGATTAATTAGACAGATTATCTGTGAATGGGAATACTCTGAGATTAATTAGACAGATTCTCTGTGAATGAGAATACCCTGAGATTAATTAGACAGATTCTCTGTGAATGGGAATACCCTGAGATTAATTAGACAGATTCTCTGTGAATGAGAATACCCTGAGATTAATTAGACAGATTCTCTGTGAATGGGAATACCCTGAGATTAATTAGACAGATTCTCTGTGAATGAGAATACCCTGAGATTAATTAGACAGATTCTCTGTGAATGGGAACACCCTGAGATTAATTAGACAGATTCTCTGTGAATGGGAATACCCTGAGATTAATTAGACATATTCTCTGTGAATGAGAATACCCTGAGATTAATTAGACAGATTATCTGTGAATGGGAATACCCTGAGATTAATTAGACAGATTCTCTGTGAATGGGAATACCCTGAGATTAATTAGACAGATTCTCTGTGAATGGGAATACCCTGAGATTAATTAGACACATTCTCTGTGAATGGGAATACCCTGAGATTAATTAGACAGATTCTCTGTGAATGAGAATACCCTGAGATTAATTAGACAGATTCTCTGTGAATGGGAATACCCTGAGATTAATTAGACAGATTCTCTGTGAATGAGAATACCCTGAGATTAATTAGACACATTCTCTGTGAATGGGAATACCCTGAGATTAATTAGACAGATTCTCTGTGAATGGGAATACCCTGAGATTAATTAGACAGATTCTCTGTGAATGAGAATACCCTGAGATTAATTAGACAGATTCTCTGTGAATGAGAATACCCTGAGATTAATTAGACAGATTCTCTGTGAATGAGAATACCCTGAGATTAATTAGACAGATTCTCTGTGAATGAGAATACCCTGAGATTAATTAGACAGATTATCTGTGAATGGGAATACCCTGAGATTAATTAGACAGATTCTCTGTGAATGGGAATACCCTGAGATTAATTAGACAGATTCTCTGTGAATGGGAATACCCTGAGATTAATTAGACAGATTCTCTGTGAATAGAAATACCCTGAGATTAATTAGACAGATTCTCTGTGAATGGGAATACCCTGATATTAATTAGACAGATTCTCTGTGAATGGGAATACCCTGAGATTAATTAGACACATTCTCTGTGAATGAGAATACCCTGAGATTAATTAGACAGATTCTCTGTGAATGGGAATACCCTGAGATTAATTAGACAGATTCTCTGTGAATGGGAATACCCTGAGATTAAATAGACAGATTCTCTGTGAATGGGAATACCCTGAGATTAATTAGACAGATTCTCTGTGAATGAGAATACCCTGAGATTAATTAGACAGATTCTCTGTGAATGAGAATACCATGAGATTAATTAGACAGATTCTCTGTGAATGGGAATACCCTGAGATTAATTAGACAGATTCTCTGTGAATGAGAATACCCTTATATTAATTAGACAGATTCTCTGTGAATGAGAATACCCTGAGATTAATTAGACACATTATCTGTGAATGGGAATACCCTGAGATTAATTAGACAGATTCTCTGTGAATGAGAATACCCTGAGATTAATTAGACAGGTTCTCTGTGAATGGGAATACCCTGAGATTAATTAGACAGATTCTCTGTGAATGGGAATACCCTGAGATTAATTAGACAGATTCTCTGTGAATGAGAATACCCTGAGATTAATTAGACAGATTCTCTGTGAATGAGAATACCCTGAGATTAATTAGACAGATTCTCTGTGAATGGGAACACCCTGAGATTAATTAGACAGATTCTCTGTGAATGGGAATACCCTGAGATTAATTAGACATATTCTCTGTGAATGAGAATACCCTGAGATTAATTAGACAGATTCTCTGTGAATGGGAATACCCTGAGATTAATTAGACAGATTCTCTGTGAATGGGAATACCCTGAGATTAATTAGACAGATTCTCTGTGAATGGGAATACCCTGAGATTAATTAGACAGATTCTCTGTGAATGGGAATACCCTGAGATTAATTAGACACATTATCTGTGAATGGGAATACCCTGAGATTAATTAGACAGATTCTCTGTGAATGAGAATACCCTGAGATTAATTAGACAGATTCTCTGTGAATGGGAATACCCTGAGATTAATTAGACACATTCTCTGTGAATGGGAATACCCTGAGATTAAATAGACAGATTCTCTGTGAATGGGAATACCCTGAGATTAATTAGACAGATTCTCTGTGAATGAGAATACCCTGAGATTAATTAGACAGATTCTCTGTGAATGGGAATACCCTGAGATTAATTAGTCAGATTCTCTGTGAATGGGAATACCCTGAGATTAAATAGATAGATTCTCTGTGAATGGGAATACTCTCAGATTAATTAGACAGATTCTCTGTGAATGGGAATACTCTCAGATTAATTAGACAGATTCTCTGTGAATGAGAATACACTGAGATTAATTAGAATGATTCTCTGTGAATGGGAATACCCTGAGATTAATTAGTCAGATTCTCTGTGAATGAGAATACCCTGAGATTAAATAGACAGATTCTCTGTGAATGGGAATACCCTGAGATTAATTAGACAGATTCTCTGTGAATGAGAATACCCTGAGATTAATTAGACAGATTCTCTGTGAATGGGAATACCCTGAGATTAATTAGACAGATTCTCTGTGAATGAGAATACCCTGAGATTAATTAGACAGATTCTCTGTGAATGGGAATACCCTGAGATTAATTAGACAGATTCTCTGTGAATGAGAATACCCTGAGATTAATTAGACAGATTCTCTGTGAATGAGAATACCCTGAGATTAATTAGACAGATTCTCTGTGAATGAGAATACCCTGAGATTAATTAGACAGATTCTCTGTGAATGGGAATACCCTGAGATTAATTAGACAGATTCTCTGTGAATGGGAATACCCTGAGATTAATTAGACAGATTCTCTGTGAATGAGAATACCCTGAGATTAATTAGACAGATTCTCTGTGAATGAGAATACCCTGAGATTAATTAGACAGATTCTCTGTGAATGAGAATACCCTGATATTAATTAGACAGATTCTCTGTGAATGAGAATACCCTGAGATTAATTAGACGCATTATCTGTGAATGGGAATACCCTGAGATTAATTAGACAGATTCTCTGTGAATGAGAATACCCTGAGATTAATTAGACAGATTCTCTGTGAATGGGAATACCCTGAGATTAATTAGACAGATTCTCTGTGAATGAGAATACCCTGAGATTAATTAGACAGATTCTCTGTGAATGGGAACACCCTGAGATTAATTAGACAGATTCTCTGTGAATGGGAATACCCTGAGATTAATTAGACATATTCTCTGTGAATGAGAATACCCTGAGATTAATTAGACAGATTATCTGTGAATGGGAATACCCTGAGATTAATTAGACAGATTCTCTGTGAATGGGAATACCCTGAGATTAATTAGACAGATTCTCTGTGAATGAGAATACCCTGAGATTAATTAGACAGATTCTCTGTGAATGAGAATACCCTGAGATTAATTAGACAGATTCTCTGTGAATGGGAACACCCTGAGATTAATTAGACAGATTCTCTGTGAATGGGAATACCCTGAGATTAATTAGACATATTCTCTGTGAATGAGAATACCCTGAGATTAATTAGACAGATTATCTGTGAATGGGAATACCCTGAGATTAATTAGACAGATTCTCTGTGAATGAGAATACCCTGAGATTAATTAGACAGATTCTCTGTGAATGGGAATACCCTGAGATTAATTAGACAGATTCTCTGTGAATGAGAATACCCTGAGATTAATTAGACAGATTCTCTGTGAATGGGAATACCCTGAGATTAATTAGACAGATTCTCTGTGAATGAGAATACCCTGAGATTAATTAGACAGATTCTCTGTGAATGGGAACACCCTGAGATTAATTAGACAGATTCTCTGTGAATGGGAATACCCTGAGATTAATTAGACATATTCTCTGTGAATGAGAATACCCTGAGATTAATTAGACAGATTATCTGTGAATGGGAATACCCTGAGATTAATTAGACAGATTCTCTGTGAATGGGAATACCCTGAGATTAATTAGACAGATTCTCTGTGAATGGGAATACCCTGAGATTAATTAGACACATTCTCTGTGAATGGGAATACCCTGAGATTAATTAGACAGATTCTCTGTGAATGAGAATACCCTGAGATTAATTAGACAGATTCTCTGTGAATGGGAATACCCTGAGATTAATTAGACAGATTCTCTGTGAATGAGAATACCCTGAGATTAATTAGACACATTCTCTGTGAATGGGAATACCCTGAGATTAATTAGACAGATTCTCTGTGAATGGGAATACCCTGAGATTAATTAGACAGATTCTCTGTGAATGAGAATACCCTGAGATTAATTAGACAGATTCTCTGTGAATGAGAATACCCTGAGATTAATTAGACAGATTCTCTGTGAATGAGAATACCCTGAGATTAATTAGACAGATTCTCTGTGAATGAGAATACCCTGAGATTAATTAGACAGATTCTCTGTGAATGGGAATACCCTGAGATTAATTAGACAGATTCTCTGTGAATGAGAATACCCTGAGATTAATTAGACAGATTCTCTGTGAATGGGAATACCCTGAGATTAATTAGACACACTCTCTGTGAATGGGAATACCCTGAGATTAATTAGACAGATTCTCTGTGAATGGGAATACCCTGAGATTAATTAGACAGATTCTCTGTGAATGGGAATACTCTCAGATTAATTAGACAGATTCTCTGTGAATGGGAATACCCTGAGATTAATTAGACAGATTCTCTGTGAATGGGAATACCCTGAGATTAATTAGACAGATTCTCTGTGAATGGGAATACCCTGAGATTAATTAGACAGATTCTCTGTGAATGGGAATACCCTGAGATTAATTAGACAGATTCTCTGTCAATGGGAATACCCTGAGATTAATTAGACACATTCTCTGTGAATGAGAATACCCTGAGATTAATTAGACAGATTCTCTGTGAATGGGAATACCCTGAGATTAATTAGACAGATTCTCTGTGAATGGGAATACTCTCAGATTAATTAGACAGATTCTCTGTGAATGGGAATACCCTGAGATTAATTAGACAGATTCTCTGTGAATGGGAATACTCTCAGATTAATTAGACAGATTCTCTGTGAATGAGAATACCCTGAGATTAATTAGACAGATTATCTGTGAATGGGAATACCCTGAGATTAATTAGACAGATTCTCTGTGAATGGAATACCCTGAGATTAATTAGACAGATTCTCTGTGAATGGGAATACCCTGAGATTAATTAGACAGATTCTCTGTGAATGGGAATACCCTGAGATTAATTAGACAGATTCTCTGTGAATGGGAATACCCTGATATTAATTAGACAGATTCTCTGTGAATGGGAATACCCTGAGATTAATTAGACACATTCTCTGTGAATGAGAATACCCTGAGATTAATTAGACAGATTCTCTGTGAATGGGAATACCCTGAGATTAATTAGACAGATTCTCTGTGAATGGGAATACCCTGAGATTAAATAGACAGATTCTCTGTGAATGGGAATACCCTGAGATTAATTAGACAGATTCTCTGTGAATGAGAATACCCTGAGATTAATTAGACAGATTCTCTGTGAACGAGAATACCATGAGATTAATTAGACAGATTCTCTGTGAATGGGAATACCCTGAGATTAATTAGACAGATTCTCTGTGAATGGGAATACCCTGAGATTAATTAGACAGATTCTCTGTGAATGGGAATACCCTGAGATTAAATAGACAGATTCTCTGTGAATGGGAATACTCTCAGATTAATTAGACAGATTCTCTGTGAATGAGAATACCCTGAGATTAATTAGACAGATTCTCTGTGAATGAGAATACCCTGAGATTAATTAGACAGATTCTCTGTGAATGAGAATATCCTGAGATTAATTAGACAGATTCTCTGTGAATGGGAATACCCTGAGATTAATTAGTCAGATTCTCTGTGAATGGGAATACCCTGAGATTAAATAGATAGATTCTCTGTGAATGGGAATACTCTCAGATTAATTAGACAGATTCTCTGTGAATGGGAATACTCTCAGATTAATTAGACAGATTCTCTGTGAATGAGAATACACTGAGATTAATTAGACAGATTCTCTGTGAATGGGAATACCCTGAGATTAATTAGTCAGATTCTCTGTGAATGAGAATACCCTGAGATTAAATAGACAGATTCTCTGTGAATGGGAATACCCTGAGATTAATTAGACAGATTCTCTGTGAATGAGAATACCCTGAGATTAATTAGACAGATTCTCTGTGAATGGGAATACCCTGAGATTAATTAGACAGATTCTCTGTGAATGAGAATACCCTGAGATTAATTAGACACATTCTCTGTGAATGGGAATACCCTGAGATTAATTAGACAGATTCTCTGTGAATGGGAATACCCTGAGATTAATTAGACAGATTCTCTGTGAATGAGAATACCCTGAGATTAATTAGACAGATTCTCTGTGAATGAGAATACCCTGAGATTAATTAGACAGATTCTCTGTGAATGAGAATACCCTGAGATTAATTAGACAGATTCTCTGTGAATGAGAATACCCTGAGATTAATTAGACAGATTCTCTGTGAATGGGAATACCCTGAGATTAATTAGACAGATTCTCTGTGAATGAGAATACCCTGAGATTAATTAGACAGATTCTCTGTGAATGGGAATACCCTGAGATTAATTAGACACACTCTCTGTGAATGGGAATACCCTGAGATTAATTAGACAGATTCTCTGTGAATGGGAATACCCTGAGATTAATTAGACAGATTCTCTGTGAATGGGAATACTCTCAGATTAATTAGACAGATTCTCTGTGAATGGGAATACCCTGAGATTAATTAGACAGATTCTCTGTGAATGGGAATACCCTGAGATTAATTAGACAGATTCTCTGTGAATGGGAATACCCTGAGATTAATTAGACAGATTCTCTGTGAATGGGAATACCCTGAGATTAATTAGACAGATTCTCTGTCAATGGGAATACCCTGAGATTAATTAGACACATTCTCTGTGAATGAGAATACCCTGAGATTAATTAGACAGATTCTCTGTGAATGGGAATACCCTGAGATTAATTAGACAGATTCTCTGTGAATGGGAATACTCTCAGATTAATTAGACAGATTCTCTGTGAATGGGAATACCCTGAGATTAATTAGACAGATTCTCTGTGAATGGGAATACTCTCAGATTAATTAGACAGATTCTCTGTGAATGAGAATACCCTGAGATTAATTAGACAGATTATCTGTGAATGGGAATACCCTGAGATTAATTAGACAGATTCTCTGTGAATGGGAATACCCTGAGATTAATTAGACAGATTCTCTGTGAATGGGAATACCCTGAGATTAATTAGACAGATTCTCTGTGAATGGGAATACCCTGAGATTAATTAGACAGATTCTCTGTGAATGGGAATACCCTGATATTAATTAGACAGATTCTCTGTGAATGGGAATACCCTGAGATTAATTAGACACATTCTCTGTGAATGAGAATACCCTGAGATTAATTAGACAGATTCTCTGTGAATGGGAATACCCTGAGATTAATTAGACAGATTCTCTGTGAATGGGAATACCCTGAGATTAAATAGACAGATTCTCTGTGAATGGGAATACCCTGAGATTAATTAGACAGATTCTCTGTGAATGAGAATACCCTGAGATTAATTAGACAGATTCTCTGTGAACGAGAATACCATGAGATTAATTAGACAGATTCTCTGTGAATGGGAATACCCTGAGATTAATTAGACAGATTCTCTGTGAATGGGAATACCCTGAGATTAATTAGACAGATTCTCTGTGAATGGGAATACCCTGAGATTAAATAGACAGATTCTCTGTGAATGGGAATACTCTCAGATTAATTAGACAGATTCTCTGTGAATGAGAATACCCTGAGATTAATTAGACAGATTCTCTGTGAATGAGAATACCCTGAGATTAATTAGACAGATTCTCTGTGAATGAGAATACCCTGAGATTAATTAGACAGATTCTCTGTGAATGGGAATACCCTGAGATTAATTAGTCAGATTCTCTGTGAATGGGAATACCCTGAGATTAAATAGATAGATTCTCTGTGAATGGGAATACTCTCAGATTAATTAGACAGATTCTCTGTGAATGGGAATACTCTCAGATTAATTAGACAGATTCTCTGTGAATGAGAATACACTGAGATTAATTAGACAGATTCTCTGTGAATGGGAATACCCTGAGATTAATTAGTCAGATTCTCTGTGAATGAGAATACCCTGAGATTAAATAGACAGATTCTCTGTGAATGGGAATACCCTGAGATTAATTAGACAGATTCTCTGTGAATGAGAATACCCTGAGATTAATTAGACAGATTCTCTGTGAATGGGAATACCCTGAGATTAATTAGACAGATTCTCTGTGAATGAGAATACCCTGAGATTAATTAGACAGATTCTCTGTGAATGGGAATACCCTGAGATTAATTAGACAGATTCTCTGTGAATGAGAATACCCTGAGATTAATTAGACAGATTCTCTGTGAATGAGAATACCCTGAGATTAATTAGACAGATTCTCTGTGAATGGGAATACCCTGAGATTAATTAGACAGATTCTCTGTGAATGGGAATACCCTGAGATTAATTAGACAGATTCTCTGTGAATGAGAATACCCTGAGATTAATTAGACAGATTCTCTGTGAATGAGAATACCCTGAGATTAATTAGACAGATTCTCTGTGAATGAGAATACCCTGATATTAATTAGACAGATTCTCTGTGAATGAGAATACCCTGAGATTAATTAGACACATTATCTGTGAATGGGAATACCCTGAGATTAATTAGACAGATTCTCTGTGAATGAGAATACCCTGAGATTAATTAGACAGATTCTCTGTGAATGGGAATACCCTGAGATTAATTAGACAGATTCTCTGTGAATGAGAATACCCTGAGATTAATTAGACAGATTCTCTGTGAATGGGAACACCCTGAGATTAATTAGACAGATTCTCTGTGAATGGGAATACCCTGAGATTAATTAGACATATTCTCTGTGAATGAGAATACCCTGAGATTAATTAGACAGATTCTCTGTGAATGGGAATACCCTGAGATTAATTAGACAGATTCTCTGTGAATGGGAATACCCTGAGATTAATTAGACAGATTCTCTGTGAATGGGAATACCCTGAGATTAATTAGACAGATTCTCTGTGAATGGGAATACCCTGAGATTAATTAGACACATTATCTGTGAATGGGAATACCCTGAGATTAATTAGACAGATTCTCTGTGAATGAGAATACCCTGAGATTAATTAGACAGATTCTCTGTGAATGGGAATACCCTGAGATTAATTAGACACATTCTCTGTGAATGGGAATACCCTGAGATTAATTAGACAGATTCTCTGTGAATGGGAATACCCTGCGATTAATTAGACAGATTCTCTGTGAATGGGAATACCCTGAGATTAATTAGACAGATTCTCTGTGAATGAGAATACCCTGAGATTAATTAGACAGATTCTCTGTGAATGAGAATACCCTGAGATTAATTAGACACATTCTCTGTGAATGGGAATACCCTGAGATTAATTAGACAGATTCTCTGTGAATGAGAATACCCTGAGATTAATTAGACAGATTCTCTGTGAATGAGAATACCCTGAGATTAATTAGACAGATTCTCTGTGAATGGGAATACCCTGAGATTAATTAGACAGATTCTCTGTGAATGGGAATACCCTGAGATTAATTAGACAGATTCTCTGTGAATGAGAATACCCTGAGATTAATTAGACAGATTCTCTGTGAATGAGAATACCCTGAGATTAATTAGACAGATTCTCTGTGAATGAGAATACCCTGATATTAATTAGACAGATTCTCTGTGAATGAGAATACCCTGAGATTAATTAGACACATTATCTGTGAATGGGAATACCCTGAGATTAATTAGACAGATTCTCTGTGAATGAGAATACCCTGAGAATAATTAGACAGATTCTCTGTGAATGGGAATACCCTGAGATTAATTAGACAGATTCTCTGTGAATGAGAATACCCTGAGATTAATTAGACAGATTCTCTGTGAATGGGAACACCCTGAGATTAATTAGACAGATTCTCTGTGAATGGGAATACCCTGAGATTAATTAGACATATTCTCTGTGAATGAGAATACCCTGAGATTAATTAGACAGATTCTCTGTGAATGGGAATACCCTGAGATTAATTAGACAGATTCTCTGTGAATGGGAATACCCTGAGATTAATTAGACAGATTCTCTGTGAATGGGAATACCCTGAGATTAATTAGACAGATTCTCTGTGAATGGGAATACCCTGAGATTAATTAGACACATTATCTGTGAATGGGAATACCCTGAGATTAATTAGACAGATTCTCTGTGAATGAGAATACCCTGAGATTAATTAGACAGATTCTCTGTGAATGGGAATACCCTGAGATTAATTAGACACATTCTCTGTGAATGGGAATACCCTGAGATTAATTAGACAGATTCTCTGTGAATGGGAATACCCTGAGATTAATTAGACAGATTCTCTGTGAATGGGAATACCCTGAGATTAATTAGACAGATTCTCTGTGAATGAGAATACCCTGAGATTAATTAGACAGATTCTCTGTGAATGAGAATACCCTGAGATTAATTAGACACATTCTCTGTGAATGGGAATACCCTGAGATTAATTAGACAGATTCTCTGTGAATGAGAATACCCTGAGATTAATTAGACAGATTATTTGTGAATGGGAATACCCTGAGATTAATTAGACACATTCTCTGTGAATGGGAATACCCTGAGATTAATTAGACAGATTCTCTGTGAATGAGAATACCCTGAGATTAATTAGACAGATTCTCTGTGAATGGGAATACCCTGAGATTAATTAGACAGATTCTCTGTGAATGAGAATACCCTGAGATTAATTAGACACATTCTCTGTGAATGGGAATACCCTGAGATTAATTAGACAGATTCTCTGTGAATGTGAATACCCTGAGATTAATTAGACAGATTCTCTGTGAATGAGAATACCCTGAGATTAATTAGACAGATTCTCTGTGAATGAGAATACCCTGAGATTAATTAGACAGATTCTCTGTGAATGAGAATACCCTGAGATTAATTAGACAGATTCTCTGTGAATGAGAATACCCTGAGATTAATTAGACAGATTCTCTGTGAATGGGAATACCCTGAGATTAATTAGACAGATTCTCTGTGAATGAGAATACCCTGAGATTAATTAGACAGATTCTCTGTGAATGGGAATACCCTGAGATTAATTAGACACATTCTCTGTGAATGGGAATACCCTGAGATTAATTAGACAGATTCTCTGTGAATGGGAATACCCTGAGATTAATTAGACAGATTCTCTGTGAATGGGAATACTCTCAGATTAATTAGACAGATTCTCTGTGAATGGGAATACCCTGAGATTAATTAGACAGATTCTCTGTGAATGGGAATACCCTGAGATTAATTAGACAGATTCTCTGTGAATGGGAATACCCTGAGATTAATTAGACAGATTCTCTGTGAATGGGAATACCCTGAGATTAATTAGACAGATTCTCTGTGAATGGGAATACCCTGAGATTAATTAGACACATTCTCTGTGAATGAGAATACCCTGAGATTAATTAGACAGATTCTCTGTGAATGGGAATACCCTGAGATTAATTAGACAGATTCTCTGTGAATGGGAATACTCTCAGATTAATTAGACAGATTCTCTGTGAATGGGAATACCCTGAGATTAATTAGACAGATTCTCTGTGAATGGGAATACTCTCAGATTAATTAGACAGATTCTCTGTGAATGAGAATACCCTGAGATTAATTAGACAGATTATCTGTGAATGGGAATACCCTGAGATTAATTAGACAGATTCTCTGTGAATGGGAATACCCTGAGATTAATTAGACAGATTCTCTGTGAATGGGAATACCCTGAGATTAATTAGACAGATTCTCTGTGAATGGGAATACCCTGAGATTAATTAGACAGATTCTCTGTGAATGGGAATACCCTGATATTAATTAGACAGATTCTCTGTGAATGGGAATACCCTGAGATTAATTAGACACATTCTCTGTGAATGAGAATACCCTGAGATTAATTAGACAGATTCTCTGTGAATGGGAATACCCTGAGATTAATTAGACAGATTCTCTGTGAATGAGAATACCCTGAGATTAATTAGACAGATTCTCTGTGAATGGGAATACCCTGAGATTAATTAGACAGATTATCTGTGAATGGGAATACCCTGAGATTAATTAGACAGATTCTCTGTGAATGAGAATACCCTGAGATTAATTAGACAGATTCTCTGTGAATGAGAATACCCTGAGATTAATTAGACAGATCCTCTGTGAATGGGAATACCCTGAGATTAATTAGACAGATTCTCTGTGAATGGGAATACCCTGAGATTAATTAGACAGATTCTCTGTGAATGGGAATACCCTGAGATTAATTAGACAGATTCTCTGTGAATGGGAATACCCTGAGATTAATTAGACAGATTCTCTGTGAATGGGAATGCGCTGAGATTAATTAGACAGATTCTCTGTGAATGGGAATACCCTGAGATTAATTAGACAGATTCTCTGTGAATGAGAATACCCTGAGATTAATTAGACAGATTCTCTGTGAATGGGAATACCCTGAGATTAATTAGACAGATTCTCTCTGAATGAGAATACCCTGAGATTAATTAGACAGATTATCTTTGAATGAGAATATCCTGAGATTAATTAGACAGATTCTCTGTGAATGAGAATACCCTGAGATTAATTAGACAGATTCTCTGTGAATGGGAATACCCTGAGATTAATTAGACAGATTCTCTGTGAATGAGAATACCCTGAGATTAATTAGACAGATTCTCTGTGAATGAGAATACCCTGAGATTAATTAGACAGATTCTCTGTGAATGGGAATACCCTGAGATTAATTAGACAGAGTCTCTGTGAATGGGAATACCCTGAGATTAATTAGACAGATTCTCTGTGAATGAGAATACCCTGAGATTAATTAGACAGATTCTCTGTGAATGGGAATACCCTTAGATTAATTAGACATATTCTCTGTGAATGGGAATACCCTGAGATTAATTAGACACATTCTCTGTGAATGGGAATACCCTGAGATTAATTAGACAGATTCTCTGTGAATGGGAATACCCTGAGATTAATTAGACAGATTCTCTGTGAATGAGAATACCCTGAGATTAATTAGACACATTCTCTGTGAATGGGAATACCCTGAGATTAATTAGACAGATTCTCTGTGAATGAGAATACCCTGAGATTAATTAGACAGATTCTCTGTGAATGAGAATACCCTGAGATTAATTAGACAGAGTCTCTGTGAATGAGAATACCCTGAGATTAATTAGACAGATTCTCTGTGAATGAGAATACCCTGAGATTAATTAGACAGATTCTCTGTGAATGAGAATATCCTGAGATTAATTAGACAGATTCTCTGTGAATGGGAATACCCTGAGATTAATTAGACACATTCTCTGTGAATGAGAATACCCTGAGATTAATTAGACAGATTCTCTGTGAATGAGAATACCCTGAGATTAAATAGACAGATTCTCTGTGAATGGGAATACCCTGAGATTAATTAGACAGATTCTCTGTGAATGGGAATACCCTGAGATTAATTAGACAGATTCTCTGTGAATGAGAATACCCTGAGATTAATTAGACAGATTCTCTGTGAATGAGAATACCCTGAGATTAATTAGACAGATTCTCTGTGAATGGGAATACCCTGAGATTAATTAGACAGATTATCTGTGAATGGGAATACCCTGAGATTAATTAGACAGATTCTCTGTGAATGGGAATACCCTGAGATTAATTAGACAGATTCTCTGTGAATGAGAATACCCTGAGATTAATTAGACAGATTCTCTGTGAATGGGAATACCCTGAGATTAATTAGACAGATTCTCTCTGAATGAGAATACCCTGAGATTAATTAGACAGATTATCTTTGAATGAGAATATCCTGAGATTAATTAGACAGATTCTCTGTGAATGAGAATACCCTGAGATTAATTAGACAGATTCTCTGTGAATGGGAATACCCTGAGATTAATTAGACAGATTCTCTGTGAATGAGAATACCCTGAGATTAATTAGACAGATTCTCTGTGAATGAGAATACCCTGAGATTAATTAGACAGATTCTCTGTGAATGGGAATACCCTGAGATTAATTAGACAGAGTCTCTGTGAATGGGAATACCCTGAGATTAATTAGACAGATTCTCTGTGAATGAGAATACCCTGAGATTAATTAGACAGATTCTCTGTGAATGGGAATACCCTTAGATTAATTAGACATATTCTCTGTGAATGGGAATACCCTGAGATTAATTAGACACATTCTCTGTGAATGGGAATACCCTGAGATTAATTAGACAGATTCTCTGTGAATGGGAATACCCTGAGATTAATTAGACAGATTCTCTGTGAATGAGAATACCCTGAGATTAATTAGACACATTCTCTGTGAATGGGAATACCCTGAGATTAATTAGACAGATTCTCTGTGAATGAGAATACCCTGAGATTAATTAGACAGATTCTCTGTGAATGAGAATACCCTGAGATTAATTAGACAGAGTCTCTGTGAATGAGAATACCCTGAGATTAATTAGACAGATTCTCTGTGAATGAGAATACCCTGAGATTAATTAGACAGATTCTCTGTGAATGAGAATATCCTGAGATTAATTAGACAGATTCTCTGTGAATGGGAATACCCTGAGATTAATTAGACACATTCTCTGTGAATGAGAATACCCTGAGATTAATTAGACAGATTCTCTGTGAATGAGAATACCCTGAGATTAAATAGACAGATTCTCTGTGAATGGGAATACCCTGAGATTAATTAGACAGATTCTCTGTGAATGGGAATACCCTGAGATTAATTAGACAGATTCTCTGTGAATGAGAATACCCTGAGATTAATTAGACAGATTCTCTGTGAATGAGAATACCCTGAGATTAATTAGACAGATTCTCTGTGAATGGGAATACCCTGAGATTAATTAGACAGATTATCTGTGAATGGGAATACCCTGAGATTAATTAGACAGATTCTCTGTGAATGGGAATACCCTGAGATTAATTAGACAGATTCTCTGTGAATGAGAATACCCTGAGATTAATTAGACAGATTCTCTGTGAATGAGAATACCCTGAGATTAATTAGACAGATTCTCTGTGAATGAGAATACCCTGAGATTAATTAGACAGATTCTCTATGAATGGGAATACCCTGAGATTAATTAGACAGATTCTCTGTGAATGGGAATACCCTGAGATTAATTAGACAGATTCTCTGTGAATGAGAATACCCTGAGATTAATTAGACAGATTCTCTGTGAATGAGAATACCCTGAGATTAATTAGACAGATTCTCTATGAATGGGAATACCCTGAGATTAATTAGACACATTCTCTGTGAATGAGAATACCCTGAGATTAATTAGACAGATTCTCTGTGAATGAGAATACCCTGAGATTAATTAGACAGATTCTCTGTGAATGAGAATACCCTGAGATTAATTAGACAGATTATCTGTGAATGGGAATACCCTGAGATTAATTAGAGAGATTCTCTGTGAATGAGAATACCCTGAGATTAATTAGACAGATTCTCTGTGAATGAGAATACCCTGAGATTAATTAGACAGATTCTCTGTGAATGGGAATACCCTGAGATTAATTAGACAGATTCTCTGTGAATGAGAATACCCTGAGATTAATTAGACAGATTCTCTGTGAATGAGAATACCCTGAGATTAATTAGACAGATTCTCTGTGAATGGGAATACCCTGAGATTAATTAGACAGATTCTCTGTGAATGAGAATACCCTGAGATTAATTAGACAGATTCTCTGTGAATGAGAATACCCTGAGATTAATTAGACAGATTCTCTGTGAATGAGAATACCCTGAGATTAATTAGACAGATTCTCTGTGAATGGGAATACCCTGAGATTAATTAGACAGATTATCTGTGAATGGGAATACCCTGAGATTAATTAGACAGATTATCTGTGAATGAGAATACCCTGAGATTAATTAGACAGATTCTCTGTGAATGAGAATACCCTGAGATTAATTAGACAGATCCTCTGTGAATGGGAATACCCTGAGATTAATTAGACAGATTCTCTGTGAATGGGAATACCCTGAGATTAATTAGACAGATTCTCTGTGAATGGGAATACCCTGAGATTAATTAGACAGATTCTCTGTGAATGGAAATACCCTGAGATTAATTAGACAGATTCTCTGTGAATGAGAATACCCTGAGATTAATTAGACACATTCTCTGTGAATGGGAATACCCTGAGATTAATTAGACAGATTCTCTGTGAATGAGAATACCCTGAGATTAATTAGACAGATTCTCTGTGAATGAGAATACCCTGAGATTAATTAGACAGAGTCTCTGTGAATGAGAATACCCTGAGATTAATTAGACAGATTCTCTGTGAATGAGAATACCCTGAGATTAATTAGACAGATTCTCTGTGAATGAGAATATCCTGAGATTAATTAGACAGATTCTCTGTGAATGGGAATACCCTGAGATTAATTAGACACATTCTCTGTGAATGAGACTACCCTGAGATTAATTAGACAGATTCTCTGTGAATGAGAATACCCTGAGATTAAATAGACAGATTCTCTGTGAATGGGAATACCCTGAGATTAATTAGACAGATTCTCTGTGAATGGGAATACCCTGAGATTAATTAGACAGATTCTCTGTGAATGGGAATACCCTGAGATTAATTAGACAGATTCTCTGTGAATGGGAATACCCTGAGATTAATTAGACAGATTCTCTGTGAATGAGAATACCTTGAGATTAATTAGACACATTCTCTGTGAATGGGAATACCCTGAGATTAATTAGACAGATTCTCTGTGAATGGGAATACCCTGAGATTAATTAGATAGATTCTCTGTGAATGGGAATACCCTGAGATTAATTAGACAGATTCTCTGTGAATGGGAATACCCTGAGATTAATTAGACAGATTCTCTGTGAATGGGAATACCCTGAGATTAATTAGACAGATTCTCTGTGAATGAGAATACCCTGAGATTAATTAGACAGATTCTCTGTGAATGAGAATACCCTGAGATTAATTAGACAGATTCTCTGTGAATGAGAATACCCTGAGATTAATTAGACAGATTCTCTGTGAATGAGAATACCCTGAGATTAATTAGACAGATTCTCTGTGAATGGGAATACCCTGAGATTAATTAGACAGATTCTCTGTGAATGGGAATACCCTGAGATTAATTAGACAGATTCTCTGTGAATGGGAATACCCTGAGATTAATTAGACAGATTCTCTGTGAATGGGAATACCCTGAGATTAATTAGACAGATTCTCTGTGAATGAGAATACCCTGAGATTAATTAGACAGATTCTCTGTGAATGGGAATACCCTGAGATTAATTAGACAGATTCTCTGTGAATGGTAATACCCTGAGATTAATTAGACAGATTCTCTGTGAATGGGAATACCCTGAGATTAATTAGACACATTCTCTGTGAATGGGAATACCCTGAGATTAATTAGACAGATTCTCTGTGAATGAGAATACCCTGAGATTAATTATACAGATTCTCTGTGAATGAGAATACCCTGAGATTAATTAGACAGATTCTCTGTGAATGGGAATACCCTGAGATTAATTAGACAGATTCTCTGTGAATGGGAATACCCTGAGATTAATTAGACAGATTCTCTGTGAATGAGAATACCCTGAGATTAATTAGACAGATTCTCTGTGAATGAGAATACCCTGAGATTAATTAGACAGAGTCTCTGTGAATGGGAATACCCTGAGATTAATTAGACAGATTCTCTGTGAATGGGAATACCCTGAGATTAATTAGACAGATTATCTGTGAATGAGAATACCCTGAGATTAATTAGACAGATTCTCTGTGAATGAGAATACCCTGAGATTAATTAGACAGATTCTCTGTGAATGGGAATACCGTGAGATTAATTAGACAGATTCTCTGTGAATGAGAATACCCTGAGATTAATTAGACAGATTCTCTGTGAATGAGAATACCCTGAGATTAATTAGACAGAGTCTCTGTGAATGGGAATACCCTGAGATTAATTAGACAGATTCTCTGTGAATGGGAATACCCTGAGATTAATTAGACACATTCTCTGTGAATGGGAATACCCTGAGATTAATTAGACACATTCTCTGTGAATGGGAATACCCTGAGATTAATTAGACAGATTCTCTGTGAATGAGAATACCCTGAGATTAATTAGACAGATTCTCTGTGAATGGGAATACCCTGAGATTAATTAGACAGATTCTCTGTGAATGGGAATACCCTGAGATTAATTAGACAGATTCTCTGTGAATGAGAATACCCTGAGATTAATTAGACACATTCTCTGTGAATGGGAATACCCTGAGATTAATTAGACAGATTCTCTGTGAATGAGAATACCCTGAGATTAATTAGACAGATTCTCTGTGAATGAGAATACCCTGAGATTAATTAGACAGATTCTCTGTGAATGGGAATACCCTGAGATTAATTAGACAGATTATCTGTGAATGGGAATACCCTGAGATTAATTAGACAGATTCTCTGTGAATGGGAATACCCTGAGATTAATTAGACAGATTCTCTGTGAATGAGAATACCCTGAGATTAATTAGACAGATTCTCTGTGAATGAGAATACCCTGAGATTAATTAGACAGATTCTCTGTGAATGAGAATACCCTGAGATTAATTAGACAGATTCTCTATGAATGGGAATACCCTGAGATTAATTAGACAGATTCTCTGTGAATGGGAATACCCTGAGATTAATTAGACAGATTCTCTATGAATGAGAATACCCTGAGATTAATTAGACAGATTCTCTGTGAATGAGAATACCCTGAGATTAATTAGACAGATTCTCTATGAATGGGAATACCCTGAAATTAATTAGACACATTCTCTGTGAATGAGAATACCCTGAGATTAATTAGACAGATTCTCTGTGAATGAGAATACCCTGAGATTAATTAGACAGATTCTCTGTGAATGAGAATACCCTGAGATTAATTAGACAGATTCTCTGTGAATGGGAATACCCTGAGATTAATTAGACAGATTCTCTGTGAATGAGAATACCCTGATATTAATTAGACAGATTCTCTGTGAATGAGAATACCCTGAGATTAATTAGACAGATTCTCTGTGAATGGGAATACCCTGAGATTAATTAGACAGATTCTCTGTGAATGAGAATACCCTGAGATTAATTAGACAGATTCTCTGTGAATGAGAATACCCTGAGATTAATTAGACAGATTCTCTGTGAATGGGAATACCCTGAGATTAATTAGACAGATTCTCTGTGAATGAGAATACCCTGAGATTAATTAGACAGATTCTCTGTGAATGAGCATACCCTGAGATTAATTAGACAGATTCTCTGTGAATGAGAATACCCTGAGATTAATTAGACAGATTCTCTGTGAATGGGAATACCCTGAGATTAATTAGACAGATTATCTGTGAATGGGAATACCCTGAGATTAATTAGACAGATTCTCTGTGAATGAGAATACCCTGAGATTAATTAGACAGATTCTCTGTGAATGAGAATACCCTGAGATTAATTAGACAGATCCTCTGTGAATGGGAATACCCTGAGATTAATTAGACAGATTCTCTGTGAATGGGAATACCCTGAGATTAATTAGACAGATTCTCTGTGAATGGGAATACCCTGAGATTAATTAGACAGATTCTCTGTGAATGGGAATACCCTGAGATTAATTAGACAGATTCTCTGTGAATGAGAATACCCTGAGATTAATTAGACACATTCTCTGTGAATGGGAATACCCTGAGATTAATTAGACAGATTCTCTGTGAATGAGAATACCCTGAGATTAATTAGACAGATTCTCTGTGAATGAGAATACCCTGAGATTAATTAGACAGAGTCTCTGTGAATGAGAATACCCTGAGATTAATTAGACAGATTCTCTGTGAATGAGAATACCCTGAGATTAATTAGACAGATTCTCTGTGAATGAGAATATCCTGAGATTAATTAGACAGATTCTCTGTGAATGGGAATACCCTGAGATTAATTAGACACATTCTCTGTGAATGAGACTACCCTGAGATTAATTAGACAGATTCTCTGTGAATGAGAATACCCTGAGATTAAATAGACAGATTCTCTGTGAATGGGAATACCCTGAGATTAATTAGACAGATTCTCTGTGAATGAGAATACCCTGAGATTAATTAGACAGATTCTCTGTGAATGGGAATACCCTGAGATTAATTAGACAGATTCTCTGTGAATGAGAATACCCTGAGATTAATTAGACAGATTCTCTGTGAATGAGAATACCCTGAGATTAAATAGACAGATTCTCTGTGAATGGGAATACCCTGAGATTAATTAGACAGATTCTCTGTGAATGAGAATACCCTGAGATTAATTAAACAGATTCTCTGTGAATGGGAATACCCTGAGATTAATTAGTCAAATTCTCTGTGAATGAGAATACCCTGAGATTAATTAGACAGATTCTCTGTGAACGGGAATACCCTGAGATTAATTAGACAGATTCTCTGTGAATGGGAATACCCTGAGATTAATTAGACAGATTCTCTGTGAATGAGAATACCCTGAGATTAATTAGACAGATTCTCTGTGAATGAGAATACCCTGAGATTAATTAGACAGATTCTCTGTGAATGAGAATACCCTGAGATTAATTAGACAGATTATCTGTGAATGGGAATACCCTGAGATTAATTAGACAGAGTCTCTGTGAATGGGAATACCCTGAGATTAATTAGACACATTCTCTGTGAATGAGAATACCCTGAGATTAATTAGACAGATTCTCTGTGAATGGGAATACCCAGAGATTAATTAGACAGATTCTCTGTGAATGGGAATACCCTGAGATTAATTAGACAGATTCTCTGTGAATGAGAATACCCTGAGATTAATTAGACAGATTCTCTGTGAATGAGAATACCCTGAGATTAATTAGACAGATTCTCTGTGAATGAGAATACCCTGAGATTAATTAGACAGATTCTCTGTGAATGAGAATACCCTGAGATTAAATAGACAGATTCTCTGTGAATGGGAATACCCTGAGATTAATTAGACAGATTCTCTGTGAATGAGAATACCCTGAGATTAATTAAACAGATTCTCTGTGAATGGGAATACCCTGAGATTAATTAGTCAAATTCTCTGTGAATGAGAATACCCTGAGATTAATTAGACAGATTCTCTGTGAACGGGAATACCCTGAGATTAATTAGACAGATTCTCTGTGAATGGGAATACCCTGAGATTAATTAGACAGATTCTCTGTGAATGAGAATACCCTGAGATTAATTAGACAGATTCTCTGTGAATGAGAATACCCTGAGATTAATTAGACAGATTCTCTGTGAATGAGAATACCCTGAGATTAATTAGACAGATTATCTGTGAATGGGAATACCCTGAGATTAATTAGACAGAGTCTCTGTGAATGGGAATACCCTGAGATTAATTAGACACATTCTCTGTGAATGAGAATACCCTGAGATTAATTAGACAGATTCTCTGTGAATGGGAATACCCAGAGATTAATTAGACAGATTCCCTGTGAATGAGAATACCCTGAGATTAATTAGACAGATTCTCTGTGAATGAGAATACCCTGAGATTAATTAGACACATTCTCTGTGAATGAGAATACCCTGAGATTAATTAGACACATTCTCTGTGAATGAAAATACCCTGAGATTAATTAGACAGATTCTCTGTGAATGGGAACACCCTGAGATTAATTAGACAGATTCTCTGTGAATGGGAATACCCTGAGATTAATTAGACAGATTCTCTGTGAATGGGAATACCCTGAGATTAATTAGACAGATTCTCTGTGAATGGGAATACCCTGAGATTAATTAGACACATTCTCTGTGAATGGGAATACCCTGAGATTAATTAGACAGATTCTCTGTGAATGGGAACACCCTGAGATTAATTAGACAGATTCTCTGTGAATGGGAATACCCAGAGATTAATTAGACAGATTCCCTGTGAATGAGAATACCCTGAGATTAATTAGACAGATTCTCTGTGAATGAGAATACCCTGAGATTAATTAGACACATTCTCTGTGAATGGGAATACCCTGAGATTAATTAGTCAGATTCTCTGTGAATGGGAATACCCTGAGATTAATTAGACACATTCTCTGTGAATGGGAATACCCTGAGATTAATTAGACAGATTCTCTGTGAATGGGAATACCCTGAGATTAATTAGACAGATTCTCTGTGAATGGGAATACCCTGAGATTAATTAGACAGATTCTCTGTGAATGGGAATACCCTGAGATTAATTAGACAGATTCTCTGTGAATGAGAATACCTTGAGATTAATTAGACACATTCTCTGTGAATGGGAATACCCTGAGATTAATTAGACAGATTCTCTGTGAATGGGAATACCCTGAGATTAATTAGATAGATTCTCTGTGAATGGGAATACCCTGAGATTAATTAGACAGATTCTCTGTGAATGGGAATACCCTGAGATTAATTAGACAGATTCTCTGTGAATGGGAATACCCTGAGATTAATTAGACAGATTCTCTGTGAATGAGAATACCCTGAGATTAATTAGACAGATTCTCTGTGAATGAGAATACCCTGAGATTAATTAGACAGATTCTCTGTGAATGAGAATACCCTGAGATTAATTAGACAGATTCTCTGTGAATGAGAATACCCTGAGATTAATTAGACAGATTCTCTGTGAATGGGAATACCCTGAGATTAATTAGACAGATTCTCTGTGAATGAGAATACCCTGAGATTAATTAGACAGATTCTCTGTGAATGGGAATACCCTGAGATTAATTAGACAGATTCTCTGTGAATGGGAATACCCTGAGATTAATTAGACAGATTCTCTGTGAATGAGAATACCCTGAGATTAATTAGACAGATTCTCTGTGAATGAGAATACCCTGAGATTAATTAGACAGATTCTCTGTGAATGGGAATACCCTGAGATTAATTAGACAGATTCTCTGTGAATGAGAATACCCTGAGATTAATTAGACAGATTCTCTGTGAATGAGAATACCCTGAGATTAATTAGACAGATTCTCTGTGAATGGGAATACCCTGAGATTAATTAGACAGATTCTCTGTGAATGAGAATACCCTGAGATTAATTAGACAGAGTCTCTGTGAATGGGAATACCCTGAGATTAATTAGACAGATTCTCTGTGAATGGGAATACCCTGAGATTAATTAGACAGAGTCTCTGTGAATGGGAATACCCTGAGATTAATTAGACAGATTCTCTGTGAATGGGAATACCCTGAGATTAATTAGACAGATTCTCTGTGAATGAGAATACCCTGAGATTAATTAGACATATTCTCTGTGAATGAGAATACCCTGAGATTAATTAGACAGAGTCTCTGTGAATGGGAATACCCTGAGATTAATTAGACAGATTCTCTGTGAATGAGAATACCCTGAGATTAATTAGACACATTCTCTGTGAATGGGAATACCCTAAGATTAATTAGACAGATTCTCTGTGAATGGGAATACCCTGAGATTAATTAGACAGATTCTCTGTGAATGGGAATACCCTGAGATTAATTAGACAGATTCTCTGTGAATGGGAATACCCTGAGATTAATTAGACAGATTCTCTGTGAATGGGAATACCCTGAGATTAATTAGACAGATTCTCTGTGAATGGGAATACCCTGAGATTAATTAGACAGATTCTCTGTGAATGAGAATACCCTGAGATTAATTAGACAGATTCTCTGTGAATGAGAATACCCTGAGATTAATTAGACAGAGTCTCTGTGAATGGGAATACCCTGAGATTAATTAGACAGATTCTCTGTGAACGAGAATACCCTGAGATTAATTAGACAGATTCTCTGTGAATGGGAATACCCTGAGATTAATTAGACAGATTCTCTGTGAATGGGAATACCCTGAGATTAATTAGACAGATTCTCTGTGAATGAGAATACCCTGAGATTAATTAGACAGATTCTCTGTGAATGGGAATACCCTGAGATTAATTAGACAGATTCTCTGTGAATGGGAATACCCTGAGATTAATTAGACAGATTCTCTGTGAATGGGAATACCCTGAGATTAATTAGTCAGATTCTCTGTGAATGGGAATACCCTGAGATTAATTAGACACATTCTCTGTGAATGGGAATACCCTGAGATTAATTAGACAGATTCTCTGTGAATGGGAATACCCTGAGATTAATTAGACAGATTCTCTGTGAATGAGAATACCCTGAGATTAATTAGACACATTCTCTGTGAATGGGAATACCCTGAGATTAATTAGACAGATTCTCTGTGAATGGGAATACCCTGAGATTAATTAGACAGATTCTCTGTGAATGGGAATACCCTGAGATTAATTAGACAGATTCTCTGTGAATGGGAATACCCTGAGATTAATTAGACAGATTCTCTGTGAATGGGAATACCCTGAGATTAATTAGACAGATTCTCTGTGAATGAGAATACCCTGAGATTAATTAGACAGATTCTCTGTGAATGGGAATACCCTGAGATTAATTAGACAGATTCTCTGTGAATGAGAATACCCTGAGATTAATTAGACAGATTCTCTGTGAATGAGAATACCCTGAGATTAATTAGACAGATTCTCTGTGAATGAGAATACCCTGAGATTAATTAGACAGATTCTCTGTGAATGGGAATACCCTGAGATTAATTAGACAGATTCTCTGTGAATGGGAATACCCTGAGATTAATTAGACAGATTCTCTGTGAATGAGAATACCCTGAGATTAATTAGACAGATTCTCTGTGAATGAGAATACCCTGAGATTAATTAGACAGATTCTCTGTGAATGGGAATACCCTGAGATTAATTAGACAGATTCTCTGTAAATGGGAATACCCTGAGATTAATTAGACAGATTCTCTGTGAATGAGAATACCCTGAGATTAATTAGACAGATTCTCTGTGAATGGGAATACCCTGAGATTAATTAGACAGATTCTCTGTGAATGAGAATACCCTGAGATTAATTAGACAGATTCTCTGTGAATGGGAATACCCTGAGATTAATTAGACAGAGTCTCTGTGAATGGGAATACCCTGAGATTAATTAGACAGATTCTCTGTGAATGGGAATACCCTGAGATTAATTAGACACATTCTCTGTGAATGGGAATACCCTGAGATTAATTAGACAGATTCTCTGTGAATGGGAATACCCTGAGATTAATTAGACAGATTCTCTGTGAATGGGAATACCCTGAGATTAATTAGACAGATTCTCTGTGAATGAGAATACCCTGAGATTAATTAGACAGATTCTCTGTGAATGAGAATACCCTGAGATTAATTAGACAGATTCTCTGTGAATGGGAATACCCTGAGATTAATTAGACAGATTCTCTGTGAATGGGAATACCCTGAGATTAATTAGACAGATTCTCTGTGAATGAGAATACCCTGAGATTAATTAGACAGATTCTCTGTGAATGGGAATACCCTGAGATTAATTAGACAGATTCTCTGTGAATGGGAATACCCTGAGATTAATTAGACAGATTCTCTGTGAATGGGAATACCCTGAGATTAATTAGACACATTCTCTGTGAATGGGAATACCCTGAGATTAATTAGACAGATTCTCTGTGAATGAGAATACCCTGAGATTAATTATACAGATTCTCTGTGAATGAGAATACCCTGAGATTAATTAGACAGATTCTCTGTGAATGGGAATACCCTGAGATTAATTAGACAGATTCTCTGTGAATGGGAATACCCTGAGATTAATTAGACAGATTCTCTGTGAATGAGAATACCCTGAGATTAATTAGACAGATTCTCTGTGAATGAGAATACCCTGAGATTAATTAGACAGAGTCTCTGTGAATGGGAATACCCTGAGATTAATTAGACAGATTCTCTGTGAATGGGAATACCCTGAGATTAATTAGACAGATTCTCTGTGAATGAGAATACCCTGAGATTAATTAGACAGATTCTCTGTGAATGGGAATACCCTGAGATTAATTAGACAGATTCTCTGTGAATGAGAATACCCTGAGATTAATTAGACAGATTCTCTGTGAATGGGAATACCCTGAGATTAATTAGACAGATTCTCTGTGAATGAGAATACCCTGAGATTAATTAGACAGATTCTCTGTGAATGAGAATACCCTGAGATTAATTAGACAGATTCTCTGTGAATAGGAATACCCTGAGATTAATTAGACAGATTCTCTGTGAATGGGAATACCCTGAGATTAATTAGACAGATTCTCTGTGAATGAGAATACCCTGAGATTAATTAGACAGATTCTCTGTGAATGGGAATACCCTGAGATTAATTAGACAGATTCTCTGTGAATGGGAATACCCTGAGATTAATTAGACAGATTCTCTGTGAATGGGAATACCCTGAGATTAATTAGACACATTCTCTGTGAATGGGAATACCCTGAGATTAATTAGACAGATTCTCTGTGAATGAGAATACCCTGAGATTAATTATACAGATTCTCTGTGAATGAGAATACCCTGAGATTAATTAGACAGATTCTCTGTGAATGGGAATACCCTGAGATTAATTAGACAGATTCTCTGTGAATGGGAATACCCTGAGATTAATTAGACAGATTCTCTGTGAATGAGAATACCCTGAGATTAATTAGACAGATTCTCTGTGAATGAGAATACCCTGAGATTAATTAGACAGAGTCTCTGTGAATGTGAATACCCTGAGATTAATTAGACAGATTCTCTGTGAATGGGAATACCCTGAGATTAATTAGACAGATTCTCTGTGAATGAGAATACCCTGAGATTAATTAGACAGATTCTCTGTGAATGGGAATACCCTGAGATTAATTAGACAGATTCTCTGTGAATGAGAATACCCTGAGATTAATTAGACAGATTCTCTGTGAATGAGAATACCCTGAGATTAATTAGACACATTCTCTGTGAATGGGAATACCCTGAGATTAATTAGACAGATTCTCTGTGAATGGGAATACCCTGAGATTAATTAGACAGATTCTCTGTGAATGGGAATACCCTGAGATTAATTAGACAGATTCTCTGTGAATGGGAATACCCTGAGATTAATTAGACAGATTCTCTGTGAATGGGAATACCCTGAGATTAATTAGACAGATTCTCTGTGAATGAGAATACCCTGAGATTAATTAGACAGATTCTCTGTGAATGGGAATACCCTGAGATTAATTAGACAGATTCTCTGTGAATGAGAATACCCTGAGATTAATTAGACAGATTCTCTGTGAATGAGAATACCCTGAGATTAATTAGACAGATTCTCTGTGAATGAGAATACCCTGAGATTAATTAGACAGATTCTCTGTGAATGGGAATACCCTGAGATTAATTAGACAGATTCTCTGTGAATGGGAATACCCTGAGATTAATTAGACAGATTCTCTGTGAATGAGAATACCCTGAGATTAATTAGACAGATTCTCTGTGAATGAGAATACCCTGAGATTAATTAGACAGATTCTCTGTGAATGGGAATACCCTGAGATTAATTAGACAGATTCTCTGTGAATGGGAATACCCTGAGATTAATTAGACAGATTCTCTGTGAATGAGAATACCCTGAGATTAATTAGACAGATTCTCTGTGAATGGGAATACCCTGAGATTAATTAGACAGATTCTCTGTGAATGAGAATACCCTGAGATTAATTAGACAGATTCTCTGTGAATGGGAATACCCTGAGATTAATTAGACAGAGTCTCTGTAAAAGGGGAATACCCTGAGATTAATTAGACAGATTCTCTGTGAATGGGAATACCCTGAGATTAATTAGACACATTCTCTGTGAATGGGAATACCCTGAGATTAATTAGACAGATTCTCTGTGAATGGGAATACCCTGAGATTAATTAGACAGATTCTCTGTGAATGGGAATACCCTGAGATTAATTAGACAGATTCTCTGTGAATGGGAATACCCTGAGATTAATTAGACAGATTCTCTGTGAATGAGAATACCCTGAGATTAATTAGACAGATTCTCTGTGAATGAGAATACCCTGAGATTAATTAGACAGATTCTCTGTGAATGGGAATACCCTGAGATTAATTAGACAGATTCTCTGTGAATGAGAATACCCTGAGATTAATTAGACAGATTCTCTGTGAATGGGAATACCCTGAGATTAATTAGACAGATTCTCTGTGAATGAGAATACCCTGAGATTAATTAGACACATTCTCTGTGAATGGGAATACCCTGAGATTACTTAGACACATTCTCTGTGAATGGGAATACCCTGAGATTAATTAGACAGATTCTCTGTGAATGAGAATACCCTGAGATTAATTATACAGATTCTCTGTGAATGAGAATACCCTGAGATTAATTAGACAGATTCTCTGTGAATGGGAATACCCTGAGATTAATTAGACAGATTCTCTGTGAATGGGAATACCCTGAGATTAATTAGACAGATTCTCTGTGAATGAGAATACCCTGAGATTAATTAGACAGATTCTCTGTGAATGAGAATACCCTGAGATTAATTAGACAGAGTCTCTGTGAATGGGAATACCCTGAGATTAATTAGACAGATTCTCTGTGAATGGGAATACCCTGAGATTAATTAGACAGATTCTCTGTGAATGAGAATACCCTGAGATTAATTAGACAGATTCTCTGTGAATGGGAATACCCTGAGATTAATTAGACAGATTCTCTGTGAATGAGAATACCCTGAGATTAATTAGACAGATTCTCTGTGAATGAGAATACCCTGAGATTAATTAGACAGATTCTCTGTGAATGGGAATACCCTGAGATTAATTAGACAGATTCTCTGTGAATGGGAATACCCTGAGATTAATTAGACAGATTCTCTGTGAATGAGAATACCCTGAGATTAATTAGACAGATTCTCTGTGAATGGGAATACCCTGAGATTAATTAGACAGATTCTCTGTGAATGGGAATACCCTGAGATTAATTAGACAGATTCTCTGTGAATGGGAATACCCTGAGATTAATTAGACAGATTCTCTGTGAATGAGAATACCCTGAGATTAATTAGACAGATTCTCTGTGAATGGGAATACCCTGAGATTAATTAGACAGATTCTCTGTGAATGGGAATACCCTGAGATTAATTAGACAGATTCTCTGTGAATGGGAATACCCTGAGATTAATTAGACAGATTCTCTGTGAATGAGAATACCCTGAGATTAATTAGACAGATTCTCTGTGAATGGGAATACCCTGAGATTAATTAGACAGATTCTCTGTGAATGGGAATACCCTGAGATTAATTAGACAGATTCTCTGTGAATGGGAATACCCTGAGATTAATTAGACAGATTATCTGTGAATGGGAATACCCTGAGATTAATTAGACAGATTCTCTGTGAATGGGAATACCCTGAGATTAATTAGACACATTCTCTGTGAATGAGAATACCCTGAGATTAATTAGACAGATTCTCTGTGAATGAGAATACCCTGAGATTAATTAGACAGATTCTCTGTGAATGGGAATACCCTGAGATTAATTAGACAGATTCTCTGTGAATGGGAATACCCTGAGATTAATTAGACAGATTTTCTGTGAATGAGAATACCCTGAGATTAATTAG
This sequence comes from Pelobates fuscus, assembly GCF_036172605.1. Classification (NCBI taxonomy): domain Eukaryota; kingdom Metazoa; phylum Chordata; class Amphibia; order Anura; family Pelobatidae; genus Pelobates; species Pelobates fuscus. The sequence continues at coordinate 390,239,307 of NC_086320.1, read as the reverse complement.
ACAGATTCTCTGTGAATGAGAATACCCTGAGATTAATTAGACAGATTCTCTGTGAATGGGAATACCCTGAGATTAATTAGACATATTCTCTGTGAATGGGAATACCCTGAGATTAATTAGACAGATTCTCTGTGAATGGGAATACCCTGAGATTAATTAGACAGATTCTCTGTGAATGGGAATACCCTGAGATTAATTAGACAGATTCTCTGTGAATGGGAATACCCTGAGATTAATTAGACAGATTATCTGTGAATGGGAATACCCTGAGATTAATTAGACAGATTCTCTGTGAATGAGAATACCCTGAGATTAATTAGACAGATTCTTTGTGAATGAGAATACCCTGAGATTAATTAGACATATTCTCTGTGAATGGGAATACCCTGAGATTAATTAGACAGATTCTCTGTGAATGGGAATACCCTGAGATTAATTAGACAGATTCTCTGTGAATGGGAATACCCTGAGATTAATTAGACAGATTCTCTGTGAATGGGAATACCCTGAGATTAATTAGACAGATTCTCTGTGAATGGGACTACCCTGAGATTAATTAGACAGATTCTCTGTGAATGAGAATACCCTGAGATTAATTAGGCAGATTCTCTGTGAATGGGAATACCCTGAGATTAATTAGACAGATTCTCTGTGAATGAGAATATCCTGAGATTAATTAGACAGATTCTCTGTGAATGAGAATACCCTGAGATTAATTAGACAGATTCTCTGTGAATGAGAATATCCTGAGATTAATTAGACAGATTCTCTGTGAATGAGAATATCCTGAGATTAATTAGACAGATTCTCTGTGAATGGGAATACCCTGAGATTAATTAGACATATTCTCTGTGAATGAGAATACCCTGAGATTAATTAGACAGATTCTCTGTGAATGGGAATACCCTGAGATTAATTAGACAGATTATCTGTGAATGAGAATACCCTGAGATTAATTAGACAGATTCTCTGTGAATGGGAATACCCTGAGATTAATTAGACAGATTCTCTGTGAATGAGAATACCCTGAGATTAATTAGACAGATTCTCTGTGAATGAGAATACCCTGAGATTAATTAGACAGATTCTCTGTGAATGGGAATACCCTGAGATTAATTAGACAGATTCTCTGTGAATGGGAATACCCTGAGATTAATTAGACATATTCTCTGTGAATGGGAATACCCTGAGATTAATTAGACAGATTCTCTGTGAATGAGAATACCCTGAGATTAATTAGGCAGATTCTCTGTGAATGAGAATACCCTGAGATTAATTAGACAGATTCTCTGTGAATGAGAATATCCTGAGATTAATTAGACAGATTCTCTGTGAATGGGAATACCCTGAGATTAATTAGACAGATTCTCTGTGAATGGGAATACCCTGAGATTAATTAGACAGATTCTCTGTGAATGGGAATACCCTGAGATTAATTAGTCAGATTCTCTGTGAATGAGAATACCCTGAGATTAATTAGACAGATTCTCTGTGAATATTCTTAAATAGACAGATTCTTTGTTAATACTCTCATATTAAATGGACAGATTCTCTGTGAATGGGAATATTCTTAAATAGACAGATTCTTTGTTAATACTTGTCACGGTTCTCACCGTGACATCCAGACTGCGACGTCCCAGAAGTGCCAAACACGGTATCTGAACCTGGGTACTTTGCTGTCCTGGGCCTGCTGTTTCTCCTCTGAGCCACCATACAGCTCAAGTAATAGCCCAACGTTTGGATCTTGCCTTGTATCCAGCACAGGGGGTTGGAATTTACCTGAGGCTGCTCCTGTCACTCATGGTCCACCTGTGGCTGATCACTGATTAGCCAGCTATAAGACACTGAGGGCAGTGTCAGTTCATTGACTCTGGTTCCTGTATTGGTGTTTGTGTTCCAGTGTTCTCCTGTTGGCTCCTGATCTTGGCTTGCTATTTGTGTCTCCTGACTTCTGGCATCCTTTAACTTCGGCTTACCCTCGTTTATCCTGACTTCTGGCACCCTTTGGCTTACCCACGACAATTCTCCTGCTTGTGTCCGTGCCGGTACTGTGACTTGGAGCAATATCCTGCACAGCCCCTGTGCACAGACTCACAGGCCAGGTGAATTCTTACCTGACCACCTTGGCCTGTATTTAATTGCAAGGGTGAGCATATTTCTGCCTGCCGGACTCCCACTAAGGTAAACCGTGACAATATTCTCATATTAAATGGACAGATTCTCTGTAAATACTAAATATACAGATTCTCTGTGAATGGGAATACCCTCAGATTAATTAGGCAGATTATCTGTGAATACTCTCAGATTAAATAGACAGATTCTCTGTGAATGGGAATATTCTTAAATAGACAGATTCTCTGTGAATGGGAATATTCTTAAATAGACAGATTCTTTGTGAATACTCTCAGATTAAATGCACAGATTCTCTGTAATTACTAAATAGAGAGAATATCTGTGAATGGAAATACTGTCTGATTAAAGAGACAGATACCCTATGAATGTGAGTTGTGACGAACTTTTGGAGGGGCTTGCTTGCCAGCCTCCTGAACTGTGACTATGGCCTTGTTCGTGCCTTTTTCTCTATGTGGTTCGGTAAATGGAGTTACCAAACAAACTGGCGAACAGCCGACCATCCTGCATGGGGAGTGTTCTACTCGTTAACAACCCAGAAGCTGTGGTTAACCGCAGCTTAATTGACGAACGGCTGGGTGGCCGGCATTCGTATGAAAAAACACGTGGCAGCTGTGTTTTGTCATCGAATGCCTGGAACTGTTTTCTACTATTTCCACGAACACCGCTGAGACTTCTACCTTCCGTGTGTTCGGCTAAATCCATACGGACAGAGCGCTATTTCTAGAGAACAAACTACCGTACGAGATGGTTTCAATCAAAGTATGCAATTCGTACCTTAATTCAAGGAGAAGATAGACCGGCCACACAGCCTAAATCTATGGAACTATTTTGGGCATGAAAGCCACGCTTGCGGTCGGTCAAATGTGACTTCCATGGAATTCGGGAACCCCTGCTCTGATCTAGGGTGATTTTTGGATATGTTGTTCGCCCCGATCAGAGCTATCCAGGAATGTATAATTTGTGGGGATATGTTGTTGTTTCTGGACTTTGGGTAAAACTGTATATTTTCTGCCTGTGGTAATTACGTTAGCCCATTGTGTTGGGTAATTGTATCACAGGCATAGGGGAGAGTTTGTGTACCTTAGATGGGAGTGTACAATACTGTGTTGATTGGCTGTTGTGACTTTGTATCCTGTGCTCCACAAGGTCCACGTGGGTGGTAACCTTGTGGGGAAATGTGTGTGTGTGTGTGTGTGTGTGTATATAAGATATACCCTTGTGCTCATTAAACCAGTTCTACTTGACCCTCAACTCGCAGCCTCGACTCGTGTTTGGAGGGGACAGCTATAATCACTACAGGGATTGCTATGCTGTGCATATTCCCTTAGCTTCACTGAGCTCTTGTAAAAACTTGTTCCTGCTTCGCTCTCTGGGAGGAAGAGAGGTTCACCCACTGGAACCTGGAGCCTTGTCGTAGGTCCAGGGTCGGTAGGAGACGGCGAGACCCCAACCAAGCTGCGGTGGTTCGCGGGGCTGCAGTGAATGGGAATACTCTCATATTAAATGGACAGATTCTCTGTGAATGGGAATATTCTGAGATTAAATATTCAGATTGTAAGGGTAAATTTGAATTGACAGATTTCAGGGTATACAGCATGAAGAAATAAAATCTTATGGTGGGTGAGCAGCTTCTGTGGGTGCTGGGTGGAAAATGAAAGGGTAATGAAGCAAACTCTAAACTTGAACGGAGGGGTGACATTGAGTGTTGGGGTTGACGCTTACTTTATAGGTGGAACAATATTTGTTTAAATAAACATGTAAGAATGTATCAATATATGGGTTTTTGTCATACAGTTCTTTGTGCCTGTAATGGCTTTGTGGCCGTGCCAGCTACATAAGTAACGATCCTTAATTAATGTTATTAGAAGATTATTGATCAACAGGTAGCTGGCATCGGTATGGAGGGCACATTCCACAGACTGGTCCTAACAAGCCCAGCTCATCCTAAACGGAACATACCATGGTGACCCCAAACAGGGAGAGAGGGAGTGAGAAAAAGAGTGTATGCAGCTGGATAGACAACCAGACAAAGAGGAGACAGATAAAGCAAAGCGAGTTAGACAGCTAGAGAAAGACAGAACATGTGCAAAGAGGTATATAGTCATGGAGATGATATGGGTATATAGTCATGGAGAGGGTATGGGTATATAGTCATGGAGAGGGTATGGTTGTATAGTCATGGAGAGGGTATGGGTATATAGTCATGGAGAGGGTATGGGTGTATAGTCATGGAGAGGATATGGGTATATAGTCATGGAGAGGGTATGGGTATATAGTCATGGAGAGGATATGGGTGTATAGTCATGGAGATGGTATGGGTGTATAGTCATGGAGAGGATATGGGTATATAGTCATGGAGAGGATATGGGTATATAGTCATGGAGAGGATATGGGTATATAGTCATGGAGAGGATATGGGTATATAGTCATGGAGAGGATATGGGTATATAGTCATGGAGAGGGTATGGGTGTATAGTCATAGATAGGGTATGGGTGTATAGTCATGGAGAGGGTATGGATATATAGTCATGGAGAGGATATGGGTATATAGTCATGGAGAGGGTATGGGTATGTAGTCATGGAGAGGATATGGGTGTATAGTCATGGAGAGGATATGGGTGTACAGGGAGTGCAGAATTATTAGGCAAGTTGTATTTTTGAGGATTAATTTTATTATTGAACAACAGCCATGTTCTCAATGAACCCCAAAAACTTAAAAAAAATTAATATCAAAGCTGAATATTTTTGGAAGTAGTTTTTAGTTTGTTTTTAGTTTTAGCTATTTTAGGGGGATATCTGTGTGTGCAGGTGACTATTACTGTGCATAATTATTAGGCAACTTAACAAAAAACAAATATATACCCATTTCAATTATTTATTTTTACCAGTGAAACCAATATAACATCTCAACATTCACAAATATACATTTCTGACATTCAAAAACAAAACAAAAACAAATCAGTGACCAATATAGCCACCTTTCTTTGCAAGGACACTCAAAAGCCTGCCATCCATGGATTCTGTCAGTGTTTTGATCTGTTCACCATCAACATTGCGTGCAGAAGCAACCACAGCCTCCCAGACACTGTTCAGAGAGGTGTACTGTTTTCCCTCCTTGTAAATCTCACATTTGATGATGGACCACAGGTTCTCAATGGGGTTCAGATCAGGTGAACAAGGAGGCCATGTCATTAGATTTTCTTCTTTTATACCCTTTCTTGCCAGCCACGCTGTGGAGCAGAGGCGGCTCTAGACTTTATGAGGCCTTAGGCGAAACGCAAACATGAGGCCCCACTAACAAAAAAGTGTCACATATACACATTGACGCACTGTCTACCTGTGTATGTGCCTGAGAGTGTGTCTGACAGAGAGTATCCTTGTGTGTGCGAATGTATGTCTCTGTGAGCATGTTTGTGTTTTTGTCTGAGACCCTATGTGTATGGGGTAGCTGATGGTGAGAGGGAGCGGGGGGTGTGATGGTGAGAGGGAGTGGACGGTGATGGTGAAAGGGAGCGGGGGGTTGATGGTAATGTGAGAGGGAGCAGGGGGTGATAGTAATGTGAGAGTGAGAGGGGGTAATGTGAGAGTGAGAGGGGGGTAATGTGAGAGTGAGAGGGGGGTAATGTGAGAGTGAGAGGGGGGTAATGTGAGAGTGGGGCGCGTAATGTGAGAGTGGGGGGGTAATGTGAGAGTGGGGGGGTAATGTGAGAGTGAGAGGGGGTAATGTGAGAGTGAGAAGGGGGTGATGTGAGAAGGAGGGGGTGATGGTGAGTGGGGGGAAGCTGAGGGTGGTGACGGAGGGTTATGCTGAGGGTGGTGATGCTGAGGGTGGTGGGGGGTAATGCTGAGGGTGGTGAGGGGTGATGCTGAGGGGGGTGGGGGGTGATGCTGAGGGGGGTGATGCTGAAGGTGGTGGGGGGAGTGATGCTGAGGGGTGGTGAAGCTGAGGGTGGGGTGAGGCTGAGGGTGGTGGGGGGTGAGGCTGAGGGTGAAGGGGTAATGGTGAGGGTGGTGGGGGTGAGGCTGAGGGTGGGTAGGGGTGAAGCTGAGGGTGGGCAGGGGTGAAGCTGAGGGTGGTGGGGGTGAAGCTGAGGGTGGTGGGGGTGATGGTGGTGGGGTGATGGTGACGGTGGTGGTGGGTGTAGCTGAGGGTGGTGGGGGTGAGCCTGAGGGTGGTGGGGGTGATGGTGGGGAGGGGTGATGGTGAGGGTGGTGAGGGGTGATGGTGGTGGGGGGTGATGGTGGTGGGGGTTAAGCTGAGGGTGGTGGGGGGTGAGGCTGAGGGTGGTGATGGTGGATGATGGTGGTGGGGAATGAGGCTGAGGTTGGTGGGGGGTGATGGTGACGGTGGTGGGGGGTGATGGTGGTGGGGGTGATGGTGGTGGGGGGTGAGGCTGAGGGTGGTGATGGTGGATGATGGTGGTGGGGAATGAGGCTGAGGTTGGTGGGGGGTGATGGTGACGGTGGTGGGGGGTGAAGCTGATGGTGGTGGTGGGTGTAGCTGAGGGTGGTGGGGGTGAGGCTGAGGGTGGTGGGGTGATGGTAGGGAGGGGTGATGGTGAGGGTGGTGGGGGTGATGGTGGTGGGTGGTGAGGCTGAGGGTGGTGGGGGCTGAGGCTGAGGGTGGGGAGATGGTGGTGGGGTGAGGCTGAGGGTGGGGTGATGGTGGTGGGGTGAGGCTGAGGGTGGTGGGGGGTGAGGCTGAGGGTGGTGATGGTGGGTGATGGTGGTGGGGAATGAGGCTGAGGTTGGTGGGGGTGATGGTGGTGGGGGGGTGAAGCTGATGGTGGTGGTGGGTGTACCTGAGGGTGGTGGGGGTGATGGTGGTGGGGGTGAGGCTGAGGGTGGTGGGGTTGATGGTGGTGGGCGGTGAAGCTGAGGGTGGTGGGGGGTGATGGTGGTGGGGGGTGAGGCTGAGGGTGGTGGGGGTGATGGTGAGGGTGGGGGTGAGGCTGATGGTGGTGGGGGGTGAAGCTGAGGGTGGTGGGGGGTGAGGCTGAGGGTGGTGGGGGTGATGGTGAGGGTGGGGGTGAGGCTGATGGTGGTGGGGGTGAAGCTGAGGGTGGTGGGGGTGATGGTGGTGGGGGTGAGGCTAAGGGCGGTGGTGAGGCTGAGGGTGGGGTGGTGAGGCTGAGGGTGGTGGGGGTGATGGTGGTGGGGGTTGAAGCTGAGGTTGGTGGGGGGTGAAGGTGATGGTGGTGGTGGGGGGTGAAGCTGAGGGTGGTGGGGGGTGATGGTGGTGGTGGGGGGGTGAAGCTGAGGGTGGTGGGGGTGATGGTGGTGGGGGTGAGGCTGAGGGTGTTGGGGTGATGGTGGTGGTGGTGGTGGGGTGAAGCTGAGGGTGGTGGGGGTGATGGTGGTGGGGGTGAGGCTGAGGGTGTTGGGGGTGATGGTGGTGGGGGGTGAAGCTGAGGGTGGTGGGGCTGATGGTGGTGGGGGTGAGGCTGAGGGTGTTGGGGGTGATGGTGGTGGGGGGTGAAGCTAAGGGTGGTGGGGGTGATGGTGGTGGGTGAGCCTACCTTTCCCTGGTGGTCCAGTGGGCTCCCTGGTGGTCCGGTGGCCACTGCTCCCGGTCTGCAGCTCCACAGAGCTGCAGACCATGTAATCTCGCGAGATTCAGAGCGTTGCCGTGGTAACCCGCGGCAACGCTCTGATTGGCCAATTCTCGCGAGTCACATGGTCTGCAGCTCTGCACACTGCGGAGCTGCAGACCAGTGTCTGCGGTGGCCGGCCTGGCAGCAAGGAGGGGCCTCGCACCCGGCGGCATACTGGGCTAGCCGCCGGGCCCCCTCCTGGTGTCAGGTCTTCGGTCACTGACCGAGGACCTGACACACTCTGCCAACAGGCGGTTTAGGCGGCCGCGAGGCCCCAGCCAGCGCGAGGCCTTAGGCGGCCGCCTAAACCGCCTAATTAGAGAGCCGCCTCTGCTGTGGAGTACTTGGACGTGTGTGATGGAGCATTGTCCTGCATGAAAATCATGTTTTTCTTGAAGGATGCAGACTTCTTCCTGTACCACTGCTTGAAGAAGGTGTCTTCCAGAAACTGGCAGTAGGACTGGGAGTTGAGCTTGACTCCATCCTCAACCCGAAAAGGCCCCACAAGCTCATCTTTGATGATACCATCTTTGATGATACCAGCCCAAACCAGTACTCTGCCTTGCTGGCGTCTGAGTCGGACTGGAGCTCTCTGCCCTTTACCAATCCAGCCATGGGCCCATCCATCTGGCCCATCAAGACTCACTCTCATTTCATCAGTCCATAAAACCTTAGAAAAATCAGTCTTGAGATATTTCTTGGCCCAGTCTTGACGTTTCAGCTTGTGTGTCTTGTTCAGTGGTGGTCGTCTTTCAGCCTTTCTTACCTTGGCCATGTCTCTGAGTATTGCACACCTTGTGCTTTTGGGCACTCCAGTGATGTTGCAGCTCTGAAATATGGCCAAACTGGTGGCAAGTGGCATCTTGGCAGCTGCACGCTTGACTTTTCTCAGTTCATGGGCAGTTATTTTGCGCCTTGGTTTTTCCACACGCTTCTTGCGACCCTGTTGACTATTTTGAATGAAACGCTTGATTGTTCGATGATCACGCTTCAGAAGCTTTGCAATTTTAAGAGTGCTGCATCCCTCTGCAAGATATCTCACTATTTTTGACTTTTCTGAGCCTGTCAAGTCCTTCTTTTGACCCATTTTGCCAAAGGAAAGGAAGTTGCCTAATAATTATGCACACCTGATATAGGGTGTTGATGTCATTAGACCACACCCCTTCTCATTACAGAGATGCACATCACCTACTATGCTTAATTGGTAGTAGGCTTTTGAGCCTATTCAGCTTGGAGTAAGACAACATGCATAAAGAGGATGATGTGGTCAAAATACTCATTTGCCTAATAATTTTGCACTCCCTGTATAGGCCCTGCGCAGCTAAGCGGACAAGGGCACATGTAGGAGTGTGGGGATAGATGCATGGGATTGGTTGTGAAGAATCTGTGGGTGTGATTATGTTCTGTGTAAGACAGTGTGGGGGAGGTCTTACCTCAGTGCCACTTGGGATTCGGGCCAGCAAACAGCTTCCTGTCCTCCTGCTCCTGTTTGCCTGGGCCTGCAGATTTACACAGCCTGATGGTTGAGGCTTCTGGCTTCCCTCAGGGCTGCTGCAGCGTGGATGGTGGCCGGCACCTGTGGGAACAATTAAGCAAGCATTAATAGAGGTATGGCTACCGGTGTGGGCCCCCCCCCGCGGCCTACCTCCCCCTGGAGCACCCCCTGCGGTCTCCCCTGCTGCCTTCCATGTGGCCCCTGCCCCTGGGGGCCGCTCCAGCACTGGCAGGCGTTCCCACCCGCCTGCCAGGCTCTCTCCAAACCCCACTCCTCGGGCCCGGTGTAGGAGCAGGAGCCTGGGCCCGAGGCATCACCAGGACCGCGTGTCTGGGGGCTCCAGACACGCGGCCTGGGTACTGTGGCCGTGATGTGCGGCCTTCCGTGGCTGCGCGCGTGGCGCAGCCTGCTCCCTCAAGGCCTGAGGTTAAGCCCTCATCTGCTGCGCGCCCTGCGGCCCGGAGGCCTGGTGCGCAGCCTACCCGGCGGGCTCCACATGCCCGGCCGGTTCCCCTGACTCCCGCCCCGGCCGCCAGCGTTGGAACGCGGTCCGGGGCGGTGGGAGGCCCATGAATACTTCCGGGCGGCAGGCGGCCGCCCGGCAACGTGCCAGGCCCCCCGCAGCCGGCGGGGGTGTGGGGCTGCCGCTGGGGCCCCTGTGGTGAGTGGGCCCGCAAGGGCCGCGCGGGGTACCGTGGTACCGCCGTTGGGGGTGCGTGGGGGGTCCCCTTGTGGGTCGGGAGCCTCCTCTGCCGGTGAGGAAGGCTCCCGGTATGCTTTTCCCCTGTCTCCTCCCCCTCCCATGTGGTTTCCGCGAGAGGGGTCCCCTGGGGGGCCCAGCTTCCCACTGACAGGGCCCCCGGGACCCTCTCATCCCTTACTGTCCTCCTCTTACCCCCTACCCCCCCCCCTTTCGGCTCTTTGCCCCCTTTTCCTGCCCCCCCCCCTTTTTTCTTCCTTTCCTGCCTTTTCCCCCTTTTTTCTGCCCTTTAACCCCTGGTGCCTACCCTGCACTATCTGGGTCCCCTCTGTTCTCCTCTGCCCCCTATACCTGCCCCCCCCCCCCCCCTGCAGGTCACTTACCTTGGCCTTCTCCTCTGGGGCGTGGGCTCACGTCCTCTCTGCTGCTTCCCTCTCAGGACACTGCTGCAGTTCCTGGATCCATCCAGCAGGTGGCGCCTGGATCACAGCTGATGTCTTCTGTGGATGCTGGAACTGCTGTTTCTTTTCCTCAGCCTTCTGGAGCGCAGTGCCGGGCTTGGATCGCCAGACTGCGACCGGTGAGTAAATTTCTCCCCTCTTTTAGCGCTTCGCGTACCTACGTTGTTCCTTCCTTTATTCAGTCTAGTTCTCTTTGAACACAAAAAAAAAAAAAAAAAGATGAAAACTAATTATTACAGGACAGAAATAAACTGTAAATTGCCACATGGAATAAATCACAAAAAAAAAAAAAAAAAAAAAATGAGAGATAAAAATACAATGACAAATACAAGAAGAAGATTAAACGTTCAAAAAAAAAAAAAAATAAGAAAAAAGAAAAACTGAAATATAATCCAAGTACTTGGGTGCATGGACGCCGCTTCCCCCTCCCCCTTAATTGTCAGTATGTATCGTATGTTTAAGTGCGCTTTCCTGCAGCGTCCAGGGTTCGCGTGACTCTGGGTGTTGCTGAGCTACTATGGCTCGCCTGGCTTGCGCGCAATGCTAGGGTGCAGATGGTGGGAGGGGCTTTTTACTGCAGGGACGTTCCCTCCTGCCTCGGGGGGTGCCTTGACTAAAAAGGAACATTAAGGGTTCCGGGTGGGTCATGGGGTACGTGCCGTGGACGGTAGCGCCCCATGGCGCATATTCGAATGCACCCTGTGTTCTGGATAGCATGGTCGGGGAGAGGGCTCCCCGAGAATGCGCTGCTGTCAGGTCCCTCTCGGGGCGCATATCGACCCTGGGAGGAGCTGGGTTGGTGGAGGTACGTTTTGCACTTTCGTTGGCGGTGCGACCCTTCTTGGCCTGGGGCTGGATGGGCTTCGGCCGCTGGTTATACTTAGGACTCGCCTGGTGCCTCAGCACGGTGCGTTTCTCGTCCTCTCTGCAATCTGTCGGGGTGGGGACGTGGGTGCTCTCGGTGCAGGACCCTCAGAGAGCTCCTTCGGGTGATGTGGGTCCAGTTTACCAAGAACGCTCGATTAGCTTACTTCCCAATCGTTTAGTGGGCCCCTGGGGTCCACTTTGCGGGTCCCCCCTTGGGGATGTGGTGCCCATGGAGGAACGGGGTTGATGTAGCCTGATTCCTTATTTGCTCGGTTGTCGTTTCTTTCCGGGGCTGGGTTTTGAGTTGGTGGCTCACCACAGCGGTCTGCGTGGGTAGGGCTGCGGGGCCCTGGGGCCTTTCTGACGAAGGCGGCTGTGGAATCGGTTTTCTGGCTGCTGCCGGTACGCCCGTCGAGTTGTGGTTTCGGGCTGTGTTTTCTGACGGTCAGGATTAGGTGGCTATGTGCCTCCACGTGAGTTGCTCCCGATGTCGCTTGTGTGTGACCGTCAGTGGTGCCTGTACGCGCTCTGCTGCTACAGTGTTTTCTTGGGATTGGAGTTTCGGAGTTCCGTGGCCCGGGCCTTATCCGTGGGTCGGGATGTGTGCTCTTGTCTCCTGGATAGTGGGATAAATTCCTGTAAGGGGAACGTCGGTGCCCCTGGCTGCGGTTTGGGGCATCAGGCAGGAGGCGTCTGTGGTTTGGAGGGGCGTTGTGGGTTTCGGCTGCGCTACTCATGGTCTCTCCTGGGAAAGCTGGGCTTTGCCTGTTGGGGTTGCCCTTGGGACTGTATGGGGTTCCTGCTGGGCCTCTTTTAACGCTGGCTTGTGCAATCTGGCCCCTGAGTCCTTTCCGCTGGCTTCCAACTGTTTTGCCGCCGCAGTAGGTTTTGGGGATTTGGGTCTCGGTGGTGTGCTGCCTCTTGCCCAATACGCTGGCTCTGACGGACTCTGGTGTTCTTGGAGGTCCCCCTTTCTGGTGGCATGGTAGGCATGTGGTACCCAGCTCACGAACAAGGGGGTGGGTTTTTCCTTGGGGACCATCGTGGGGTGATGCTGGCTGTCTTTCACATGTTACGGTACTGTCAGGGTACCTGTGGTCTCTACCTCCGAAAGAGGTAGAGACTTAGCTGTTCCTCCATCCAGACGGTCTGATGGCTCCCTTCCCCGCGGTCTATCCGGTCATGCTAGGCCGGCCGCGAGGGAGTGACTGCCTTTTACAGCATCTAGGCAGGAAGTAGTCATCAGGACACTCCCCCGGAACAACCTGTCAGTCAATGGCTGCAGGACCAATCAGGACGCCTTGGGGGCGTGGTTACTGCTCTGAACAGGGTATTTAACAGAGCTTCTTTCATTAGCTCATTGCCCTGTCGTGGTTCTAGCTTGTTCTAGTCACTCAGTGCTTGTGTATTCTATTATCCCTTTTGGTTTTGACCCGGCTTGTTTACCTTACTCTGCTTATCTCTGTTACCCTTGATTCGGCTTGTCTCTCGCTTACCTGTCTTCTGTTACCCTCGACCTCGGCTTGTCTTTGACCATTCTATACTGTACTACTTACGTTAGTCCGGCCATTCTAAGGTCCGGTATACGTATCTGGCTACTGTTTGTACTCTGCGTGTTGGATCCCTGTCCCGATCCTGACATTACGACAGGGCCAATGGATCCTGCAAGTACAAACGGTCAGCTGGCTGCTCCTGATCCTAGGTTTGAAGCCATGGATCACAGAATGGATCAGATGGCGCTTGCGCTACAGGCTCTATTAGCTTGTGCCAATAACCCACCAGAGGAGATACGTAATACCCCTGTTTCTCCTGTCGGTTCAGGTCTAGAGGTAGCCACAGTGGGTGCTTCTTCTCACATTACCCCCCCAGTACGCTATGGTGGGGCTCCTGAGAAGTGTCGTGGTTTTTTAAACCAAATTAGTATCCACTTTGAATTGCAACCTCGCTCTTATCCTACAGATAGGGCAAAAGTAGGATTTATTATCACCCTACTCATTGAGAAAGCTCTGAGATGGGCCAACCCACTATGGGAGAACGATAATCCATTAGTTTATAACTATAACGCATTTGTAGCTGCTTTTCGAAGAACATTTGACCCTCCAGGTAGAAAGGTTAATGCAGCCAGATTACTGTTGCGCCTGAGACAGGAGAACCAAACACTGGTGGATTATGCACTAGAGTTCAGGTCTCTGGCGGCAGAAATCAAGTGGAATGAGCAGGCGTATATGGATGTATTTTTGAATGGCCTATCTGATGTAATCCTTGATGAGGTTGCTACCAGAGAACTCCCTGAGAATTTAGAGGATTTAATTTCGTTCATCTCTCGTATAGATGAACGTCTAAGAGAGAGACAGAACACTCGAGAGGGGAACCAGAGACCTTCTTTTAGGTTAGCTCCCGCTGTTCCAAGTCCTGACTCCACGATATCTTTGCTTACTGAACCTATGCAGATAGGGTATACCCGCCTCTCTGAGGAGAAAAGACAGCACAGGAGAAGAGAGGGTTTGTGTATGTATTGTGGAGCCAAGGGTCATTTACTCTCGAACTGTTCTAACCGCCCGGGAAACGCTCGCACCTAAGTCTCTCTAGAGGACAGGCCTTGGGTGTTTCTATTTTGTCCTCTACTCCTGATTATAAAGATCACAGGCTTCTGCTACCAGTTTCCTTAACTTGGGGGAAGGAAGTAGTAAGGGCTATGGCATTGATAGATTCCGGTGCTGCTGAGAATTTTATCGACCAAGCCTTTGCTAGTAAGAACAATTTCCCATCCCAGCTAAGGGAGACACCTTTGGCCGTTGAGGCCATAGATGGTAGACCACTACTAGACCCTGTTATCTTCCGTGAGACCATACCCATTAATTTAAAAGTGGGTATCCTACACGTGGAGAATTTATCTCTTCTGCTCATTTCGTCTCCTTCCGTTCCCATAGTTCTGGGGTACCCATGGTTGAAAAAACATAACCCTATTATCGATTGGGAGTTAGGAGAGATACTCTCGTGGGGCCAGGGCTGCCAGGATCGGTGTTTGTGCAAGGTTTCTCCATTAGCTAATATTAACATACCGGAGAATCCTACTCAGTCCACAGAAAGACAAATACCAGACCTTTACCTAGACTTAAGGGCAGTGTTTGACAAGAAGAATGCCGATTCTTTGCCTCCACACAGGTCATTTGACTGTAAGATTAAGCTTCTACCCGGCACTATGCCTCCGAGGGGCCATGTATATCCTTTGTCTGTTCAGGAAAACTCGGTTCTAGAGGAGTATATTCGGGAGAATTTAGAAAAGGGATTCATCAGGAGGTCTTCTTCTCCGGCCGGGGCTGGGTTCTTTTTCATTAAGAAGAAGGATGGCACGCTGAGACCTTGTATCGATTACCGAGGCTTGAATAAAATAACTGTCAGAAATGCCTATCCTATCCCACTGATTACCGAGTTATTTGATCGTCTTAAGGGCTCCAAAATCTTCACCAAGTTAGATCTCAGAGGGGCTTACAATTTGGTGAGAATCCAGCAAGGTCACGAGTGGAAGACGGCATTCAATACCCGGTATGGCCATTACGAATACACTGTTATGCCATTTGGACTATGCAATGCTCCTGCAGTATTTCAAGATTTGATTAATGAGGTACTTAGGGAGTTTCAGCATGATTGTGTTATTGTTTACCTGGACGACATACTAATACACTCTAAGGAGATTGAGACTCACCATAGACAGGTCAGAAAGGTATTACACAAGCTGCTGCAACATGGTCTATATTGCAAATTGGAGAAGTGCAGTTTTGATCAGTCTCAGGTAGACTTTCTTGGATACGTGATTTCTGGGGAGGGTTTTAAAATGGATCCTGTAAAACTTCAATCTATTTTAGACTGGTCCTTGCCCAAAGGACTCAAGGCTATCCAAAGGTTTATTGGTTTTTCCAACTACTATAGGCGCTTCATTAAAGGATACTCCTCTATCATTGCGCCTATTACCAATATGACCAAACAAGGGGCTGATACTAAGTTCTGGTCTAAGGAAGCTCTTGGTGCTTTCAAGACTCTCAAGGAACTTTTTGCCTCGGCTCCCATTCTAGTCCATCCTGATACGACTCTGCCTTTCTTGCTTGAGGTCGATGCCTCTGAGACAGCAGTTGGGGCTGTTCTGTCCCAAAGGTTAGGGGTGGATAAACCGTTACACCCTTGTGGGTTCTTCTCTAAGAAATTTTCTGGGCCTGAGAGCAGATATGACATCGGGGAAAGGGAACTGTTAGCAGTCATTAAAGCCTTAAAGGAGTGGAGACATTTGTTGGAGGGGACCCTACACCCTATTACGATTTTGACGGACCACAAAAACTTGTCCTATATTGGGGAGGCTAAGCGCTTATCCTCTAGACAAGCTCGTTGGTCCTTATTCCTGACTCACTTCAATTATGTACTGACTTACAGACCTGGTTCTAAAAACTCTAAAGCCGATGCATTATCTCGCCAATATGAACCTTCTACTGTACCTGAACCAGTTCTTTCTTCTATAGTTCCGAAATGCAATATCATTGCTAATACGAATCTCAGGATTCATTCTCCATTACTGGCCGAGATCATTAAGTTGCAACATCTAGCACCTAAACAGACTCCTGCGGGCCGTCATTTCGTTCCTCCTGCTCTTCAACTGGAACTTTTACAGTGTTTACATAATAGCAAGATGGCGGGACATCCTGGTATTCGCAAAACTTACGCGTTGATCTCTAAGGACTTCTGGTGGCCTGCTTTACGGAGGGACATTGAGGAGTTCATCGCTGCATGTGAAGTTTGTACTAAAACCAAACAACCCCATACGCTTCCATGTGGATTCCTGCAACCCTTGGAGGTTCCAGAAAAACCATGGTCCTGTTTGGCCATGGACTTTATTGTCGATCTACCTATCTCTAAAAGACAGACTGTTATCCTCACCGTGGTTGACAGGTTTACTAAGATGGCACACTTCATTCCCCTGCCTAAACTCCCGTCTTCTCCCGAATTGGCAGAGATATTCGCTAAGGAAATTTTTCGCCTACATGGGATACCCTCTCAAATTGTATCGGACAGAGGCTCCCAATTTGTTTCCCGCTTTTGGAGGTCCTTCTGCTCTCAACTTGGTATTAAATTAAACTTTTCTTCTGCCTATCATCCTCAGTCTAACGGAGCTGCTGAACGTACCAACCAGAAAATTGAACAATATTTACGATGCTTTGTTTCTGAACACCAGGATGATTGGGTCGGTTTGATTCCTTGGGCGGAGTTTGCACACAACAATCTCGTTTGCGATTCTACTCATTCAAGCCCCTTCTTCATGAATTATGGTTTTCATCCGTCTATTCTTCCTTCGGATTCCCCTTCCCAGGGGGTGCCGTCGGTTGATATTCATGTTGCCAATTTGAGGAAGTTGTGGGATCAAACTCGACAAATCCTTGTGCACAACTCTATGTTGGTCAAGAAACACGCTGATAAACGTAGAAGGGCGGCTCCGGTCTTTGTTCCAGGTGATAGGGTATGGCTGAGCACGAGGAACATCCGTTTAAAAGTGCCCTCCATGAAGTTCGCTCCTCGTTATATTGGACCCTACAGGGTGCTGACCCGTATCAATCCAGTTGCGTATCGTTTAGCTCTTCCTAATACCTTACGCATCCCGAACTCGTTTCACGTTTCATTGCTGAAACCACTCATATGTAACAGATTTTCCTCCACAATAGCCCCTCCTCGCCCCGTTCAGGTGGAGGGTCAGGAGGAGTATGAGGTTAACTCTATTATTGATTCTCGAATCTCCCGGGGGAGAGTACAATATCTGGTTGATTGGAAGGGATATGGTCCTGAGGAGAGGAGTTGGGTACCTCAGGAGGATGTTCATGCTCCCCGTCTCCGCAGGGCGTATCACTCTCGCTTCCCATCTCGTCCCGGTTCATTCCGCCCGGTGGGCGTATCTGAGAGGGGGGGTACTGTCAGGGTACCTGTGGTCTCTACCTCCGAAAGAGGTAGAGACTTAGCTGTTCCTCCATCCAGACGGTCTGATGGCTCCCTTCCCCGCGGTCTATCCGGTCATGCTAGGCCGGCCGCGAGGGAGTGACTGCCTTTTACAGCATCTAGGCAGGAAGTAGTCATCAGGACACTCCCCCGGAACAACCTGTCAGTCAATGGCTGCAGGACCAATCAGGACGCCTTGGGGGCGTGGTTACTGCTCTGAACAGGGTATTTAACAGAGCTTCTTTCATTAGCTCATTGCCCTGTCGTGGTTCTAGCTTGTTCTAGTCACTCAGTGCTTGTGTATTCTATTATCCCTTTTGGTTTTGACCCGGCTTGTTTACCTTACTCTGCTTATCTCTGTTACCCTTGATTCGGCTTGTCTCTCGCTTACCTGTCTTCTGTTACCCTCGACCTCGGCTTGTCTTTGACCATTCTATACTGTACTACTTACGTTAGTCCGGCCATTCTAAGGTCCGGTATACGTATCTGGCTACTGTTTGTACTCTGCGTGTTGGATCCCTGTCCCGATCCTGACAGGTACCCTATACCCCGGAGGTACTCTGGAACTCTGGCTCGGTGCTGTTTGAGTCTAGTCAGGGTTTGTCCGGTGGTTACCGATATGATGGCCGATGCTCTGTCTTGTTCATTATAGAGCGTACTCGGGTGGAGGTGTCACGGGGTCGATTTGTATGGCAGTGGAGGTGTGGTCACTTGGTCCAGCGGTCTGCTGGAGCTGGTCTGTAGGCAATCTCTGGGGCGGCGTGGGGCCCGCTCCAGTAAGGTTGGAGGGTTCGGGACGGATGGGTACGTTTCTTATTGGGTTCCGGGATTTGACTGCTCATATACATGTTCGGTTCCGTTGAGTAAGCGTTGGAATGGACTTCCTTCAGGTTTCGCAGCTCGATGGCTGTTGTCATTGGGAAGGGTAAGTTGGTTGAGGTTGGCTGTTTCATCGATAGAATCTGCAATTCTTGGATGTTGCAGGGTTGACTTTCTGCATCCTCCTGGGGTAGGTGGGATGCACGGGGTTATGGTTGGGCTCCTACCAAGCTGTGGAAGTCTCTACTTACCTCTATTGAAGTCTCATTCCATTTTTGGTCCGCTTGGAGTTCCAGTGGAGAGTGGAGACGTCCAGCCGCCCAAGCTTATCCGAGCAGGCACTTGTTCTGGTGATTTATTCACTTTGATGTTGTGAGTGCGATCTTGTATCAGCGCATTATCTTTTCTTTTGCGGTATTACACTATGTAATTTTTTTTTTCTGTTCCTGTTTTGGATTATGTACAGCCGTATCTCATTCCCCTCTGTGTCTATGTATATGTTGTAAAAGGTCAGGAACTGGGCCACGACCTTGAGAGGCTGTTGTAACTACACCAGATAAGTGTGGGTATATCTAGATGCCATTGTCACTAATTTGGAGGTATCATATGTAGATATACTGTTTGTATTTTGTCCTAGCAAGCTGTAATGGGTTTCCAGGATGGTCTGTAATATACCGTTCCGATCGGGGGCGGTGCAGGGTTCCGTCATTTGCCTGTTTTCATTGGGAGTACTGTTCCGTCCCTGGGATTGTTCGGCCTCCTCCCCAGTTTGTTTCTCGGAGATGGGTTTTTCACCCCCGCGTCCATCTAGTTGGGGTGTTCCTCTTGGGGGCTCGACTTCCTGGATAAGGATGGTGGGGAATTCAAAGGGCATTTATTTTGGTTGGGGGCGGCTACAGACACCGCCAGGCTGGGCGTGCCTGCGCCGATGGTTCAGAGGGCTTGAATGGCGGAGGTTCGGTGGTCTGGCTCCGGCTACGTGAAGGGGGTGTGGCTCCTCCTCGTACGGGGTCAGCTGCCCCGCCTCATGGGGTACCAGGGGTTTTTGTCATCCCTGGGTGGAATGACGTGGGTCGGTGGTGGTTTAGGACTTGGGTGCTCTTCGATCGGGACATGTTACGCATTCTGTTTCTTCCCTGAGGTTCCCAGGGGCTAGACTGCGCCTATCGCCCTTTCCTGTTGGCAGTGCACTCCGCAATGTGAGTGCCCTGGTGCGCTGCCGTCGGTCATCAGAACAGATGGGTTTCTAGGTTTGTCATGGCCAAAACAAAAATGACTAAACGTATGATGGACAAAATGAATAACTAAAACATGAACACTTCCAGTTCGCATTTTGGGTTTGGCCAAAGGTGGCCTGGGTATCTCGAAGGGAGGGGTGCGCTTGCTGGAGGTCGGACTTGACCTCTGTTACTCTAGCGCTGCGTGAAGTGGTGGAACAGGCCATGGCTGGTTGTGGTGGGGTCCCCCGCTGATTTAGGCGTAAAACAGCGGGGTTGTGGTGGGGGTATGTCCTTGCCAATTGAGTTTGAGGTTACGTTTAAGTAGATGGAATGAGATGAACAAGTCTTTTAAGGTCTCAAACCTCCCCTGCTCTAAAGGTTTAACTTTAGGTTGCCTGAGGTCTCGTGCCCATCGAGCGTGGATAAGGTCGGCTGATGGCAGGCATTGGAAGGATTTTTATGACGAGGGGGGAGGTGAGAGGGAGTGGTGATTAGGAACCACTCCATGTTTTTATTGGCAAGGACGGTTGGGTCACTGTATAACACTATGGGTGGAGTTATATATGTATATATGTTAATTTATGCTTATTTATGTCTAATGTTTTGGTTACAGAAAAGAAGAGATTTAATAAATAAAGTTATGGATGTGTTATGCAGTAATTTAGTTGTGATAATAAATGCTGTGGCCTGTTTCATCCATACTAAGTGGTCTGTCGTTATTGGGGGGTTTAATGGGGTTAGATTTTGTTCTAGGCTGCATCGCGATTCCCCACTACGTACATACAAGTCATGGAGAGGATATGGGTGTATAGTCATGGAGAGGGTATGGGTGTATAGTCATGGAGAGGGTATGGATATATAGTCATGGAGAGGATTTGGGTGTATAGTCATGGATAGGATATGGGTATATAGTCATAGTGTGGTGGAATCTCAGTAAAAATAAATTTACTAGGACAAGATTGCCACGTGGTATGTGCACTTGCATATGTTGATGTGTCGGTCGGTTGGTTGCACGTGGCAACGATACAATCAGTAGTGTAAGGAGCATGTGTAGGAATACAGGATATACGAGTATTTCCCCTCCTCCATTGTGCTGGGCAAGCCATGTGGTCAAACAGGAATGTAGTCTCTATTCGGTTGATTGGATAAGAGTATGTGTAGGTTGAACTGATTATGGGAGGGGCTACATGCCTATTTAAGGGACCTACACTGTATGATCAGGGCTCCGACTTTGCTGTTTTTTGGTGACATTAGTCCCTCTGAGTCCCGGTCGGTGAATCGAATAAAGAATCTCTTCCTTCCTGAAGAAACCTGTGTCCATCTCTCTGTGCTTGGCTTCCGTCAGTTTCTCCGGCATCAATAGAGAGGATATGGGTATATAGTCATGGAGAGGGTATGGGTGTATAGTCATGGAGAGGGTATGGGTATATAGTCATGGAGAGGGTATGGGTATATAGTCATGGAGAGGTTATGGGTATATAGTCATGGAGAGGGTATGGGTATATAGTCATGGAGAGGGTATGGGTATATAGTCATAGAGAGGGTATGGGTATATAGTCATGGAGAGGGTATGGATATATAGTCATGGAGAGGATATGGGTATATAGTCATAGAGAGGATATGGGTATATAGTCATAGAGAGGATATGGGTATATAGTCATGGAGAGGGTATGGATATATAGTCATGGAGAGGATATGGGTATATAGTCATAGAGATGATATGGGTATATAGTCATGGAGAGGGTATGGGTATATAGTCATGGAGAGGGTATGGATATATAGTCATGGAGAGGATATGGGTATATAGTCATAGAGAGGATATGGGTATATAGTCATGGAGAGGGTATGGGTATATAGTCATAGAGAGGATATGGGTATATAGTCATGGAGAGGGTATGGGTATATAGTCATGGAGAGGGTGTGGATATATAGTCATGGAGAGGATATGGGTATATAGTCATGGAGAGGGTATGGGTATATAGTCATGGAGAGGATATGGGTATATAGTCATGGAGAGGGTATGGGTATATAGTCATGGAGAGGGTATGGGTATATAGTCATGGAGAGGGTATGGGTATATAGTCATGGAGAGGGTATGGGTATATAGTCATGGAGAGGATATGGGTATATAGTCATGGAGAGGGTATGGGTATATAGTCATGGAGAGGGTATGGGTATATAGTCATGGAGAGGATATGGGTATATAGTCATAGAGAGGGTATGGGTATATAGTCATGGAGAGGATATGGGTATATAGTCATGGAGAGGATATGGGTGTAGCGGACTGGACCCTGCACCAGAGTCTGGCCCAGTTTCCTGGAGGGGACTGCTTACTCACCTCCTGTCCTGTGATTATGGTCCCTGGGAGATATGGCCCTTCAAGTACAATATTTGGGCATAATGGATTATGTATGACCTTACTGGCCCTTTAAGAACCATCTGGGGACATACTGTGGAGTTACTGGGTGACCACCATTTCATGTATCAGAGGCACATGGTGAGAACAATGGATGAAGCACATGGTGAGAACAATGGATGGCGGCCATTTTAACTCACAGACATTGTTGTGACTTTTCTACACGGTGCCATCTCGCCGGTATTTGGCGCACAAAGACATCGTGCAGTAGTTTTAAACTATACAACAGGGGACACATTATACAGTAATTATTTTTTATATAATCTGTATATGTTCTGCGGAATCTGCATTAAACTGTATCTTCCAAACTACTGAATGGATCTGGGTGAATTTTGGATATGTGGTTCACCCAGATCCCCTGGTTCTGAGGATATACTTTATATGGGGTTATTGCATGTTTTGGGGTCCCTGTGATATTTTTATTGTTTTATAAAACTGTATTCCTCTGCCTGTGATAATGAGATTACACATTGTGTTCAGTAATCCTATTACAGGCAGAGGGGAGGATTTTGTGTGGGAGTGTCTGTGTGTATTGTACCGATTGATTGGTTGTTTTGTCCCTCCCTGTGGGCAGACCTGTATTCTCAACAACTGTAATAAAAACCAGGCTGGGAGTACCAGCCTCAGTTCCTGCTTAACCCTCAAAGTGAAGTGTCGTCTCATTATTGGGGGAGGATTTATTGTATGCTGTTCCAGTTTGACTGCTAGGAGTGTAAACCTATTCGTATGGTTTCCTATTCAACTGTCTACAGCATTCATATGCTTGAGAGGATTTATACGCTTCTCTGATTCGGTGGTTGTGGTGTCTGCTGCAGTGCTTGGAGTCCTCAGGAAACGCTAGGAGCATCCATTAACGGAGGTACCCAGTCGGGGTGCCAGGCGATCCGTTACATTGGTGGCAGCGGTGGGATGGCGTCCGAGTGCGAGGTAAAGCAGCTCAGAGACACTGTTTGGATTTACAAATTGAGGGCAACTCTAGCACTCGTGCAGTGCCCCTGGGAGCAGACAAGTATGGAAGTGTCTGGCTCTGGAGATGATTGGCTGGCCGAGGTGAGGCAGCGAGTGGCCGAGTATGGGGATGATATACCCATGGAGATACGCCAGGTGATCTGGAACCAGGTCATGGCCGAGCAAAACACAAGGCTGGGCCGAGAATTCCGGCTGGCGAAAGAGAGGAAGTATGCTCAGCAGCAGGAGCGTTACAGGAGCCGAGTAGAGGCTGCATCCTGTCAGGGTATTTATATCGGCAGACATTTTGTGCTATGATAGAAATACAAAGTGTATATTCTGAAGTCAAAATGAACAGACCAGACTCCATTTTGTATCTTCAAGTTAACAAAGAGACACAAAATTTCTATCCTTTGTGTTACACTAACCTTAGCTTGAACCTAAAACTTGCCCAAGCTGAATGGAATGTGTATATAAACAAACCAAATAGATAAGACAGTGAGAATGGGGGTGGACAGACTGTCTAATTGCGAATGGAATAAGAATAAATTCTAAACCCAGACCTGGGTGACAGAGGATTAAATAATTAAATTTTACTTTCGATATTGTACAACGTCCCATTATAGTTTAAGGTGAAACTTAGTTCACAAACTATCAATTTTAGGAATTATAGCAGAATTTGCAGACGCATAGTCTGGATAAGTCCGAAGAAATCCTCTTGATCTGACAGATAAAATAAGTTATTGACTACATAAAGATAACGTAAATGACGTCAAAAATAGCCACCAGGAAAAGTTAACTCTTTCCTGGATAGGTATGTTTAGTGGGACAATACTGCCCTCTAGAGCTCAAATACGAAAATGATTACCTAGAAGGCAACCACACCCCACATTTGTGATTGGCTATCACTTAGAGGAATTTCCCCTTTAAAAAGTTAAGACAAAGGAAAAATTCGAAAATTCAAAGATTGAAGAGAGAGACATTACAACACTCTCGGGAGATTCAGGGAGATTCAGAGAGATCCAGGCAGAATCGGACACTCAGAAAATCAAGACACTCCATGCAGAGAAAGAGACCCATGACACTTAGCTACCTGAGAACGTCTGATGAGAAAATATCTATTTAACTGGTAAATATACAGACATTTAATTAATTAATCAAAATTAATTAAAATTAATAGCATGATATATGACTGGATAAATCATGTTTGATTTCATATTTAGAAATCTTAATTATTAAAGAATATATATATGGTTATAGCATCCCATCTGCAGCTGGGATTAATATAGCCATTAATTTATTTGTGTGATTAATATCACGTTAGCATATCATGACCATTTATCCAGCTGTATTGATTGGCTCTAAAATAAGATAAAATATCTATTTAGACAAATTAATTAAAATATCAGCTTATGTAACATAGTAAGATTTTCTCTTAATTTGATGGAATCAAGGAAGTGGTTGATGACTGTTAAATGTTATGTATTTAAAATTACATAGGAGTAGATCTTAACTATTTAGGAGGTCTAGCCAGCATTGAAAGGGTCATTTCTAAACTGCCAGCTAAGTTGTTTTTTTTTTTTATTGCTTCACGCTGCACAAGAGTTTTCTCCCCTCTGTGAAGCCCATCGTAAATCTTATCTTGACAGCTTGTAGATTCAATGCTGTATTAACCAGGAAGTAAACTGCCACTTTGTATTGCATATATATTGTTTTTATACTGCATATTAATTATTATTGCCATATTGTATTACATATTCTTGTTATACTCAAATTCCATTGATTATTATCATGCATGTTACTCATCATTATTATTTAAATTGTTAAGAAATAAATATCTATTTTTATAGCAATTTGTGATTTTTAATTACCGGTATATGGTTATACATTTCACTTATAACGATAACGATTAGGGATCTGAGAATTGAAATCGTGGGCGATTCTCTCTGTTTACAATTATTATCCCATAAATATCCCCACAATCCAAGGAGGTTAGCCGTCTTTCCCTGAGGCGGCGGGAGGAACCCGAAGTGGGGGTCCTCATAGACTGGTCTCTACCTGCCACAACAGGCAGGTAGAGATGGGACCAAGGTTTCTCCACCGGGCCCACCGGGATGCTGGGCAGCCGTCCCAGATCCCCAGCAGCAGCCAGAGTTGCCAGGTGGGGAAGCAGGTGGTCCTTACTCACAAATGTTGAGGGGCCTCACGGATTGGTCCTGGAAAGACCCACAGATGGCAGGTGGAGATGGGACTGCAGTCTCTCTACCGGCCCTACAGGGATGCTGGGCAGTTGGCCCAGATCCCCAGCGGCAGTGTGTGGTATAGAAAGCTGAAGGTGTCATCCTTCCTCCCCAGCGGCAGTCTACAGTTCAGGGAGGAACTTGTTACCCCCTCTCCCCAGCGGAAGTCTACAGTTCAGGGAGAGGAGCTTGTTACCCCCTCTCCACAGCGGCAGTCTGCGGTTCAGAGAGAGGAGCTTGTTACCCCCTCTCCACAGCGGCAGTCTACAGTTCAGGGAGAGGAGCTGGTTACCCCCTCTCCCCAGCAGAAGCATAACCCACCAAGGGGAGACACTAAGCCCCTCACCAGCGCAGATGGGACCGTGGTCTCTGCACCCAAGCTACAGGGAGTACGGAGGGTCAGCCCTGCTCCCCAGCAGCAGAATATTTTACTGGGAGGGGAGAGTCGCGTTCCCCCTCCCCAGCGGCAGCCTAGCCCACCAAGGGGAGACACTAAGCCCCTCACCAGCGCAGATGGGACCGTGGTCTCTGCGCCCAAGCTACAAGGAGTACGGACGGTCAGTCCTGCACCCCAGCGGCCGAATCTTTGACCGGGAGACAGTTAACCCCACAACAGTGCAGATGGGACCGTAGTCTCTGCACTGGCAGCACAAGGGGTAAGGATGGTCGGTCCTGTCCCCCAGCCACAGAGCTAATTTGTAGAGGCAGGTTGTAGTGGGGGGAACAGGTTAATTTGTAGAGGCAGGTTATAGTGGGGGGAACAGGTTAATTTGTAGAGGCAGGTTATAGTGGGGGGAACAGGTTAATTTGTAGAGGCAGGTTATAGTGGGGGGAACAGGTTAATTTGAAGAGGCAGGTTATAGTGAGGGGAACAGGTTAATTTGTAGAGGCAGGTTATAGTGGGGGGAACAGGTTAATTTGTAGAGGTAGGTTATAGTGAGGGGAACAGGTTAATTTGTAGAGGCAGGTTATAGTGGGGGGAACAGGTTAATTTGTAGAGGCAGGTTATAGTGGGGGGAACAGGTTAATTTGTAGAGGCAGGTTATAGTGAGGGGAACAGGTTAATTTGTAGAGGCAGGTTATAGTGGGGGGAACAGGTTAATTTGTAGAGGTAGGTTATAGTGAGGGGAACAGGTTAATTTGTAGAGGCAGGTTATAGTGGGGGGAACAGGTTAATTTGTAGAGGTAGGTTATAGTGGGGGGAACAGGTTAATTTGTAGAGGTAGGTTATAGTGGGGGGAACAGGTTAATTTGTAGAGGCAGGTTATAGTGAGGGGAACAGGTTAATTTGTAGAGGCAGGTTATAGTGAGGGAAACAGGTTAATTTGTAGAGGCAGGTTATAGTGGGGGGAACAGGTTAATTTGTAGAGGTAGGTTATAGTGGGGGAACTGGTTAATTTGTAGAGGCAGGTTATAGTGGGGGGAACAGGTTAATTTGTAGAGGCAGGTTATAGTGGGGGGAACAGGTTAATTTGTAGAGGTAGGTTATAGTGAGGGGAACAGGTTAATTTGTAGAGGCAGGTTATAGTGGGGGGAACAGGTTAATTTGTAGAGGTAGGTTATAGTGGGAGGAACAGGTTAATTTGTAGAGGTAGGTTATAGTGGGGGGGACAGGTTAATTTGTAGAGGCAGGTTATAGTGGGGGGAACAGGTTAATTTGTAGAGGTAGGTTATAGTGGGGGGAACAGGTTAATTTGTAGAGGCAGGTTATAGTGGGGGGAACAGGTTAATTTGTAGAGGCAGGTTATAGTGGGGGGAACAGGTTAATTTGTAGAGGCAGGTTATAGTGAGGGGAACAGGTTAATTTGTAGAGGCAGGTTATAGTGGGGGGAACATGTTAATTTGTAGAGGTAGGTTATAGTGAGGGGGCAGGTTAATTTGTAGAGGTAGGTTATAGTGGGGGGAACAGGTTAATTTGTAGAGGCAGGTTATAGTGGGGGAACAGGTTAATTTGTAGAGGCAGGTTATAGTGAGGGGAACAGGTTAATTTGTAGAGGCAGGTTATAGTGGGGGGCAGGTTAATTTGTAGAGGCAGGTTATAGTGGGGGGAACAGGTTAATTTGTAGAGGTAGGTTATAATGGGGGGAACAGGTTAATTTGTAGAGGCAGATTATAGTGAGGGGAACAGGTTAATTTGTAGAGGTAGGTTATAGTGAGGGGAACAGGTTAATTTGTAGAGGTAGGTTATAGTGAGGGGAACAGGTTAATTTGTAGAGGCAGGTTATAGTGAGGGGAACAGGTTAATTTGTAGAGGTAGGTTATAGTGAGGGGAACAGGTTAATTTGTAGAGGCAGGTTATAGTGGGGGGAACAGGTTAATTTGTAGAGGTAGGTTATAGTGGGGGAACCGGTTAATTTGTAGAGGCAGGTTATAGTGGGGGGAACAGGTTAATTTGAAGAGGCAGGTTATAGTGAGGGGAACAGGTTAATTTGTAGAGGCAGGTTATAGTGGGGGGAACAGGTTAATTTGTAGAGGTAGGTTATAGTGAGGGGAACAGGTTAATTTGTAGAGGCAGGTTATAGTGGGGGGAACAGGTTAATTTGTAAAGGCAGGTTATAGTGGGGGGAACAGGTTAATTTGTAGAGGTAGGTTATAGTGGGGGGAACAGGTTAATTTGTAGAGGCAGGTTATAGTGAGGGGAACAGGTTAATTTGTAGAGGCAGGTTATAGTGGGGGGAACAGGTTAATTTGTAGAGGCAGGTTATAGTGAGGGGAACAGGTTGATTTGTAGAGGCAGGTTATAGTGAGGGGAACAGGTTAATTTGTAGAGGCAGGTTATAGTGGGGGGGCAGGTTAATTTGTAGAGGTAGGTTATAGTGGGGGGAACAGGTTAATTTGTAGAGGCAGGTTATAGTGGGGGGAACAGCTTAATTTGTAGAGGTAGGTTATAGTGGGGGGAACAGGGTAATTTGTAGAGGCAGGTTATAGTGGGGGGAACAGGTTAATTTGTAGAGGTAGGTTATAGTGGGGGAACCGGTTAATTTGTAAAGGCAGGTTATAGTGGGGGGAACAGGTTAATTTGTAGAGGCAGGTTATAGTGAGGGGAACAGGTTAATTTGTAGAGGCAGGTTATAGTAGGGGGAACAGGTTAATTTGTAGAGGCAGGTTATAGTGAGGGGAACAGGTTAATTTGTAGAGGCAGGTTATAGTGGGGGGAACATGTTAATTTGTAGAGGTAGGTTATAGTGAGGGGAACAGGTTAATTTGTAGAGGCAGGTTATAGTGAGGGAAACAGGTTAATTTGTAGAGGCAGGTTATAGTGGGGGGAACAGGTTAATTTGTAGAGGCAGGTTATAGTGGGGGGGGACAGGTTAATTTGTAGAGGCAGGTTATAGTGGGGGGAACAGGTTAATTTGTAGAGGTAGGTTATAGTGGGGGAACTGGTTAATTTGTAGAGGCAGGTTATAGTGGGGGGAACAGGTTAATTTGTAGAGGCAGGTTATAGTGAGGGGAACAGGTTAATTTGTAGAGGCAGGTTATAGTGGGGGGAACAGGTTAATTTGTAGAGGTAGGTTATAGTGAGGGGAACAGGTTAATTTGTAGAGGCAGGTTATAGTGGGGGGAACAGGTTAATTTGTAGAGGTAGGTTATAGTGGGAGGAACAGGTTAATTTGTAGAGGTAGGTTATAGTGGGGGGAACAGGTTAATTTGTAGAGGCAGGTTATAGTGGGGGGAACAGGTTAATTTGTAGAGGTAGGTTATAGTGGGGGGAACAGGTTAATTTGTAGAGGCAGGTTATAGTGGGGGGAACAGGTTAATTTGTAGAGGCAGGTTATAGTGGGGGGAACAGGTTAATTTGTAATGGCAGGTTATAGTGAGGGGAACAGGTTAATTTGTAGAGGCAGGTTATAGTGGGGGGAACATGTTAATTTGTAGAGGTAGGTTATAGTGAGGGGGCAGGTTAATTTGTAGAGGTAGGTTATAGTGGGGGGAACAGGTTAATTTGTAGAGGCAGGTTATAGTGGGGGAACAGGTTAATTTGTAGAGGCAGGTTATAGTGAGGGGAACAGGTTAATTTGTAGAGGCAGGTTATAGTGGGGGGCAGGTTAATTTGTAGAGGCAGGTTATAGTGGGGGGCAGGTTAATTTGTAGAGGTAGGTTATAGTGGGGGGAACAGGTTAATTTGTAGAGGCAGATTATAGTGAGGGGAACAGGTTAATTTGTAGAGGTAGGTTATAGTGAGGGGAACAGGTTAATTTGTAGAGGTAGGTTATAGTGAGGGGAACAGGTTAATTTGTAGAGGCAGGTTATAGTGAGGGGAACAGGTTAATTTGTAGAGGTAGGTTATAGTGAGGGGAACAGGTTAATTTGTAGAGGCAGGTTATAGTGGGGGGAACAGGTTAATTTGTAGAGGTAGGTTATAGTGGGGGAACCGGTTAATTTGTAGAGGCAGGTTATAGTGGGGGGAACAGGTTAATTTGAAGAGGCAGGTTATAGTGAGGGGAACAGGTTAATTTGTAGAGGCAGGTTATAGTGGGGGGAACAGGTTAATTTGTAGAGGTAGGTTATAGTGAGGGGAACAGGTTAATTTGTAGAGGCAGGTTATAGTGGGGGGAACAGGTTAATTTGTAAAGGCAGGTTATAGTGGGGGGAACAGGTTAATTTGTAGAGGTAGGTTATAGTGGGGGGAACAGGTTAATTTGTAGAGGCAGGTTATAGTGAGGGGAACAGGTTAATTTGTAGAGGCAGGTTATAGTGGGGGGAACAGGTTAATTTGTAGAGGCAGGTTATAGTGAGGTGAACAGGTTGATTTGTAGAGGCAGGTTATAGTGAGGGGAACAGGTTAATTTGTAGAGGCAGGTTATAGTGGGGGGGCAGGTTAATTTGTAGAGGTAGGTTATAGTGGGGGGAACAGGTTAATTTGTAGAGGCAGGTTATAGTGGGGGGAACAGCTTAATTTGTAGAGGTAGGTTATAGTGGGGGGAACAGGGTAATTTGTAGAGGCAGGTTATAGTGGGGGGAACAGGTTAATTTGTAGAGGTAGGTTATAGTGGGGGAACCGGTTAATTTGTAGAGGCAGGTTATAGTGGGGGGAACAGGTTAATTTGTAGAGGCAGGTTATAGTGAGGGGAACAGGTTAATTTGTAGAGGCAGGTTATAGTAGGGGGAACAGGTTAATTTGTAGAGGCAGGTTATAGTGAGGGGAACAGGTTAATTTGTAGAGGCAGGTTATAGTGGGGGGAACATGTTAATTTGTAGAGGTAGGTTATAGTGAGGGGAACAGGTTAATTTGTAGAGGCAGGTTATAGTGAGGGAAACAGGTTAATTTGTAGAGGCAGGTTATAGTGGGGGGAACAGGTTAATTTGTAGAGGCAGGTTATAGTGGGGGGGGACAGGTTAATTTGTAGAGGCAGGTTATATTGGGGGGGGGAACAGGTTAATTTGTAGAGGCAGGTTATAGTGGGGGGGAACAGGTTAATTTGTAGAGGCAGGTTATAGTGGGGGGGAACAGGTTAATTTGTAGAGGCAGGTTATAGTGGGGGAACAGGTTAATTTGTAGAGGCAGGTTATAGTGGGGGGGAACAGGTTAATTTGTAGAGGCAGGTTATAGTGGGGGAACGGGTTAATTTGTAGAGGTAGGTTATAGTGGGGGGGAACAGGTTTATTTGTAGAGGCAGGTTATAGTGGGGGGGAACAGGTTAATTTGTAGAGGCAGGTTATATTGGGGGGGAACAGGTTAATTTGTAGAGGCAGGTTATAGTGGGGGGGAACAGGTTAATTTGTAGAGGCAGGCTATAGTGGGGGAACAGGTTAATTTGTAGAGGCAGGTTATAGTGGGGGGGAACAGGTTAATTTGTAGAGGCAGGTTATAGTGGGGGAACAGGTTAATTTGTAGAGACAGGTTATAGTGGGGGGGCAGGTTAATTTGTAGAGGTAGGTTATAGTGGGGGGGGGACAGGTTAATTTGTAGAGGCAGGTTATAGTGGGGGGAACAGGTTAATTTGTAGAGGCAGGTTATAGTGGGGGGAACAGGTTAATTTGTAGAGGCAGGTTATAGTGGGGGGAACAGGTTAATTTGTAGAGGCAGGTTATAGTGGGGGGAACAGGTTAATTTGTAGAGGCAGGTTATAGTGGGGGGAACAGGTTAATTTGTAGAGGCAGGTTATAGTGGGGGGAACAGGTTAATTTGTAGAGGCAGGTTATAGTGGGGGGAACAGGTTAATTTGTAGAGGCAGGTTATAGTGAGGGAAACAGGTTAATTTGTAGAGGCAGGTTACAGTGGGGGGAACAGGTTAATTTGTAGAGGCAGGTTATAGTGGGGGGGGAACAGGTTAATTTGTAGAGGCAGGTTATAGTGGGGGGAACAGGTTAATTTGTAGAGGCAGGTTATAGTGGGGGAAACAGTTTAATTTGTAGAGGCAGGTTATAGTGGGGGGAACAGGTTAATTTGTAGAGGCAGGTTATAGTGGGGGAACTGGTTAATTTGTAGAGGCAGGTTATAGTGGGGGAAACAGTTTAATTTGTAGAGGCAGGTTATAGTGGGGGGAACAGGTTAATTTGTAGAGGTAGGTTATAGTGGGGGGAACAGGTTAATTTGTAGAGGCAGGTTATAGTGAGGGAAACAGGTTAATTTGTAGAGGCAGGTTATAGTGGGGGGAACAGGTTAATTTGTAGAGGCAGGTTATAGTGGGGGGGAACAGGTTAAATTGTAGAGGCAGGTTATAGTGGGGGGAACAGGTTAATTTGTAGAGGCAGGTTATAGTGGGGGGAACAGGTTAATTTGTAGAGGCAGGTTATAGTGGGGGGGGAACAGGTTAATTTGTAGAGGCAGGTTATAGTGGGGGGGAACAGGTTAATTTGTAGAGGCAGGTTATAGTGGGGGGAACAGGTTAATTTGTAGAGGCAGGTTATAGTGGGGGGGAACAGGTTAATTTGTAGAGGCAGGTTATAGTGGGGGGAACAGGTTAATTTGTAGAGGCAGGTTATAGTGAGGGAAACAGGTTAATTTGTAGAGGCAGGTTATAGTGGGGGGCAGGTTAATTTGTAGAGGCAGGTTATAGTGGGGGAAACAGTTTAATTTGTAGAGGCAGGTTATAGTGGGGGGAACAGGTTAATTTGTAGAGGCAGGTTATAGTGGGGGGAACAGGTTAATTTGTAGAGGCAGGTTATAGTGGGGGAAACAGTTTAATTTGTAGAGGCAGGTTATAGTGGGGGGAACAGGTTAATTTGTAGAGGTAGGTTATAGTGGGGGGAACAGGTTAATTTGTAGAGGCAGGTTATAGTGAGGGAAACAGGTTAATTTGTAGAGGCAGGTTATAGTGGGGGGAACAGGTTAATTTGTAGAGGCAGATTATAGTGGGGGGGAACAGGTTAAATTGTAGAGGCAGGTTATAGTGGGGGGAACAGGTTAATTTGTAGAGGCAGGTTATAGTGGGGGGAACAGGTTAATTTGTAGAGGCAGGTTATAGTGGGGGGGAACAGGTTAATTTGTAGAGGCAGGTTATAGTGGGGGGGAACAGGTTAATTTGTAGAGGCAGGTTATAGTGGGGGGAACAGGTTAATTTGTAGAGGCAGGTTATAGTGGGGGGGAACAGGTTAATTTGTAGAGGCAGGTTATAGTGGGGGGGGACAGGTTAATTTGTAGAGGCAGGTTATAGTGGGGGGAACAGGTTAATTTGTAGAGGCAGGTTATAGTGAGGGGAACTGGTTAATTTGTAGAGGCAGGTTATAGTGAGGGAAACAGGTTAATTTGTAGAGGTAGGTTATAGTGGGGGGGAACAGGTTAATTTGTAGAGGCAGGTTATAGTGGGGGGGAACAGGTTAATTTGTAGAGGCAGGTTATAGTGAGGGAAACAGGTTAATTTGTAGAGGTAGGTTATAGTGGGGGGGAACAGGTTAATTTGTAGAGGCAGGTTATAGTGGGGGGGAACAGGTTAATTTGTAGAGGCAGGTTATAGTGAGGGAAACAGGTTAATTTGTAGAGGCAGGTTATAGTGGGGGAACAGGTTAATTTGTAGAGGCAGGTTATAGTGGGGGGGAACAGGTTAATTTGTAGAGGCAGGTTATAGTGGGAGGAACAGGTTAATTTGTAGAGGCAGGTTATAGTGGGGGGGAACAGGTTAATTTGTGGAGGCAGGGGATTTGCAGGCAGCAGTTTGAGTAATTGATGAGGTAAAGGCCTCATGCAGGGTCACAGGACATCGTGTTCAGAGACAGTGTTTACATGTCATAGGGTTATACTTGCCTGCAGAGAGTTCCACTTTCATGTTCTGCAGGCGGTCGAGCTAGCAGGCTATTAACCTTGTGCTGTCTGGGTTATCACCTTGGTACATTTAATCGTATATTTTGAGCGCAGGGTACTGACTGCATGAAAAACGCACACTGTCTATACACACAAAATAAACCAGAAAAATCAGAGACAAAACTGTATTTATATATTAATTCTACTTGTTTAACCCTTTAGTGATCAGACCGCTTTTCAATATTCTTACCGTTAAGGACCAGGGGTCTTTTTACATTTCTGCTGTGTTTTGTGTTTAGCTGTAATTTTCCTCTTACTCATTTACTGTACCCACATATTATATACCGTTTTTCTCGCCATTAAATGGTCTTTCTAAAGATACCATTTGTAGCGGAGAGCTGATATTCCACAGCTATTCTCCACTTCCCAGTGAGGCTCAGGAACAAGTATTAGAAATCCATAGAGTAGTAATTCCAGCAGGCAAAATAATCCAACAATATCCCAACATCAATCCCAATGACTGGACGACACACAGCATCAGGAGCAGAACTGACGTTTATTCCCACAGCCTCCTTTTAAGACATTCTCCCATGCAAGGGAGGGATTTGCAATCATTAAGACATTAACCAAGACAGCAATAGTTAACTCCCACACATTTCCTGCCCTCAGTCTGACACATTGTGGTGGAATCTCGGTAAAAATAAATTTAGTAGGCCGAGATTACCACGTGGCATGTGTACGTGCATATGCTGACGTATCGATCAGTTGGTTGCACGAGGCAAGATACGATCAGTAGTGTACGGAGCATGTGCAAGAATACAGGATGTAGTATTCCCCTCCTCCATTGTGCTGGACAGGCCATGCGGTCAAGCAGGAAGTTAATTCTTATTTGTATTGATTGGTCAAGAGAATGTGCGGGTGGAGCTTAATATGCGAGGAGTTATGTGCCTATATAAGGAGCCTGCACTATTGTCCGGGGCTCAGAACTTGCTGTATTTTGGTAAAATTAGTCCCTCTGAGTCCCGATCGGTGATCCAATAAAGAATCTCTTCCTTCCTGAAGAAACCTGTGTCCATCTCTCTGTGCTTGGCTTCCGTCAGTTTCTCCGGTATCAACATAATCCCCTTAACTGTACTGTACATTTACCCCAAACCTGGATGTACCCTAAAATAAGGAGATAGCCTAATACTTAGGGTACCGCCTGGTAGCCTTGATCTGGGTGACTATCCAAAATTCACCCAGATCGGACCAGGGGTTCGGGAGTTAGGTGGAGGGGTTTTGAGAAGTGTGAACGCTTAACGAGGCGCACACTTCTCACTGGGGTGGTCTGAGGGTTCATTTGAATGAAAACTACCGAACCCTCATACGAAAATACAAACATTTTTACCATACAGGTTCCATGTGTTTTGGCCCTGCGGTCGGTCTCCGTTCGGCAGTTAAATTGCATATAAATCCTTGCCATCCACAGCTATTAATACCTTCACCTTTATTCCCTTGTTCGGTACATTGTTTTAACCGAATGGGGGGCTGTGTAGTCCCTCCGTTCGGGAGTTATGGCACTCTGGAGGTCTCAGCGGTGTTCGGTTGTTTGAGTGTCCGATTTGAGTTCCAGACACTCGACGACCAAACACCGCTGAGATTTTTGTGCGTAAGATGGCCGCCGCGCGTGGTTCGTATACCGAACAGCGGCCACCCTGGTACTTAACCAATATCAATTAGCCTGCGGTTTTGAGAAGTGTGAACGCTTAACGAGGTGCACACTTCTCACTGAGGTGGTCTGAGGGTTCGGTAGTTTCATTCGTATGGAAACTACCGAACCCTCATACGAAAATACATACATTTTTACCATACACAGAGATACAATTAAACGAATGCAGTTTTACACGAATTATACAGGACAGGCTTAATACAATCCGTTACACTGCTCCCCCTTGCCCACAAGCCGGCATACACAGTCTGATCCAGCACGGATCGGCTTGGGGATGTCCGGGGTGCTCACGGATCATTTCTCCAAATCAGTTTGTCTCGACAACCCGTCAGCATTTCCATTTTGTTTGCCCGGGCGGTACTGAATGTTAAAGTCAAAAGGCTGCAGCGCCAAACTCCAGCGCAGCAGCCTGGCATTGTCCCCAGCCACCTGGTTCAGCCATACTAACGGGTTGTGATCCGTGAGCAGGGAAAAAGCCTGTCCACGGCTGCAACTTCATTAGGGCCCACACCACAGCCAGGCATTCCTTCTCGATGGCGGCGTAGCTTACTTCTCTGGGTAATAGCTTGCGACTGATGTAAGCCACGGGATGTTCTCCGCCATCGGCCCCAACTTGGCTTAGCACTGCCCCCAATCCGGGGTCCAGGTTACTTGGCGGGTCAGGTCAGTAAGGGGTTTGGCCAGGGCGCTGTAATTGGGGACAAACTTTCTGTAGTATCCTGCTGTCCCTAGAAATGCTAACACCTGAGTCTTATATAAAATAAAAAGAATCTCAGGCACTCACTGTGATTGTTCTTCAAGCAGGTTTATTGCAACGTTTCGACCTCAATGAGGTCTTTTTCAAGCTCAGTCTGAGTCTTAGTCCTAGGGGTAGGCCATTGGGCTACAGCCTCTACTTTGGCTGGTTCTGGCTTCTGTTTCCCACAGCCCACTCGATGGCCCAGGTACTGTACCTCGGCCATTACTATACTTCATTTGGCCGTTTTCAACGTCAAACCGGCCTCCCTAATCCTGTCTAGAACCGCTCCTATATGGGTCAAGTGCTCCTGCCAGCTATTGCTAAAAATTGCAATATCGTCAAGGTAGGCACAGGTGTAGTCCTGGAATCTAGGAGTCGGTCCACCATCCGCTGGAACGTAGCTGGAGCGTTTTTCATCCCAAAATGGCATAACCTTAAAGTGGTATAGGCCAAATGGGGTGACAAAGGCTGACTTAGGGATGGCGTCCGGAGCCAGGGGTATCTTCCAATACCCCTTACACAGATCAATAGTAGTGAGGTACTGGCCTCTGGCCATCCGGTCTAGCAGTTCATCTATCCTGGGCATAGGTTAAGCCCTGATACAGTCTGATACAGTCTTTTCATTCAACCGCTTCGGTACGAGGACTACTGGAGATGCCCAGGGGCTGTCTGAGGGCTCAATCACCCCCAGCTGGAGCATCTCCTTACGCATATTCTCTCGCACCGCTACAGGGATGCGGTACGGGGTCTGGCGCATGGTGTCAGGGCTCCGCGGGCAGCTGTGAGGGGAGGCTGCAATCCTCTTGCAGCACTCACCCTCGGTCCGTCGCCGCCCGCGGTCCCCTCTCCCCTTACCGGTCAGCGAGCGGCGTCCTCTTCCCTTGACACGCCGCTTGCGTCCTCCTCTCCTCCTCCCAGGGGCAGCATGTCTAACGCTGCACGCTGGGAGCAGGCACTGATATCTGAACGCCGGGGTCACTCACGTGATCCGGCGTTAAAGCTACAGCGCAACAATCACAGTGGGGGGTATAGATATCCCCCACGTGTGATTGTTAATTCTGATTGGAAGTTATCCAATCAGAATTAAGATAAGGATATAAATACTTACCTTTCCTCTCTCTCAGTGCCCTGTTGTGGTCTTTGCTTGTTAATATTGATACTGAACTTGTGTTTTCTGGTTACGTACTCTCTGGCTTGTTAATCTGACTTTGTGACTTTCTCCTACCCTTTGACCTCGGCTTGTTTCTCGTTATTCTGTCTTCTGGTTCCCCTTACTCGTCTTGTCTCCTGACTATTCTGTGTGTGCTTAGCCCGGCCACTCTAAGGTCCGGTACTGCACCTTTTCTGTGTGTGTGTGTGTTAGCGTGTGGGGTTCCCTGAATCGTGACATTACAACACGGCCAAAATGGAACCTGCTGACATTCCACAGCTACTTGTTAATCAGGAGGCTAGAATGGATGGTTTAGACCATCGTATGGATCAGTTTGCCCAGGCTTTACAAACCATACTGGCTCGTACTGCACACTTGCAACCTGCCGTTCAGGAGGTTGCTGCTGCTGTGTCCGAACCCATTCCCACTCCGGTACCCGTTCCTGTTCATGTAGCTCATATGACGCCGCCACAGCGCTACAGCGGTGACCCAGCATTGTGTCGTGGTTTCCTCAACCAAATTGATATCCATTTGGTGATGAATCCACGTTCCTATCCCACTGGCAGATCCAAAATTGCCTTTTTGATAAACCACCTGTCCGGGAGAGCTTTGGCATGGGCAAACCCCATGTGGGAGAATATGTCTCCTATGTCCTTTGCAGATTTTTTGACAGCATTCAAATGCACGTTTGATCAACTCCCTGGCAAAGCTCTGCTTAGGGTTCGACAGAGTAACAGATCTGTAGCGGATTATACTATCGAATTCCGCACTCTAGCAGCTGAAGTGGTTTGGAATAACGACGCCCTCGTAACAGCCTTTCAGGAGGGTTTGGCCGCTTACATACTGGATGAAATAGCATCCAGGGAATTGCCTGTTCTTCTGGATGATGTTATAGACTATGTAATTCTTATTGATAACCGTATTAGAGAGAGGCGTAGTCAAAGACGGATGAATACACAGGTGTTACCTGCTCTACCCAGCACTGCATTACTAGCATTACCCGCTCCTAGGCAACCATCCCCCGAACCCATGCAACTGGGTGCTACGGGGTTAACTGAGGCTGAAAGAGCGTATCGTAGAAGGGAGGCTTTATGTCTTTATTGTGGAAAGAGGGGGCACCACTGTAATACCTGCCCTAAATTACAGGGAAACTACAGCACCTAAGGCCTAGAGAGGGGTCGGCCTCGGGTGTTATGACTTTGTCCCCTCATGTGTCTCCAGACCGTTTATTACGGTTTCTCTTTTGGTCAATAAAACCACTATAACAACTAAAGCCTTGATCGATTCAGGTGCGGCAGACAACCTTATGGATGAGAACTTTGCCAAAACCGCAGCCCTGACTTTGATCCGAAAGGCCACACCCTTGGCCGTTGAGGCCATAGATGGTAGACCACTTGAGAAACCTCTGGTGACCCATGAAACCCATTAAATAGTTATGTCTGTGGGTGCTTTACACAAGGAAAGGTTAACCTTCCAGATAATTGACTCCCCTACTGCTTCCATCGTTCTGGGTTTTCCCTGGTTAGTTAAACACAACCCAGTACTTGATTGGGGTTGTTTAGATATACTCTCCTGGGGGAAATCTTGTCAACAAGACTGTATGGCTCATGTACGTCCTGTTTGTTTACTCAACGTGCCCACGGCTAAACCACTTTCTGTTTCTGTCCCTTCTGTGTATGCAGACCTTGCATTGGTTTTCGAAAAAAGGGAGTCAGATAAGCTACCTCCACATCGTGACTATGACTGTGCCATAAAGCTGTTACCGGGTACTATGCCTCCTAGGGGTAAGGTCTACCCTCTTTCTGAGAAAGAAAACCAGGTCATGGAGGAGTGCATACAGGAAGCCTTAAGTAAAGGTTTTATTAGAAGGTCCTCCTCTCCTGCTGGTGCTGGTTTCTTTTTTGTGGCAAAAAAGGAGGGCGATTTGAGGCCGTGTATAGACTACAGGGCTCTTAACAATATAACGATTAAAAATGCCTATCCGATCCCTCTCATCACTGAGTTGTTTGATCATGTTAAAGGTTCTAGATATTTTACTAAACTAGACCTTATAACCTTGTTCGTATAAAGGAGAATGATGAATGGAAAACGGCGTTCAATACACGTAGTGGGCATTACGAGTATCTAGTCATGCCTTTTGGATTGTGTAATGCTCCTGCCGTATTTCAGGATCTCATAAACGGTGTCCTTAGAGATCTACTGCATGTCTGTGCCGTAGTCTACCTTGATGACATTCTTGTATATTCTCCGGATTTGAAGACACACCATACTCATGTTAGGATGTGCTTAAGAGGTTGTTGCAGAACGGTCTTTATTGTAAATTGGAAAAATGCTTATTCGACCAAACTTCTGTACAATTCCTGGGGTATGTCATTTCTGAACAAGGATTCAGCATGGATCCTTCTAAATTGGAAGCTATACTGTCCTGGCCCCTTCCCCAAGGACTTAAGGCAATACAGCGATTTATAGGGTTTGCCAATTATTATAGGAAATTTGTTAAAAACTTTTCATCCATCATTTCCCCTATCACTAAACTGGTTTACACCCCAGGGTTTGGACTCCTAAAGCTATTGTGGCCTTCGAGACTCTTAAAAAGGCATTTGCCACTGCCCCTGTGTTACACCATCCTGATCCTTCCCTTCCCTTTGTACTGGAAGTAGACGCTTCTGAATCAGGTATAGGAGCAGTGTTGTCACAAAGACAATCGTATGACGAACCCCTCCTTCCCTGTTGTTACTTTTCTAAACGCTTGTCTGAGTCTGAAAAGAATTACGACGTCGGGAACAGGGAATTATTAGCTATAGTGATGGCTTTTAAAGAATGGAGGTACTTATTAGAAGGAGCTAGACACAAAATTCTGGTTATAACCGATCATAAAAATCTATCCTATATCGCAGACGCTAAAAGGTTATCCTCTCGTCAGGCTAGATGGTCTTTGTTTCAGTACATCATCACTTACAGGCCTGGATATCACAATGTCAAGGCTGATGCTCTCTCCCGCCATTACGAACCTGTAGATTCAATTGCCTCTTCTCCTGAGCCCATTGTACCTACATCTAATATAATAGCTGCTACCCGTTTGGTTATTTTGTCTCTTTTTCTTGATAGTATCAAGACATACCAATCCCAAGCACCCTCTGAGACTCCTGTTGGTAAGCTATACGTAAAAGTGAAAGACAGAAAGAAGTTATTAGCTTTATTTCACACAGCCAAAACTGCTGGTCATCCAGGGGTTACCAAGACTTACAACGGTCTCCTCCAACAGTTTTGGTGGCCCTCACTTTAAAAAGATGTGGCAGATTATGTGCAGGCTTGCCGTGTCTGCACACAGTGGAAGTCCCCTAATGTTAAACCCCTGGGACTCCTTATACCCCTATCTGTACCCAAGAAACCATGGACACACTTATCCATGGACTTTATTGTGGATCTTCCTTCATCTGATGGACAGACAGTAATTTTGACTGTAACTGATAGGTTCTCCAAAATGGCGCACTTCATTCCGCTTAAGAAGCTACCTTCTGCGGTTCAGCTGGCTCAGGTGTTTGCCAAAGAAGTGTTCCGCTTGCATGGTATACCACAAGATATTGTATCTGACAGGGGCCCTCAGTTTGTCTCTCGGTTTTGGAGGGGCTTTTGTGCTGAGATGGGGGTCTCCTTATCGTTTACTTCCTCCTATCATCCGCAATCTAATGGAGCTGCCAAACGGGCAAATCAGTCTGTGGAGTTGTATTTACGCTGTTTCACGAATGCACACCAGGACAACTGATCCCATCTCCTTCCCTGGGCTGAATTTGCCAGGAACACTGTGTCTCATTCTTCTACTGGCGTAAGTCCTTTTATGGTGGCTTATGGGTTCCAACCCTCTGTCCTTCCCGGTGTGTTCTCCGACAAGGGAATGCCCGCTTTGGACGAGCACCTCGCCTCCTTACGGAAGATGTGGGATCAGGTCCATGCTGCTCTTTGTCGTGCGGCTGCTGCTCAAAAGAGATTTGCTGATCGTCGTAGGTGTGCGGCTCCT
This sequence comes from Pelobates fuscus, assembly GCF_036172605.1. Taxonomy (NCBI): domain Eukaryota; kingdom Metazoa; phylum Chordata; class Amphibia; order Anura; family Pelobatidae; genus Pelobates; species Pelobates fuscus. Next base: position 390,198,644 of record NC_086320.1, on the reverse strand, counting down.
TCTTATGCTCCGGGTGATAGGGTTTGGTTGTCCTCTAGGAATCTCCGCCTTAGGGTTCCCTCGATGAAGTTCGCGTCCAAGTTCCTTGGTCCCTATAAGGTATTGCGTAGGGTAAATCCTGTGTCCTACTCCCTGGCCTTGCCTCCTTCCATGCGTATACCTTTCACACCTCCCTTTTGAAGCCCTTGCTCTGTAATCGGTTCTCTGGGTCTCTCAGGCGTTCCGATGCCCTCCGCGCGGTCTCTAGTGACGTGTACAAGCTGGCTGCTCTCCTTGATTCTCGTTTCTCTCTAGGTCAGTGGCAATATCTAGTTGATTGGAAGGGTTACGGCCCTGAGGAGCGGTCTTGGGTTTCTGTCTATGATTTGGACGCGCCCTCTTTGATCCGCTCCTTTCATGCGCGGTTTCCTTTGAAGCCTTCGGCTTCCCGCGGTCCTCGAGGGGGGGGGGGGTTATGTCAGGGCAGCTGTGAGGGGAGGCTGCAATCCTCTCACAGCACTCACCCTCGGTCCGTCGTCGCCTGCGGTCCCCTCTCCCCTTACCGGTCAGCGAGCGGCGTCCTCTTCCCTTGACACGCCGCTCGCGTCCTCCTCTCCTCCTCCCAGTGGCAGCATGTCTAACGCTGCACGCTGGGAGCCGGCACTGATATCAGAACGCCGGGGTCACTCACGTGACCCGGCGTTAAAGCTACAGCGCAACAATCACAGTGGGGGGTATAGATATCCCCCACGTGTGATTGTTAATTCTGATTGGAAGTTATCCAATCAGAATTAAGATAAGGATATAAATACTTACCTTTCCTGTCTCTCAGTGCCCTGTTGTGGTCTTTGCTTGCTAGTATTGTGGTGGAATCTCGGTGAAAATAAATTTAGTAGGCCGAGATTACCATGTGGCATGTGTACGTGCATATACTGGTGTATCGGTCGTTTGGTTGCACGTGGCAACCAAAGCTTGTGCGAGAATACAGGATGTAGTATTTCCCTCCTCCATTGTGCTGGGCAAGCCATGTGGTCAAACAGGAAGTTAGTTCTTGTTCGATTGATTGGGTAAGAGTATGTGTGGGTGGAGCCGATTATGGGTGGAGTTACATGCCTATATAAGGAGCCTACACTATTGTCCAGGGCTCAGATCTTGTTGTATTTTGGTGACATTAGTCCCTCTGAGTCCCGTTCGGTGAATCGAATAAAGAATCTCTTCCTTCCTGAAGAAACCATCTCTCTGTGCTTGGCTTCCGTCAGTTTCTCCGGTATCATTTGGTGCATTGGCTGGGAAGCTCATCGTTCAACGGTAGCTGAGAAGCAGAGGCGTGAGACGGTCTATCTTTGCCCACGTTCTCTACGGCTGCACCCCTGAACTTCTGCGTGGACCTCCCTTCGTCTCGGCGCCACTGGTCTGTTGTCCAGGAGATCATCGGCCTCTACGTAGTAAGTGCTGGGGTGTCCCAGTCGATGAGTGTGAACTCAGGTTCAGGAACGAGGAGGTAAGACGACCGCTGTTTTAGACGGTGGACCCACTAGGGGTATTGGATACCGATTGTGCGGTATGCCCATAAGGGGTTATTTGGAATCTGCCCCCTCCAGTGGAGGGAAGGAGCGAAGGCGCACCGCTCAATTAAACGCCCTGTAGTCAGCCCGTTTAATTTTGGTTTGGAGTCAGGCAGGGTTCTGGTGTAAATAGCCCTAGCTGCACACCGGTGTCTTGTCTAGACTAGCGTTCTAGGGTGTATATTTCGTTCGCTAGGTCGGAGGGACCGGGAGACTAAGCGGCGCCTGTGTAAATTCGGTTCGCTAGATCTCAACCTATCTTGGCTAAGTGGGAAGGCGTGTAAATTTGGAACCCACTAGATTTTTGATAGAGTAAATAGACTAAAAGGGTGCTGTTGTAAATTCCGTCCTCTAGTTCGCTATATGTGGTGCTTGGGCAGTGTGGCTAACCAAAACGTATGTAGATAGTTTTAGGTAGTCCATTAAGGTACTGGCCAATAGATTAGTTGGGAATTGTAAATGTGTTAAAGATTGTTGTAGTAGATAGCTAGATAGCGTGAGCTCTGCCGTCTAGCGAGAGTGTGAATAGTGTGTAACTGTATTATAGCGCACGGTACCATAACCATGTATAATTACTGATACTGTGAATAAGTACTAATAACTGTCGTCTATGTTGTATGTTTAACACCATAACCATTACTAATTGAACTGTGACTGGTTGCCGCATGGCCACCACGTGGCAGTTTGGATCCTAATCTGGTACAGCGTGTACACGTGGCTGTATCAGGTAGGCCTGAACTTTACGGCCAGTTTCCATATATTGACTGTTGGAGGCAGGCCGTAAATGGATCCGAGTATGCCACGAGGAACAATGTCGCCTCATGGTGGCTAGGACTCGCTTGTCCACTAAGGCCGTAATCACGCCCATTTTGGACATGCCCCCTGAGTCTGAGATCCCCATGCCGCCCCCTTACTCCGCCTCCACCGGAAGAGGAAGAGGAGGTGCTGTTGGAAATGCTCCTCCCCTTGCCCCGCTGTCCCCACCTACCCCTTCCTCTAGCTCAGAGCCCAACCCCCTTGTTTTAAACCCTCCCCTTCCGGTACCTACCTCCGTTAACTCCACCTACCCAGATTTGGCGCCATATCTAGTTTCCGGTCAGGCTCCTCCTAGCCCGGCCCGGAATATTTTACTTACCAACCTTCCCCTTAGTAAAGCGTCTCCATCCCCTTGCCTTACTACCCCTCGACCGGAACCCCTAACTGACGTATCTCAACAAAGCCCCATACTAACCCGACAAATGACTGGTACCCTACAACCCCGACATTATCAGATGCCTCTTCGATTGACTCCTGGCCCGACACATATTAACGGTGACGGCCAGATACAATATGCTGATCCAGTCTTCGTCTATGTCCCTTTTACAACCACTGATCTATTTAATTGGAAGACCCATAACTCCTCTTACACCGAAAAGCCTCAAGCCATGACGGATTTGTTTACCTCTATAGTCCAGACACATAATCCCACTTGGGCTGATTGCCAGCAATTGTTGATGACATTGTTTAATAATGAGGAAAGGACACGGATAAATCAAGCGGCAATTAAAGCGCTGGAAGAAGTGGCCCGTGCACAAAATCAGGCCAACCCAGCAGCATGGGCCACAGCCCATTATCCAAACACCGATCCAAATTGGAATGTCAATGGCGCAGACATGGTCCATTTAAAAGCTTACAGGGACGCTATTATTGCTGGCATGAAAGCTGGAGGAAAGAAGGCGATTAACATGTCTAAGACGGCTGAGGTATTACAGAAATGTGATGAATCGCCCAGTGTCTTTTATGACTGATTATTGGAGGCATACCGTTTGTATACCCCCTTTAATCCGGAGGCTCCTGAGAATTCCCGGATGGTTAACTCTGCCTTTGTCAGCCAAGCCTACGGAGATATAAAGCGCAAGCTGCAGAAGTTAGAGGGGTTCGTAGGGATGTCTATAACCCAACTCATGGAGATAGCCAATAAAGTATACATGAATAGGGAGACAGAGACAAAGAAGGAGGAAGAGCGTAAGATGCGTAGAAAAGCAGATATGCTAGCGGTAGCCATCGCAGGCGTAGATAGAAGGGAAAAGGAAGTGTATAGGGGAACGGATAAAGGCGAGAGTAAATGGAATAGAGAACCCTTGAGTAGGAACCAGTGCGCGTATTGTAGGGAAGAAGGGCATTGGAGAAGTGAGTGTCCACAAAGGGAACAGTATGAGAGAGACAGACCTAGGGCAGGATATAGTAATTTTATTACATGACAGGAGGCTTCGTATTTTGCATATCTCTCTTTACTAAAACTCCATAGCAGTAAAGAAAGTGATAACAAGAACCAATCAAAAAACAGTAGGAGGTATAGTATTCCCAGAGAACAGGCTCCTCCCCCTCTTTCTTTACTGCTCCATCAGCAGACAGGTCAGAATATTGAGCTCCTCATATTTATTCATTATTGATTTTATTTGACTTTGTTAACATTGTTATTTTCTGTTTTCACTCTTATTTCTTATTGCCTCACTTTGCTTATATCTTATTGCCTCATTTTCTAATTTTTTCCAAATTTGCTTGGGGCTCATTTATTTACCTTTGCCCTTCTTACTCTGGGCACCCTGATATCCCTCCCGGTTTTCCGTTTTATTCCGGACATTTTCGCAGTTTTTTCAGTCCCTTTTCACTAAGGAATCCTTGGCTACACAGCCCTTGCCACTCCCGGCCGCCTAACCGCGCGTTTTAACGCTCTGGCCGGCGGCCGGATCTACTTTCCCACACTTTCAGTGTGACGGCGGCCATCTTGGATCTCGCGAATCGCGAGACCCGCGGCCGCCATTTTGGAGCCTCACACACACTCGGTTGCTGGGATCTGCATCTACTCGGATCCTCCAAGGTAAGCATATATATTTATATCCTTTTCTGCTCAGGTTTATGTTAATCCGCCTGTTGTCACATCCAGTTGCTCATACATATCCCATTACTATTTCAGATTGCTATCAACTCACATTGCTCTCATCCAGGCACTATAGGGCTCAATACCCTGTGCTCCTTGGGGTGAAACCCCATAAAGGTGAATGCCTATCAGAGCTCTACTGTTGTAACCTCTGTATACTGGGTGCTGCCCAGGCTGCCTATCAGAGCTCTACTGTTGTAATCTCTGTATACTGGGTGCTGCCCAGACTGCCTATCAGAGCTCTGCTCTTGCAACCTCTGTATACTGGGTGCTGCCCAGACTAAAAACCCAATACTACACTGCTGGGGTTATATCTGGTACTGCTGGTACCATAACTACCGTAGGATACTCTCCTAACGTTGACCCCTGCCTTACTGCCCTCTTAACAGTGCCAAGTCCTTTCCTAACATTATGGAAGACTCACAAACTACCCCAGTGGATTTTCAATCCATGGTTAATGCAGCAGTGGCCACGTCTATGGAAAAGGCCCTATCACACATGATGGCCGCTCAACCAGAACGCTCCAAACCACGCCACACACGCCAAGACACTGAGTCTGAAGACTCTGAAACCCAGTCTAAAGACGACACCTGGGCTAGTAAACGCCATTGGAAAGGGGAAACAGACCCCAAATTTAACAAAGGCAAAAGACCCACCAAGCGGAGCAAAACGACAACATCTGTCGCCCCTGCTCCTACCCAAGTTCTATCCTCAGAGGAGGAAGAAGATATCGATGGCACTATGGCCATCTTGGATGAATGGCAAGCTAACGCGTCCCATTCTGACGACGACGCCTGGGACTCAAGATCTAAGCCCTTTCATGCAGGGGATTCAGACTCTCTCGCTGCAGAATGGCAATGGACAGGGGACAACACCCTGCCTCAGGATGAAGCTATCCTGGACCCCGTGGGCCAGACACTCTTCGATCCACGTAACATCAGACACCCCCACTCGACAGACTAGACACCACCGGAACACCTGGCTAAGTTTATGCACTTATGGATGCGTAAACCCATAGACAAGGTAGTTCATAACCGACTGAGATCGGAATACCCCCGCCCTTCCCTACCAGATCAAGTAGCCATGACACCTGAATTTGACCAAGTAATCACTACTTTCATGAGTAGAGGCGGTCACAACCCCCGCCGCGGGGTGGAGAGGGGATTCAAAGGAGTCCAAGACAAACTCTTAGATACCTCCGGACCCCTATCACGCATCATGTACCTAGCAGACGATGCTTTCCAACGGCAGACCAATTCGATGCCGACATGGTCAGGGAATGGGCTCATGATATCCGCGAATGGGCTCAACGCGGTTTTTGTTTCCTCGGAAACGCAAATGTGGCCCTCTCATCTGAGAGGCGTAAGGCAGCACTTCTCCGAATAGACGGGAAGTTGGTGGATTTGGGCGCCAAGGAACTCGGACCTCTGGCACAGGGCAAGTTATTTGGAGACCCTTTCCTAAAGGAATTGAATCGCCACGTCAACGTCTTCACCTCGTTGAGTAAAGCCCAGACCTCAATGAAGAGGGTTTTCAGACAATACCCCACTAGGGGTGTTTTTGGACGGGCTGGCCGCCACAGGGGCCGTGCTGCCAGACGTTTCTGGCCATCAGGCCCCCGATCCCTTCTACCCAGAAACGGGATACCGCCAGCCTTTCACCTTCTCAAGAGGCTCAGACAGAGGACGCAGTACCCGAGGACGTGGCAGATCCCGATTCACTCCAGGTAATCTACCTATGACCACCTTGCATGCAGGTCGTCTCTCTCTTTTCTTTCAGAACTGGACGACCATTTCGTCAGACGCTTGGATACTCCAGACGGTACAGGGATACATCATAGATTTTGTCAGTACACCTTACCAAGAGTCCCCACCACGACCGATCAACTGTTCGACAGAGGACTCAAAGCTCATCCAAGCCGAACTTCAGGAACTCTACAACAAAGGGGCGATAGAACCCGCCACAGACACCGGAGGATTCTTCAGCAACATTTTCTTAGTGAAAAAGAAGACAGGAGACCTCAGACCGGTCATAAACCTACGTACACTTAACGCTCACGTGGTCTACCGCCACTTCAAAATGGAGGGAATCCACCTTTTACGGGACCTCCTACAAGACGGCGACTGGTTCACAAGATTGGACCTCAAGGATGCCTACCTGTCAGTACCGGTACATATCGACAGCAGATACTTCCTCCGCTTCCTGTGGAACGACCAACCATGGCAATTCACTTGCCTCCCTTTCGGCCTCAGTTCGGCCCCATGGTGTTTCACCAAACTGTTGAAGCCGGTAGTTACTCATCTGCGCGCAAGAGGAATTCGCTGCATTATATACCTGGACGACCTCCTAATCTTCTGCTACGTCAAGTCAAGACTCAGACTACACACACGTTTTGCCATGGAACTCCTAGAATCCCTAGGGTTTACGATAAACCATCAGAAATCCGCTACAACTCCGTCCCAAACCATACAGTTCCTGGGTTTCGAAATCGACTCGGTCTCCAGCACGCTCCGACTACCGACGACCAAGATCGCAGCGATTCGGAAGGAAATCCGCAAGACGATCCGATGCCAATCAGTTCCCCTACGCAACCTAGCTCGAATCGTAGGCCTTTTCTCGGCATCCATCCAGGCCATCTTCCCGGGCCCGCTCCACTACAGGGCGATGCAACGCCTCAAAGCATCCTTCCTCCGCCGGAACCCCACTTACGATCAACCCGTACCAGTGACGGCAGAAGTCCGGGAGGAACTTCAATGGTGGCTGGACAGCATGTAGGCCTGGAACGGCAGAGCTATCTTCGGCGAAACCCCAGATTTCGTACTGGAGTCGGACGCCAGCCTTTGGGGTTGGGGCGCCACGAGCGAGGATGTATCGACAGGGGGAACCTGGACTCCACAGGAACTCAACCTACACATCAACTGCCTCGAACTACTGGCAGGCTCCTTCGCCATACGCAGTCTGGCAAAGGACAAATCGAATTGTTGCATTCTCCTCAGGATGGACAACATCTCAGCCGTCCGCTACATCAACCGCTTAGGCGGAGCCCGCTCACGACTCCTATCCGAACTCACGAAAGAGGTGTTCGACTTCTGTCTCCCACGCAACATTTCCCTCAAGGCGGAATACCTCCCAGGGGAAACAAATTTAACAGCCGACTGGTTCTCTCGACATTGGAGAGACGGCAGCGATTGGATGCTGGATCCAGAGGTATTCAATGCCCTCTCGAGAAGGAGAGGACCCTTCCATCTAGACCTCTTTGCATCCCGCAACAACAGACAAACGCCAGACTTCTTCAGCTGGCTCCCGGACCCAGAATGCAGAGCAGTGGACGCTTTCCTCCAGACCTGGCCCCCCTTCAGCGCCTACGCATTTCCCCCATTCGCCATGATAGCGAGGACTCTCCACTATCTGAAGACACACCAGATCTCTCTGCTCCTGATTACCCCCCTATGGCAGAGTCAACCGTGGTTCCCGGACCTGCTAGCGCTATCCTACGCAGATGCGCTCTTACAACCGTCCAATCCGACTCTCCTCAGGGATCCGAAGGGGAACCCCTACCCACTGATAATGGAAGAGAGACTCTCCCTGGTGGCTTGGACTCTTTCCGGGGCACCTGGCGAGTCAGCGAACTATTGCAGACTGCTAGGGACCTCTGATGGGAGTCGTGGGCACCGGGGACGAGACTATGCTACATCTCTGCTTGGACCTCCTGGTCCTCTTGGTGCTTGGAACGGGACCTCAATCCACTTACGGCACCTATTCCCACCGTCCTGAACTTCCTGACGTCACTTTTTACAACAGGAAAATCTTATAGGACCATTAACGTAGTCCGATCAGCGATCTCAGCGGCCCATATCCCCATCCAAGGAATTCCGGTGGGCAAGGATCCTATGGTATGTAGACTACTGAGGGCCATGCAACTCAAACGCCCTCCGGCCCCCAAATACAATCAACTATGGGATGTGGACCTCGTCCTCAACTTCTTAAGAGAATGGCCGCCTAACGACAGACTCTGTCGACTCCGCCAACTTTCAGCCAAAATGACGGTGTTGCTCTGCCTAGTTTCCTTTCGTCGGGTATCCGACGTTAGAGCCTTCGAAGCCAATGCCTTCTCAATGGATCCTGAAGGGGTGACATTCCATGTCTCCCGACGCACCAAATCTAACTCTACCACTATTTTTTATCCCTTTTTCCTCACGGAACCCCAATTGTGCGTGGTCGCAACCTTACGCAGCTACATGATGGCTACCGCCTCTCTCCGCCCGACTCCCTCCGGTCAACTTCTGATCTCCTATGTCAAACCTCACAATCCAGTTTCCTCTACCACTCTCGCTAGATGGGTACGCTGGATCTTGTCACTAGAAGGCGTAGACGCCTCTTTCGGGGCACACTCGGTGAGAGGCGCGGCTGCTTCTTCGGCCTTTTCAGCCGGAGCTTCACTATCAGATGTCCTACGCTCAGCTGACTGGTCCCGCGAATCCACTTTCCGGACCTTCTACTTTAGACCGAAACTCCGGCGCGGCTTTTTCCTTATTACATCAGCGTTAAAAATGCAAAATACGAAGCCTCCTGTCATGTAATAAAATTGAAGATTATGCTAGCTTTAGTGTACTAATAATCTTAATTTTAATAAAGACAGGAGGCGAATATTTTCCCACCCATACCCACCCTTTCGGTCTTCTAAATTTTTCTATACTGTCCTTCTCCTATTCTCCTATCTTCTACTAGGATCTAGTCTCTGCTCTCCCTGCATATTCGACTGTTCTACGCATTCTGTAAATATCTTAAGTCATGATTGCTGTGCCCTATGTTTCTTTAGAAGGAAATGTATGTATTACCGATATATTACTATTTAATTATATAATCTTACATAAAAATACTGTACGAAAGTCTCCCATGCTTTCAAAGTCTCTCGACTAGTACCTAACCTATTCCACACTCTCGTTTCAGCGTAACTCAACGTGGACCTCCAACTATCGCTACGTGGATTATCCCAAGTTTATCCTAACTGGTTTGGATTGATTCCCCAAGTTTCCCTTACACTCCACATGGATGGTCCTAAGACTCTCGGATTTATTCTTCTGTTACAGGTTTTCGAATCAACATTATTTGAACTTTGCCGTCTGCGATGTCGCTAGTTGAAAGAGGGGGAGGAGCCTGTTCACTGGGAATACTATACCTCCTACTGTTTTTTTATTGGTTCTTGTTATCATTTTCTTTACTGCTATGGAGTTTTAGTAAAGAGAGATATGCAAAATACTCGCCTCCTGTCTTTATTAAAATTAAGATTATTAGTACACTAAAGCTAGCATAATCTTCAATTATAGAGGCAGAGCGAGAGGTAGAGGAGGTCCTGGAGGGAAAAGTGGTAGTAATAGAGGAAGTGTTAGTGGAGACAGGTACTATCCAGCAGCGCAGAGACCCCGCGATAGAGAAGATAGGGACTTTGTGGGGTTGGCTGACACAGTCATGGAGGACTATTGATACCGACCGGGCTCCATCCCCCTTGGCCGAGCGGAGCCTATGGTCGATGTAGCAGTAGGGGGAAAAAGGAGTGCTTTCATGATTGATAATGGTGCTGAACATTCGGTGGTGACTGACCTAGTTGCTCCTCCATCTGGAAGAACTATCACCGTAATAGGAGCAACTGGAAGGAGTGCTGCTAAACCGGTTCTTAAAAGTCGACTCTGTACATTGGGACGCCACGTAGTGAAACATCAATTCCTTTATATGCCTGAATGTCCAGTCCAACTGCTAGGACATGATTTGTTGTCAAAATTACAAGCACAGATAACGTTTCTACCTAATGGAACAACATCTTTAAAGTTCAATGGACCTTCAGGTATAATGACAATATCTGTACCAAAGGAAGAAGAGTGGCGACTTTATACAGTGTTGACTAGCCAAAACCCTAAGAGTGATGAATCCTTGTTCAATATACCAGGAGTGTGGGCAGAGAACAACCCACCAGGACTTGCTCGCAATATTCCACCAATTCGAATCGAACTGAAACTTGGGGTTTATCCAGTGAGCTTAAGACAATATCATATCCCACAAAAGGCCAAGAAGAATATCCAATCATATTTGGATAAGTTCATAAGGTATGGTATCCTAAAATTCTGTACTTCCCCCTGGAACACCCCATTGTTGCCTGTTCAAAAGCCCGGTACAGATGAGTATCGCCCTGTGCAGGACTTGAGAGCAGTCAATGATGCGGTCGTAAGTATACACCCAGTTGTGCTCAATCCATATAACCTGCTTGCTTTAATTCCGGGCGGGGCTACCTATTTTACTGTCCTAGATCTCAAAGATGCCTTCTTTTGCCTTCGAATTGCTGCGGAAAGCCAGTGTATCTTCGCATTCCAATGGGAAAATGCTGTAACGGGTTCGAAACGCCAGATGACTTGGACAAGGCTGCCCCAAGGGTTTAAAAATTCACCTACCCTATTTGGATCAGCTTTAAGTCAAGACTTACTGGATTTCAAGTCCATCCCAGGAGAGTGTGTACTATTGCAATACGTAGATGATTTGTTGATAGCGGCAGTTACAAGAGAAATATGTCAGCAAGCAACACATGATTTACTACACATTCTCTGGAAGGCAGGATACAAGGTGTCCAGGAAGAAAGCTCAGTTGTGTCAGCCAACTGTCAAGTATCTGGGATTCCATATCTCTGAAGGTCAAAGAATAATGGGGCCAGAGAGAAAAGAAGCTGAATGCCAAATACCAATACCCAGGAATAGAAGACAAGTGCGGGAATTCTTGGGGGCAGCAGGCTTCTGTAGGATATGGATTCCCAGTTATGCGATATTGGCGAAACCTCTTTATGCAGCTATAAAAGGTACAGAACACGATCCCTTCCTGTGGACCCCTGAACAGCAAAAGGCATTTGAAGATGTGAAGAAGGCTTTGATGAGTGCCCCAGCATTAGGTCTACCTGATCATACACGCCCATTCTACTTATATGTACACGAGCAAAGAAGAATGGCTCTGGGAGTATTTACACAGTACTTGGGATCATGGTAACAACATGTTGCATATATGTCCAAACAACTGGATGCAGTGACCAGTGGTCTTCCACCTTGTCTAAGAGCCGTAGCTGCAGCCGCCCTGCTGTAGCCGAAGCTGATAAACTCACTCTGGGTCAGGAACTCTATGTGCGAGTCCCGCACGCAGTACAAACGTTGCTAGACTATAAAGGCAATCATTGGTTTAGTAACAGCCGCATGACTAAGTATCAAGCTATGTTGTGTGAGAACCCGAGAGTGCACCTAGAGACTGTTAACACCTTAAATCCAGCTACCCTTTTGCCACAACCTACTGAGAGTCAACATGATTGCCTGGAGGTGATGGATGAAGTGTTCTCAAGTAGACCAGACCTTCGTGACTTTCCCATTCAGAACCCTGATGTCCAGTACTATACGGACGGCAGTAGTTATGTGAAAGAAGGGATTCGCTATGCAGGATATGCAGTAACAACCATAGACAAGGTGATAGAAGCTCGGCCATTGTCAAAAGGAACATCGGCACAGAAGGCAGAACTAATTGCATTCACACGAGCGTTACAATTCGTGCCCACGGAGCTTTGTATAAAAGAGGATTATTGAACTCAGAGGGTAAAGAAATCAAGTACGCAGCTGAGATATTACAACTACTGGAAGCCGTGTGGGAACCGAAAGATGTTGGTATCATACATTGTCGGGCGCATCTGAAAGGAGATGGTGATATAACCAAAGGAAATCGGATGGCAGATAATGCAGCTAAGCGTGCCGCTGAATCAGGAAAACAGGAGTATGTGGAACATATAGCTGCTCTTATACCGACCCCACTGTCTCAATGGACTCCAGTTTATACAGCTCAAGAAGAAGAGTGGTTAAAGACTGAAGCTGGGAAGTACCTGGAGAACAATTGGTATCAGTTAGAAGATGGAAGAATAGTTATTCCAGCATCATTAGCTGTAGAAATTGTCCAGAACTATCATAACGGGACACATTCTGGAAGAGATAGTATGGAAGAATCTCTCAGGAAACATTTCTACATACCAAGATTGTCCAACTTGACTCAAGCCATTATACGAAGATGTGTGATATGTGCCAAGAATAACGCAAGGCAAGGACCAGTGAAACCACCGGTTTCCAGTATATGGGAGGACTCCCTATGTCCGATCTTCAAATAGACTATACGGTAATGCCTAAATCCGGTGGACATCGCTACCTACTAGTAGTTGTGTGTACCTACTCAGGTTGGGTAGAAGCATGTCCTATTCGTACAGAGAAAGCGGGAGAAGTTGTGCGATTCCTGTTGCGAGAAATAATACCCCGATATTGACTACCATGTTCTATAGGATCGGATAATGCCTACAACAACTGACTCATATGCTTGGTATTAAGTGGAAGCTTCATACGGCATATAGACCTCAGAGATCTGGGAAAGTAGAAAGGATGAACAGAACTATTAAGAACCAATTGGCAAAGATGTGTCAAGAGACTCAGCTTAAGTGGAATGTTCTTTTGCCCATAGCTCTGTTGCGTATTCGTAGTACACCTACCAGAAGGATGGGTCTCTCACCTTTTGAAATCATGTATGGGCATCCACCTCCCGTACTTGGTAACTTAAGGGGGGATTTGAGTCAGTTGGGAGAAGGAATTACCCGGCAGCAGGTTGTAGAGTTGGGTAAAACTATGGAGGAGGTACAGAAATGGGTACAAGATAGATTACCTGTGAATATTTATCCCCCTGTTCATAGTTATCATCCAGGAGATCAAGTATGGATAAAAGAGTGGAAAAGTGTACCGTTGGGGCCTAAGTGGAGGGGTCCTTATGTTGTTCTTTTGTCTACCCCTACAGCTATAAAGGTGGCCGAAGTGACTCCGTGGATTTATCACTCCAGGGTTAAACCAGCATCAGTAGATTCTTGGCAAGCTACACCAGATCCAGAGAATCCCTGCAAGATCCGGTTAAAGCGCACAACTCGAGGAGATATCGGGATTCCAATTGTGATTAAAGAGATCAGCAAGTAAGTGTTTTGACGGCCATAATAAAGCCTGACCACTTACCCACGTGACATAGCCAGAGTGTCTGTGAAGGGAAGAGAGGACTTGAAGAACTCCATTCCTTGCAGCCCCTACATCATGGAAGCTGAGGTGACATCGCACGGACGAAGAATGAGGATGAAGACGTCAAGAGAAATGCACCTGATAATGTATATATTTGTGTTTTTAATTATTCAGGAAGGTAGAGGTACCGACACACCTAGCTGTGAGGTTTGCATTAAGACTACTATAACAGGTAATCATATTTCCCAGACCCTTATTTGGCATTCACAATATGAGTGTAAAGGATATGTATCTAGGTGTAGATACTTAGGTATAGATTATAGTGTGCCATTTAGGAGTAGGAGAACCTAAGTGCTTCAATACAGAGTATCAACCCCGTACAATTTGGTTGACCCTCCGGAATGGAGACTCACAGGGGACCCTAATAAATCGGACAGTATTAGAAACCGTACATTCTTCGTGTGTTCTGCTATTTGATGCATGTAAGGCGATATCAAGTGGTAGAAAACCGTGGAATGTATGCGGGGATCTTAAATGGGAAAGAGCGTATGGGTCCAATGATAAGTATATTTGCCCCAGTAGTAGAAACAAGTATGTAAATCCAAAATGCCCAGATAAGGATTATAATTATTGTCCATATTGGTCTTGTGTAGTGTGGGCAACTTGGGGACAGACAGTAGATAGGGATATGATTGTTATTAAGTTGCCTACCAGACCATATTGTAAGTCTATGGAATGTAATCCAGTCCATATGCTTATTAATAATCCTGAACAATTTATAGATAGGTTCGGAAACTTATATGGGTTTCAGATAAAGGAATAATGTTTAATACATCTGTAGGAGAATTGACTTGTCTAGGGCAAAAAGCTTATGATGATAATACAAAGAATACAACTTGGTGGTCGGCTTCAAATGTCTCAGAACCACCTAACCCGTTTGCAAGTTATACCAATTTAAAGGACGTGTGGTTTGATCTATCTATTACATCTAGTTGGAAAGCCCCAGCAAATTTGTACTGGATCTGTGGTAAGAAAGCCTATTCGGAGTTACCACAGGACTGGGAAGGGGCATGTGTGTTAGGTATGCTCAAACCATCCTTCTTCTTGTTGCCTATTGAAACAGGAGAGACTTTGGGAGTTAAAGTATATGATGTGAATCATAGAAAGAAAAGGGGGCCCCTAGAGATAGGTACCTGGGAAGATAATGAATGGCCTCCCCAGCGTATTATAGATTATTATGGGCCAGCTACGTGGGCAGAGGATGGTACTTTTGGATATAGAACCCCAAAATATATGCTCAACCGTATTATAAGGTTACAGGCAGTGGTTGAGATAATTACCAATGAGACATCGCAAGCGCTCAATCTCCTAGCGAAGCATAATACTAGGATGAGGACAGCCGTTTACCAAAATAGATTAGCTTTGGATTACCTATTGGCAGTAGAGGGAGGTGTATGTGGGAAGTTTAACCTAAGCAATTGCTGTCTTCAAATAGATGATGAAGGGCAAGCAATAGCTGAGCTTACTAGCCATATGGTTAAACTAGTGCATGTGCCTACTCAGGTATGGAAAGGGTATAATCCAAGTAGTTGGTTTGGTAACTGGTATGAGCAGTTTGGAGGACTTAAGGCATTGGTAGGTGGAGTCATGCTGATCTTAATGCTGTGTCTTCTCCTGCCATGTCTTGTTCCTTTGGTAGTTAGATCTGTGCAGGGCATTATAGAAAATATAGCAGAGAGAAAGGCTGCTGCACAGATAATGGCTATATATAGATATGAGGCTCTAAATCAGGGAGAACCAGTACAGGAAGAGGAATGTTGAGGGATTCATGTCTTTAGGGAATCGCAAAGTCTGGTCTGGTTCATGGCAACCTGAGGTATATGCAAACTATGGTTAAGTGATGCCTCTGGAATTGTGAAAATATCAGAAGCATCAAAGGGGGGAATGTGGTGGAATCTCGGTGAAAATAAATTTAGTAGGCCGAGATTACCACGTGGCATGTGTACGTGCATATACTGGTGTATCGGTCGGTTGGTTGCACGTGGCAAAGATACAATCAGTAGTGTACGGAGCATGTGCAAGAATACAGGATGTAGTATTCCCCTCCTCCATTGTGCTGGGCAAGCCATGTGGTCAAACAGGAAGTTAGTTCTTGTTCGATTGATTGGGTAAGAGTATGTGTGGGTGGAGCCGATTATGGGTGGAGTTACATGCCTATATAAGGAGCCTACACTATTGTCCGGGGCTCAGATCTTGTTGTATTTTGGTGACATTAGTCCCTCTGAGTCCCGTTCGGTGAATCGAATAAAGAATCTCTTCCTTCCTGTAGAAATCTGTGTCCATCTCTCTGTGCTTGGCTTACGTCAGTTTCTCCGGTATCAGTATTGATACGGAACTTGTGTTTACTGGTTACGTACTCTCTGGCTTGTTAATCTGACTTTGTGACTTTCTCCTACCTTTTGACCTTGGCTTGTTTCTCGTTATCCTGTCTTCTGGTTCCCCTTACTCTGCTTGTCTCCTGACTATTCTGTGTGTGCTTAGCCCGGCCACTCTAAGGTCCGGTACTGCACCTTTTCTGTGTGTGTTAGCGTGTTGGGTTCCCCGAATCGTGACACATGGGGTTTTGGCCTGGGGTTTCTACCCGGTGAGTGGCCAGAGGAGTGTACCCAGGCACATTGGAGAAGGTCTCCTGCTTCTCTCTTAGCAGCTGTTTTACCTCGGTACGTTCCTGTGGGCTCAGCCGGTCTCCCAGTACAACTTCTCCTAAATCCCCAGACAGCTGACCGTCCCCTAGTAGATCTGGGAGGAGAAGGCTGTCAAACTCCTCAGAGCTGGGTGCACAAATAGCGGTCACCTCTTCTGAGCGTTCCTGGTAGGGCTTCATCATGTTCACATGGAGCATGCGTCGCCCTCCAGTCCCTGCGCAGGGGTCAATTATATAAGTGGTGTCACATCTCTGTTCCACCACTCTATAAGGGACTTTCCAGGCGGCCTGTAGCTTATCATGTCGGACAGGTTTAAAAATTAAAACTTTCTGCCCCACTTGGAAGCTACGGTCCCTGGCGCCCCGATCGTACCATGTGCGCTGGCGCGTCTGAGCCGCCTGTAGGTTCTCCTTTACCGTCTTAGTTAGCGCTTCTAGGCGGTCTCGGAGGGCCAACACATATAGTACAATAGGGGTGCCGTCTGTGCTACGGTCTCCCTCCCAATGTTCCCTAATTAAGGGAACCCTCCTCCCGAACAACAGTTCAAATGGGGAAAATCCTGTGGATTCCTGCGGCACCTCCCAGTAAGCAAAGAGGAGGTGAGGCAGAAATCGTTCCCAGTCTCGGTGGGTCTCAGCAAAGGTTCGGAGCATTTGTTTTAAGGTGCCATTGAACCGTTCGCAGAGCCCATTAGTCTGGGGATGGTAGGGGGCACTAATTATGGGCCTGACCTTACAAAACTTCCAGAGATGTTGGGTGACTTCTGCCGTGAACTGAGTACCCTGATCCGAGATGATCTCCCTGGGTAACCCCATCCGGGAGAAAATCTGCATCAGAGCCTCAGCCACGGTCTCTGCGTGAATGTTGGTCAAGGCCACCGCCTCTGGGTAGCGGGTGGCGTAATCTACTAGGGTCAAAATGTACTTCTTGCCCGATTGACTAGGTTTCCGGAGGGGGCCTATGATATCCACTGCTATTCTATAGAAAGGTTCTTCAATTATGGGTAGCGGGTGTAACTTGGCCTTACGCCTATCCCCCCTCTTTCCTACCCTCTGGCACGTATCGCAGGTGTTGCAATATTTGCGCACCTCCTGGCTAATTCCTGGCCAAAAGAAACTTTGGGGGAAGGGGAAGGATCTCTTACCTGGACCTCCGGCAGTGTGTTGTAGTCCTGGGTGCGGGCCTGTTGCCTGGTGACCACTGGGTGTGCTTCCTCAGTGGTTTGGGGCTCAAATGCAGACGTAAGTTTGCCCAGGTCATTTCCCAATATCACCTCAGCAGGCAGTTGCGGCATCAGCCCCACTTCCACATTTCCTGACCCCGCACCCCAATGCAAATGCACCCTGGCTGTATTTAGCCGATACACGGCTCCCCCTGCAACCCTGACAGCCACAGTCTTATTGGTCTTGGCCCTGTCAGAAACCAAGTGACTTTGAACCAAGGTGATGGTGGCTCCCGAGTCTCTGAGCCCCTGCATAGGCTTTCCTTCTAGGTACACGGTCCTCCTATGGTGCTGTCTATTATCCGCCTGTGCCTGCAGTGGGTTGGCTTCATGCAACACTTCCCACTGTTCCACAGATGTAACCTCTGTGAGTCTGGATCCCAGCGCTACCAACCAATGTAGCGGAGAGCTGATATCCAACAGCTATTCTCCACTTAAGATCCCAGTGAGGCTCAGGAACAAGTATTATAGATCCATAGAGTAGTACTTCCAGCAGGTAAAACAATACAGCAATATCCCAACAGCACTCCCAATAACTGGACGACACACAGTATCAGGAGCAGAACTGATGGATGGCACATCCAGCCTGTCTTTTATTTACATCTTACACATATAAGACCGCCCACAGGGGAGGTGTAAAATAGCCAATAGCATAACGGTTGCAACCCACAGATTCCCTCCACTTAGCCTGAGAGGTAATCCACTTATTCATACAGTTTAAAACATAACTTTTACACAATATTTATAACTTCTACAATATTTGTGTCACAAACATAAAACATACATTTTCTTAATCATCATACTTCAATTAGGAACACTCTCAAAAATCATCCCAATCCCTCCAGTAGATCAAAAGTTAGCTGGAGGTCCCTTTATGACCGACCGCAAGCACATTTTCCTGCCCAAAACAGTTCCATGGATTTGGGCTGTGCGGTCGGTCAATTTCTGGCATAAAAACGGCTAAGTCCCGTTCGAAGTGTGGCCGGTACTTCGACTTTAGTCGAAGTATCGAAGTGGAGTCGATGGTAAGGGTCGGCGGTGTTCGACGTTAAAATGGTCACCGCCACGTTGTCCTTTGTTCAATGCCGTTCACTTCGACGACTTCGACAACTTCGACTACTTCGGCACTTCAGCTGTATCCAAAGTGCCCATTTAAAGTTGTAACACTGCTCCGAAGTAATCCAAGGCCCAGGAACAGTATTTGTCTTTAGGGACAAGGTAGGGTAGGTGAGGGCAATAAAACAATACAGGGAGGGGACAGCCAACAAAAGGGTTCCGCTACACACAGTTACATAGGAATGGTACAGGACAGGCTTAATGCATTCCGCTACAGTTTTCTAGCATAATTTCCCTTATATTTGTTATGCCATTTTAGGGTATGGATTCAGGTCCAAGCCATCAACACATATGCCCTACCGGTCATCAGGTTCCCAGCTGGAATAATAACCTGGCCAAGAGAAGAGCTGGTCACCATGGATGTCAAGACCAGGAAACTACTCGCTATGAATGGAGATTCCACCCGAAATCCAGCATCCAGCGACTGTACACCTGCCGTAAGGAAGGAAGTCGGGGGCCTGATGAGTGTCAATTAGTGATGTCGCGAACACAAAATTTTCAGTTCGCGAACGGGAACTTCCGCAAACGTTCGCGAACCGGCGAACCGGGAGAACCGCCATTGACTTCAATGGGCAGGCGAATTTTAAAACCCACAGGGACTGTTTCTGGCCACAAAAGTGATGGAAAAGTTGTTTGAAGGGGACTAACACCTTGACTGTGGCATGCCGGAGGGGGGATCAATGGCAAAACTCCCATGGAAAATTACACAGTTGATGCAGAGTCTGGTTTTAATCAATAAAGGGCATAAATCACCTAACATTCCTAAATCACAATGGATATGGATTGACACCTGACATATGACATATTGACACCTTGACATATGGATTGACACCTGTCCTCTGAGACCCTGATACACACTGACACAGAGCAGAATAGGGACTGTTCCCCCTACATAGGGTCACTTGGCAGGTATGGATTGACACCTGTCCTCAAAGCCCCTGATACACACTGACACAGAGCAGAATAGGGACTGTTCCCCCTACATAGGGTCACTTGGCAGATATGGATCCTAAGGATCCCTGATACACACTGAAATAGAGCAGAATAGGGACTTTTCCTCCTACATAGGGTCACTTGGCAGATATGGATTGACACCTGTCCTCAGGGACCCTGATACACACTGACACAGAGCAGAATAGGGACTGTTCCCCCTACATAGGGTCACTTGGCAGATATGGATTGACACCTGTACTCAGAGCCCATGATACACACTCACACAGAGCAGAATAGAGACTGTTCCCCGTCCTCAAAGCCCCTGATACACACTGACAAAGAGCAGAATAGAGACTGTTCCCCATCCTCAAAGCCCCTGATACACACTGACAAAGAGCAGAATAGAGACTGTTCCTCGTCCTCAGAGACCATGATACACACTGACACAGAGCAGAATAGAGACCGGGGGTCTAGTAGCGTGGACACCCAGCACAGGTCGTTCTCCTTCAGCCTTTTTATACGAGGGTCCCTCAACAGGCACGACAGCATGAAAGACCCCATTTGCACAAGGTTGGATGCCGAGCTACTCATTTCCCGTTCCTCCTCCTCACACAGAGCAGAATAGAGACTGTTCCCCCTACATAGGGTCACTTGGCAGATATGGATTGACACCTGTCCTCAAATCCCCTGATACACACTGAAACAGAGCAGAATAGAGACTGTTCCCCGTCCTCAAAGCCCCTGATACACACTGACAAAGAGCAGAATAGAGACTGTTCCCCCTACATAGGGTCACTTGGCAGGTATGTATTGACACCTGTGCTCAAATACACACTGACACAGAGCAGAATAGAGACTGTTCCCCGTCCTCAGAGACCATGATACACACTGACACAGAGCAGAATAGAGACTGTTCCCCGTCCTCAAAGCCCCTGATACACACTGACACAGAGCAGAATAGAGACTGTTCCCCGTCCTCAGAGACCATGATACACACTGACACAGAGCAGAATAGAGACTGTTCCTCCTACATAGGGTCACTTGGCAGATATGGATTGACACCTGTACTCAGAGCCCATGATACACACTCACACAGAGCAGAATAGAGACTCTTCCCCGTCCTCAAAGCCCCTGATACACACTGACAAAGAGCAGAATAGAGACTGTTCCCCCTACATAGGGTCACTTGGCAGGTATGTATTGACACCTGTCCTCAAAGCCCCTGATACACACTGACAAAGAGCAGAATAGAGACTGTTCCCCCTACATAGGGTCACTTGGCAGGTATGTATTGACACCTGTGCTCAAAGCCCCTGATACACACTGACACAGAGCAGAATAGAGACTGTTCCCTGTCCTCAGAGACCATGATACACACTGACACAGAGCAAAATAGAGACTGTTCCCCGTCCTCAGAGACCATGATACACACTGACACAGAGCAGAATAGAGACTGTTCCTCCTACATAGGGTCACTTGGCAGATATGGATTGACACCTGTACTCAGAGCCCATGATACACACTCACACAGAGCAGAATAGAGACTGTTCCCCGTCCTCAAAGCCCCTGATACACACTGACAAAGAGCAGAATAGAGACTGTTCCCCCTACATAGGGTCACTTGGCAGGTATGTATTGACACCTGTCCTCAAAGCCCCTGATACACACTGACAAAGAGCAGAATAGAGACTGTTCCCCCTACATAGGGTCACTTGGCAGGTATGTATTGACACCTGTGCTCAAAGCCCCTGATACACACTGACACAGAGCAGAATAGAGACTGTTCCCTGTCCTCAGAGACCATGATACACACTGACAGAGAGCAAAATAGAGACTGTTCCCCGTCCTCAGAGACCATGATACACACTGACACAGATCAGAATAGAGACTGTTACCCCTACATAGTGTCACTTGGCAGATATGGCGTGGTCGTGGGAGGAGGAGGATGACTTTCACCTCTTCCCCTGTTAGATTCCCGTTGTACTGGGACATCACCCTTATACGCTGTGTAAAGCATACATTTTAATTTGATCAGCATGGCCACTTGAGATTTTATAGTTTTCACGCTGCTTGTAGTTTATATATGGTTCACAAAAATCAAACAAACGATAAAGTAAACATGTAAGGATTCAGAATTTTCTTTCAAACCCTTACACATTGTGTGGAAGTTATTTTTATTCTTAAGTTTGTGGCTTTAAAGAGGTTCACGTTGTTTCTATGATGTGCATAACATGTTCTTGTAAATGTTTGTTAAATTTTTCCTGGAATTGTAATTTTGGAATCTGAATAAAGATAGTCAAATCCCTGATACACACTGACACAGAGCAGAATAGGGACTGTTCCCCCTACATAGGGTCACTATGTGCCTTTTTTTTGGTTTGGTTTTTGAAGCCACAGTGCAGCACCAGAGGGCCGAAAAATTAGGCATGTACACATGCCTGAAAAATGTGGTATTGTTGAAGCCGCTGCTGTAGCAGCGGCCAGAAAAATTAATGTTTGTTTCACAGGCAGAAAGTGCCCTAAGACATGGCGGCTTGAACTCTAGTTGGTGGCGGATAAGTCACGCAAGTCAACTGGCATTCAGAGCTAAAATACAGCAGCGTGTGGACCATTTTTAGCCCAAGGCAGCTCATCTCATCAGGCCTTTTTTAATCGAATGTATTGCCCAGTATCAGTCCCTTCGGGATCCATCCCTCATTCATCTTAATAAAGGTGAGGTAATCTAGACTTTTTTGACCTAGGCGACTTCTCTTCTCAGTGACAAAACCTCCTGCTGCACTGAAGGTCCTTTCTGACAGGACACTTGAAGCGGGGCAGGCCAGAAGTTCTATTGCAAATTGGGATAGCTCAGGCCACAGGTCAAGCCTGCACACCCAGTAGTCAAGGGGTTCATCGCTCCTCAGAGTGTCGATATCTGCAGTTAAGGCGAGGTAGTCTGCTACCTGTCGGTCGAGTCGTTCTCTGAGGGTGGATCCCGAAGGGCTGTGGCGATGTGTAGGACTTAAAAAGGTCCGCATGTCCTCCATCAACAACACGTCTTTAAATCGTCCTGTCCTTGCCGGCGTGGTCGTGGGAGGAGGAGGACTTCCACCTCTCCCCCTGTTAGATTCCCGTTGTGCTGTGACATCACCCTTATACGCTGTGTAAAGCATACTTTTTAATTTATTTTGCAAATGCTGCATCCTTTCCGACTTGTTGTAATTCGGTAACATTTCCGCCACTTTCTGCTTATACAAGGGGTCTAGTAGCGTGGACACCCAGTACAGGTTGTTCTCCTTCAGCCTTTTTATACGAGGGTCCCTCAACAGGCACGACAGCATGAAAGACCCCATTTGCACAAGGTTGGATGCCGAGCTACTCATTTCCCGTTCCTCCTCCTCACTGATGTCAATGAAGGTATGTTCTTCCCCCCAGCCACGTACAACACCACGGGTACCAGATAGGTGACGAGCACCCTGGGATGCCTGTTGTGGTTGGTCTTCCTCCTCCTCCTCAAAGCCACATTCCTCCTCTGACTCCTCTTCCTCAAAATCCTCTTCCAGCGTTGCCGCAGGTCCAGCAAGCGATGCTGATAGGGCTGTTTCTGGTGGTGATGGTGACCACAACTCTTCCTCTTCCTCTTCACGCTCATCTATGGCCTGATCCAGCACTCTTCGCAGGGCACGCTCCAGGAAGAAAACAAATGGTATGATGTCGCTGATGGTGCCTTCGGTGCTACTGACTAGGTTTGTCACCTCCTCAAAAGGACGCATGAGCCTACAGGCATTGCGCAAGAGCGTCCAGTAACGTGGCAAAAAAATTCCCAGCTCCCCGAGACGCTGTCTTAGCACCCCGGTCATACAAATATTCATTAACAGCTTTTTCTTGTTGGAACAGGCGGTCGAACATTAGGAGTGTTGAATTCCAACGTGTCGGGCTGTCGCAAATCAAGCGCCTCACTGGCATGTTGTTTCGCCGCTGGATATCGGCAAAGTGAGCCATGGCCGTGTAGGAACGGCTGAAATGGCCACACACCTTCCTGGCCTGCTTCAAGACGTCCTGTAAGCCTGTGTACTTATGCACAAAGCGTTGTACGATCAGATTACACACATGTGCCATGCACGGCACATGTGTCAACTTGCCCAACTTCAATGCCGCTAACAAATTTTTTCCGTTGTCACAAACCACTTTGCCGAAATCCAGTTGCTGCGGAGTCAGCCACTTTTCCACCTGTGTGTTCAGGGCGGACAGGAGTGCTTGTCCAGTGTGACTCTCTGCTTTCAAGCAAGTCAAACCCAAGACGGCGTGACACTGCCGTATACGGGATGTGGAATAGTACCTGGGGAGCTGGGGGGGTGCCGTTGATGTGGAGCAAGACGCAGCAGCAGAAGAGGACTCAGCCAAGGAGGTTATGGAAGAGGATGGAGTAGGAGGAGTAGAGGAGGTGGCAGCAGGACTGCCTGCAAGTCGTGGCGGTGTCACCAACTCCTCTGCAGAGCCATGCATTCCATGCTTGGCAGCAGTCAGCAGGTTTACCCAATGCACAGTGTAGGTGATATACCTGCCCTGACCATGCTTTGCAGACCAGGCAACAGTGGTCAGATGGACCCTTGCCCCAACACTGTGTGCCAGACATGCCATTACTTCCTTTTGCACAATCGAGTACAGGTTGGGGATTGCCTTTTGTGAAAAGAAATTTCGGCCGGGTACCTTCCACTGCGGTGTCCCAATAGCTAAAAAAATTTTGAACGCCTCAGACTCCACCAGTTTGTATGGTAAAAGCTGGCGGGCTAATAGTTCGGACAAGCCAGCTGTCAGACGCTGGGCAAGGGGGTGACTTTCTGACATTGGCTTCTTACGCTCAAACATGTCCTTGACAGACACATGACTGTGGGCAGATGAGCGGGAACTGCTCAAGGCGGGAGACGGAGTGGCGGATGGTTGAGAGGGGGCAAGGAGGACAGCAGTGGTTGACGTGGCTGAAGATGCTGGACCAGGAGGAGGATGGCGTGCTGCTTGTACTCATGTGTTGATCCCATAGGCGTTTGTGATGTGCGATCATGTGCCTACGCAAAGCAGTTGTACCTAGGTGGGTGTTGGACTTCCCACGACTCAGTTTCTTTTGGCACAGGTTGCAAATGGCATCGCTGTTGTCAGAGGCAGACACACAAAAAAAATTCCACACTGCTGAGCTCTGCAATGACGGCATTCTGGTGGTGGACACAGCATGCGTTGATTGGCGTGCTGTCGGGCTGACCCCGGGTGCCGATGCATGCGATCTGACTGTGCCACTAGCTCCTTGCGACGACCTCCCCCTGCTTCCAACTCATCTCCTCCTCCTCCTCTCTGTCTCCCCATCTGAACTTTTGCCCTGTTCTTCTTCTTGCCGAGCGGGCACCCACGTGACATCCATGGACGCATCGTCATCATCAACCGCTTCACTTGTATCTGACAACTCAGCAAAGGAAGCAGCAGCGGGTACAACATCATCATCATCACACCGTACGTCCATGTGTGTAATGCTGCCTGCCTGAGACATATCCCTGTTATCTACATCCTCTGGCAATAATGGTTGCGCATCACTCATTTCTTCAAACGGATGTGTGAATAACTCCTCTGACATACCAAGTAAAGCGGCTGTGGTGCTAGTTTTAATGGTGGCGGCAGGCGGGTGAGTGGTATCTTGAGAGGTGCCTGAAGCTAAGCTGGAGGAGGATGGTGCGTCAAGGTTCCGAGCGGAAGCTGTAGAAGATTGGGTGTCCTGTGTTAGCCAGTCAACTATGTCCTCAGAACTTTTCAAGTTCAGGGTACGTGGCCTCTGAAAACTGGGCATTATTCTAGGGCCAAAGGGAATCACAGCACCACGACCACGATGGCCCCTGCGGGGTGGCCTGCCTCTGCCTGTCATTTTTTGGGGGATTAGTGGTACGTGCAAAACTACTGTGAGACCAGATATGAGTGGCAATGTGCAATGGCAGAGGTCTGCAGAGTACACGCTGTAGGCCTGACACACCCGCTTGAAGACAACTAACTGCTATTCAATCTATAACAGTGAAAAAAGTTTTTGGGTTTTAAATGCACGCTATTGTGACACCAGAAATAAGTGGCAATGTGCACTGGCAGAGGTTGGCAGAGTACACGCTGTAGGCCTGACACCCGCTTGTAGACAACTAACTGCTATTCAATCTATAACAGTGAAGAAAGTTTTTGGGTTTTAAATGCACGCTATTGTGACACCAGAAATAAGTGGCAATGTGCACTGGCAGAGGTTGGCAGAGTACACGCTGTAGGCCTGACACCCGCTTGAAGACAACTAACTGCTATTCAATCTATAACAGTGAAGAAAGTTTTTGGGTTTTAAATGCACGCTATTGTGACACCAGATATGAGTGGCAATGTGCACTGGCAGAAGTCTGCAGAGCACACGCTAAAGGCCTGAAACACCCGCTTTAAGGACACTGACTGCTATTATCTTACACTGAAAAACTTTTTGGCTTTGTAAAAGCACGCTATAGAGACACCAGATATGAGTGGCAACTGTCAAAGTACACTGGCAGGGTTCTGCAGGGCACACGCTGAAGGAAGGCCTGACACACCCGCTTTAAGGACACTGACTGCTATTAGCTTACACTGGAAAACTTTTTTTCTTTGTAAAAGCACGCTACAGAAACACCAGATATGAGTGGCAACTGTCAAAGTACGCTGGCAGGGTTCTGCAGGGCACACGCTGAAGGAAGGCCTGACACACCCGCTTTAAGGACACTGACTGCTATTAGCTTACACTGCAAAACTTTTTTTCTTTGTAAAAGCACGCTACAGAGACACCAGATATGAGTGGCAACTGTCAAAGTACCCTGGCAGGGTTCTGCAGGGCACACGCTGAAGGCCTGAAACACCCGCTTTAAGGACACTGACTGCTATTAGCTTACACTGGAAAACTTTTTTTCTTTGTAAAAGCACACTACAGAGACACCAGATATGAGTGGCAACTGTCAAAGTACGCTGGCAGGGTTCTGCAGGGCACACGCTGAAGGAAGGCCTGACACACCCGCTTTAAGGACACTGACTGCTATTAGCTTACACTGAAAAACTTTTTTTCGTTGTAAAAGCACGCTACAGAGACACCAGATATGAGTGGCAACTGTCAAATTACGCTGGCAGGGTTCTGCAGGGCACACGCTGAAGGCCTGAAAAATTCGGTAATTTCGGCAATTCGGCTATTCGGACATTCGGAAGCACCAGAATGTCCGTATTACCCGAAATTCGGCCGAATTTTAGTTCGGACCGAAACGAATTGCACATGTCTAGAAATTATATCCCTGTATGTTATGTTTTTGCAAGTATTTATCCAATTGCAGTTTAAACATCTGTATAGACTCTGACAAAAGCACCTCTTCAGGCAGAGAATTCTATATCCTTATTGCTCTTACTGTAAAAAAACTTTTCTTTGCCTTAGATGAAATCTCCTTTCTTCCAGCCTAAATGTGTGACCTTATGTGCTATGTATAGCCCTGTTTATGAATAGATTTCCAGATAATGGTTTGTACTGGCCCCGAATATATTTGTATAATGTTATCATATCGCCTCTGAGGTGCCGTTTTTCCAAACTAAAGAGATTTAAATTTTTTTACCTTTCTTCGTAACTAAAATGCTCCATTCTTTTTTATCAATTCTGTAGCTCGTCTCTGCACTTTTTCTAGTGCCATGATATCCTTCTTTAGAACAGGTGCCCAAAATTACACAGCACATTCAAGGTGTGGTCTTATTAGCAATTTATAAAGAGGCAAAATTATATTTTCATCCCGAGAATTTATGCCCCTATTTATACAAGACAAAACCTTACTGACCTTAGCAACTGCAGATTGACATTGCATATTGCTGCCTAATTTGTTGTCTGTAACAATTCACAAATCCTCCTCGTGTGTGGTTATCCTTAGTACACTACCATTTAGGGTGTAAGTTGCTTGTGCATTCTTAACCCTGAAGTGCATAACTTTGCATTTCTCTACATTAAATTTCATCTGCAATTTTAGTGCCCTGTCCCCCAATCTATCCAAATCCCTCTGCAGCAAAGCAATATCCTGCTCACATTTTATTACTTTACAAAGTTTTGTGTCATCTGCAAACACTGGAGAGTACATCACCTACATGATGCTCGTCGATAACAGGCTAAGAGAGAGGGATAGAATCAGAAATAGGTCCAGAAGAAATAGCACACCTCTTGCTCCTCGGTTTTCCAACCCTGTTGTCCAAAAGCCTCCTTTGGTAGTTGCTGAACCAGAACCCATGCAATTAGGGGTAATGAAATTGTCTGACACCGAGAGACAATATAGGAGAACTGAGGGCCTTTGTATGTATTGTGGCCAAAAAATCCCCAGTGTGATACAGCAATTCCCTCCAATAACGAGACAAGGCTACGTTTTGAAGGGTCAAGAAGAACTGAGGACTGGGACAGTCTTATAAAATCCAATCTGCTAAAAGAGTCTTTAACAGGTAATACCTTCCAGGGGCCATAGTCATGAGGAAGGAGGCTGGCAAATAGGCTCCTCCACAATCCAGGGAAGCAGGGCAATTTTCCATTTAAGGGCCAGTTACAAATAGCGATTTGTAACACATCTCCCCTTTGGGGGGAAGACTAACCAGGCACCTGACCTTCTGTCGGTCAGTGCCTCCGTTAGTCGATCCACCAACCCACAATAACCAAATGCCAGAGTAGCCCACCCACAACAAACAGGTACAAGGGTGACCCACCCACAAGACACAATTACTGCACCTGGGTATTTTGCTGTGGTGATGTGGTAACATGCTGTGGGGACTTGAAGGGCAGAGGCCAGCGGCGCTCTGCCCTGATGCCAGCTCTTCTGCTGGGGTAGCCTGCGGGACATCAGGCTCTGGACCAGGGACAAAGGTAGGGCAGAGGCCGACTGCACTCTGCCCAGCTGCCAGCTCTTCTGCTGGGATGCTTGGAACATAGTCTGGCTTAGTAGCCAGCGGAACATGGGAGTCAGTGGGGGTTAACATCTCCTCTGTTAACCCTGGTGCCACGCTAGGAGTTAGCTGGGATGGGGAATTTGTACTTACCCCCTCCTCCTGTTGTCCCAATGAGGGTAGTTGGGGATCTGGACAGGTTGTCCAGCATCCCTGTAGGTCAGGCACAGAGACCACGGTCCCATCTGCGCCGTCTGGGAGACTGGTGTCTCCCCTTGTTAGGGTAAGCTGCCGCTGGGGAGAGGGGGTGCTGTGCTCCTCTCCCTGAAACACAGGCTGCCGCTGGAGAGGGAGACCGCCTGTCTCCACTCCCGTAACATTGTCCTGCTGCTGGAGAGAGGGACCAACTGTCTCTGCTCTCTGTAGGACACACTGCTGCTGGGGGGGAAGGACGGCACCTTCGGCCCCCTGTAACTCACACTGCCGCTGGGGGGGAAGGGCGACACCTTCGGCCCCCTGTAACTCACACTGCCGCTGGGGCACCTTCGGCCCCCTGGGGTACACACTGCCGCTGGGGGGGAAGGACGACACCTTCGGCCCCCTGGGGCTCACACTGACGCTGGGGGGGGAAGGACGACACCTTCGGCCCCCTGGGGTTTATACTGCCGGAGCCTGGGTGTCCATACCCTCAACGTCCACAGTTGTCGCTCAAATGCCATTGCCGCACAGTTCTCAGCACTCAACTGGCGCTTTACTTTGGAGACCACCTTGTTTGTAAGGTCTGGGCCATAGCAGACCAACCGCCTCTTTACCTCCTCAATGTAATCGTCACCCTCGTAGCAACGTACCATTTTGAGGTGTTCTTCGCAGGGCTCTATCCATGCCTGCTCCATGCTGCTGTAGGTAGGGACGCTGCCCAATGGCTAGCGTTGCCCTCAATTTGTAAATCCAAACGTTACCAGTGTCTCTGAGCTGCTGCTCCTCGCACTAGGACGCCATCCCACCGCTGCCACCACTGTAACGGAGCTCCGTGTACTCCGACCGAGTACCCTCCGTTGATGGATGCTCCTAGCGCTTACAGAGGACTCCAAGCACTGCAGACGACACCACAACCACAGCACGCTCCACAACCGCCGGAGCTTAACTGGAGCCGTGCCGTCTTCCTTCCACCCTGGAATGAACCTCCAGCATTCAGGACCGTGTGGGGAAGACCTCTCCTCCAGGAGAGCGTATCCGGAACAAGCTCTTAAAAGAGCTAAGTGATTAAGCTCAGGGGAATATGCAGAGCATAGCAATCCCCAGTGTGATACAGCAATTCCCTCCAATAACGAGACAAGGCTACGTTTTGAAGGGTCAAGAAGAACTGAGGACTGGGACAGTCTTATAAAATCCAATCTGCTAAAAGAGTCTTTAACAGGTAATACCTTCCAGGGGCCATAGTCATGAGGAAGGAGGCTGGCAAATAGGCTCCTCCACAATCCAGGGAAGCAGGGCAATTTTCCATTTAAAGGGCCAGTTACAAATAGCGATTTGTAACACTTGCAAATACCATTAATAGGTTATGTGGCGAAACCAGCTTCGCCACTGTGAACTGGAGAGGCCTGGTTGCTAGCCTCCTGCCCTGCGACTACGGCCCCTGGACATATTGCTCTATAAAAACTATATTTGGGCATGTAATGATTTATATTGCTGCTACCGGCCCTTTAAAATCATCTATGAACAGATTGGGACTTTTGGGACTACTGTCCCTTTAAGACTGTGAAGCATATTCTAGTGCACTGCCTGTAATATTGTATATGTATTCATGTGTTAAGTTTAACCTGGGTGATATGTATGCAGCATTCATCTGATTGTTCGGTAGAATCACTCCATTCATTATATTGAGTGAAACTACCGAACAACCAGACCACCCAGGACTAAGTGTGCCTCCAATTACAGTTTGCAACAATGTTGCAAACGGGTAATTGGCAATCAGTGTAGTGTGGTCTTTGTCCTCTGGGTGGCCGCCATTCGGGAAACAAACACGTGGCGGCGGCCATCTTAAACTACCGAACAGCGGTGTTTTGCCGTCGAGTGTCTGGAACTAAAATCGGACACTTGACTAGGCAAACACCGCTGAGTCCTCCATACTTCCAGAAATTCGTATAGAAACTACCGAATGACCCGCCGTTCGGTAGAAAGAACCCCACAAACAAGGGAATTCATTCAAACCCTCTCCAGGCTCTATAACACAGGCAATTCGTCTGTTTTCATTCCCTTGTTTGTGACCGACCGCAGGGCCAAAATGCATGGAACTGTTTTCGGATACTTTACCCATGCGGTCGGTCAAATCTTTGGAACCTCATATCTCCCGAACCATTCATCCGAATGACCTGATTCTTGGATATGTTGTCCCCCTGAATAAGGGCTATCAGGGGACACCTGTTTTGGAGGTGTAGCATGTGTATTTGGGGTACATCCAGGAATTGGGGAAAAGGGTGTACGGTATAATTATGTTAAGTGCTAATCTAAGGGGAGGAAATGTGTGGGAGGTACATCCATGTGATTGGTTAAATTCATCCTCCCCCTGGGAGTGTCCTGTATGTACTTGTTTGTAATAAAAGCCAGACTGGGTGTCCCAGTCCAGAGTTCCTGTTTAACCCTCAAAATGAAGTGTCGTCTCGTTCTTGGGGGGAATTGGATTGTAAGCTGACTGCCAAGAGTGTAAGCGGATTGTATGCTTTTCTTGTTCAGCTGTTCCAGTTCGGAGTGTTATTTCGTATCCAGATCGGGAGTTTGGTGTTCTGCAGTAGCTGTGCCTGTCTCTAGAAAAGGGGATTATCGCCTAAACGGATTTTTCCCCTTGTCTGCTGAAACGGTCCGTTACAGGTTAACATACCCTTCTGAACATGTCATCATGTCAGCCTCTCAGTCATTTTAAGATGGAGCAGCGTCTGTCTCCAAGTCTCTCCTCTGTTTCTTAACATTTAAAAGTACACTTATTTATACCTTAGGTGTCGTCATTTTAGAGTCACCATAGTTCATATATGAAAAAGTAACTTGTCTACTTTAAATCAATTTAGGACCTCCCTTAATTTGGCAAAGATACAAGGCCATAACTAAAGGGCGCATACGTCATGGAAATTTTCCTGACTTAGTTCAAGATGGCTTCCCAAAGTCTGAATAGCTTATCTGTTGTTTATACTAAGACGTACGTGCACAGTCGTGGGAGATTCCCGGATTTGGGGAAGTTCCATTAACTTGGGGTTACCACAGTATATTGTGTACTGAAAGAGTCGTAGCATAGCCTTGCAGCTTGTTTATGCATTATTGTTATTGTAATTCGTCTGGGACAAAATGGCGCAAACATATTATGCACTGAGGTTATTGCTTAAAGAAACATCTATGAAAAACAATATGTTCCATTTCTAACACCTTGTCAGTTTGCAATATCTCTTAAAGACAAAGTACACAGTTTAAGAAATACAACATTTCATTCTAAAACTTGTAATATTTGCATTTGCCCATATATAAGGAACTAACCAGCTTCCAGGTTATTTCTTCACATTTGTGCCCTGTTGTATTTGGTTTTCCATGGCTGGTCAAACATGAGCCATGCTTTGATTGGAAGAAAGGGGAGATATTGAAACGGGATAAAGTGTAGCAACAGATGCTACTGCCTCCCCGCTTTCAACTAAGGTTCCCCCTCAATATAGGGATTTATTTATTTATTATTGCTATTTATAAAGCGCCAACAGATTCCGCAGCGCTGTACAATTAGTGGAGAAACGTACAATATACCCAGACAAATACAAGAGGTAAGAGAGCCTGCCCGTAAGCTGATATCTAGCCATTGGATGTAAAAGAAGTGTTTAACAAGGTCCATGCTGATCCTCTACCTATCATATGGTTGTTCTATAGATCTATTGCCGGTACATATGATAGGAAGAATCTATACCCTGTCTCTCCTGGAGGGGTACATACAGGAATCTTTGACTAAGGGTCACATACGTAGATTCTCTTCTCCAGCGGGTGCAGGGTTTTTCTTTGTTTCTAAAAAAGAGGGTGATCTATGCCCCTGTATAGATTTCTGGGGCGCTCAACAAAGTAACCATAAGGAATGCTTACCCTATACCACTCATATCTGAACTATGTGACAGATTAAAATGGGTAAGGTTTTTACCAGGCTTGATTTAGGAGCACATACAATATAATTATGATTAAAGAAGGGAACAAATGGAAAACACCATTCAATATTAGAAATGGACATTACGAATACCTGGTGATGCCTTTTGGATTATCTAATACCCCTGCTGTTTCCAGGATATCATAATCCTAAGGGATTTTATGTATTCCTTTGTATAGGTGTATCTGGATCATATACTAGTAGATTCACCTGATCTAAGAACGCATCACTCACAGTTAGAACTGGTTTTACAGGCATTGAATGGTCTTTATTGCAAACTAGAGAAGTGTCTATTCGATCAGATGGAGGTGCAGTTTCTTGGTTATTGTCACGGCACACGGGGAGGATTCGGCGTGTTCTACTCACTCGGCCTTCTGGGAGTGAGAGATACACTCCACCTATCTCCCTGTCGCCGGCTGTCTTCACTGTGATTAACCCCTGCAGTGCTGTTTCAACCTTGGTTAACCCCTGCAGTGCTGTTTCAACCTTGGTTAACCCCTGCAGTGCTGTTCAACCTTGGTTAACCCCTGCAGCACTGTTTCAACTTTGATTAACTCCTGCAGTGCTGTTCAACCTTGGTTAACTCCTGCAATGCTGTCCCAGCTTTGATTTATGTAACGGACCGTTAAGCACACAAGGGGTTAAAATCCGTTTAGGCGATATTCCCCTTCCAGATAGACGAGCAGCTACTGCAATCACCAATCTCCCGAACAAGAAACACACGAATGCAGTAAACAGCCGAACAGGAAAAACCATACAAACAGTTTACACTCCTGGTAGTCGCACTGTAACAGCATACAATCCAATTCCCCCTAAGAATGAGACGACACTTCGTTTGAGGGTCAAGCAGAACTGATTTCTGGGGCTACCTGTGTAGCAGAACCCCTTTTTGGCTGTCCCATCTATAATTTTATTGTTGGCACTGCAGAGGTTTTTCATATGCCTGGAGTACACAGAATTACATGTCACTATCTATGGCCATACTTTGTTCTGTATAGGAACAAAGTACCGAACAACCGGACCACCCTTATGTACAATATACATGTAATTTACCTCCCTGATCGCTTCTCCTATTCCCTTTTTACATACGAACACGCTGCTACATTCCCTGGGTGGCCGCCATTTCGGAGGCCATCTTAAACCCACGAACAGCGGTGTTTGGTCATCGAGTGTCTGGAACACAAAACGGACACTCGACTAGCCGAACACCGCTAAGACCTCCAGGGCGGCAGAAAACAACGAAAGAAACACACGAACAGCCCGTCGTTCGGTAAGATGAATCCCACGAACTAGGGGATTCATCCGGTTACCGACTACATTATGTATGGTATAGCCTTTCGGGACTTTTGGGGCACAAATTGAGACCGATCGCAGGGCCAGATCTCATGAAACTATGTTCGGCTACTTTACCCATGCGGTCGGTCAAAACTTTACCTTCCTATAACTCCCGAACCCCTGGTCTGATCTGGGTGATTTTTGGATATGTTTCCCACCCAGATCAGGGCTACCAGGGGGTACCATATTTAAAGGTATAGCACACATGTGGCAAACCTAGCCACTTCTGGACTATATTTAACAAAGGTTGTCCGTAGGCTGAATGTGTTACTGTGTACCTTGATTGTGTATGTATTATATTATGGCCGTTCGCATGCTGGCAGCCGTACGCTACCAGCATGCAAACCTTTCGTTTGACGAAACACGGCTATCCGGGCCGTTCGCCAAACGAATACGGGCTCCCCAGGTAGACCACACACTCACAGTCGTGTGGCACTAATTAACCGATTGCAACAATGTTGCAATCGGTAATTGAAGGCTCTCCTAGGTGGCCGTCGTTCGGCTACCGACCATGCGGCGGTCGGCCATCTTGGATCATTTGTCTCTGCAGCGGTGTTTGGTCGTCGAGAGCCTGGAACTGAAAACGGCTACTCAATGATCCGAACACCGCTGGACTTCCAGAGCGTTCGGGAGTTCCGCGTTCACCACATTCTGTTCCCCATCGATGTTCGGTAGTTTCAAACCGAACTCGATGGTTAAGTGTATTTTGTGCGGCGTTCGGTTCGTTTAGCTGGGATCTGAGCGGTATTCTCACTAAATGTGCCCGCAGACCCCAGCTATCTACCGAATGGTCATTCGTATGAAAGCGAGTAATATTATGTGAAATATGGATTTCTATGTGAATTGTCAGTTTTGCTGCACGAGGGGATAATCCACTTAATCGTCCATTTTAGTGGGAGGATCCCTCTCGTGCAGCAATGCCTGTTGGGATAATTATACTGCCTGATGGGAGAAATCCCCTGTAACATCTGTAAGGAAACCCCTTGCAAGGGGAACTGCATAAATATGGAAGTCTGTGAATAAAGCAAGTTAGTTGACTCCCAAACTGTGTTTCGTCCGGTTATTGGGAGGATTGGGGATATTGCCGTGCTTTCTAACTCTGACTGTGGATTACCTAAGATACCAACGGAGATCGTGGACTATAATACTGCGTTCCGTTACAATTGGTGGCAAGCGACGGGATCCGAACCTTACAGCCGAAAAGCAGTGTTCGTGTAAACTGAAACTACCGAACGAGGAAAGCAAGGGCAATTCGTATGGAGATTGATTATACAGTACTGAAACGGCAGACTTTAAAGGAGCTACTGGAAGCCAGGGGTAAGATAGCCAGCAACAAATCCAAAGCTGTGCTGATCGCTGAACTGATGGAGGGAGACGGAGCTCGCAGCGTTACACCTCCACCAGCCATGGAAGAGACCCCATACCAGAGAGAGCTGAGAACCAGGATGGCGTTTCTGCCACAGCCAGTACCCTTGGAGATATTGACCGTGCTGATGTCAGATGTGCAGGATTATCTGATGGCAAACCGCACACCAGAGACACCGCCTAGGGCAGAGTCTGTTACTGCCTCCATATACGGACAGGTAAAACCCAAAGTCCCACATCATGCGTTTAAAGTATTTTGTGAAGAAAAGGACGAGATTGACGGGTATTTACAGGATTTCGAGAGGCTGTGTGATTTGCACGACTTGGAACCCGCAGTATGGGTACCCCTACTGGCAGGCAAATTATCGGGTAGGGCAGCCGAAGCCTACCGCGTTGTGCCCCGAGAGGACAGCAAAGATTACCCAAAAGTAAAAAGGGCGATCTTGGAGAGGTATGCCATTACCCCAGAGGCGTACCGGCGCAAGTTCAGGGGCTTGCGCAAACCTGAGAAAGATTCCCATGCAGAGTGGGCGCACAAGCTGGATCAAGCATCACAAGGCTGGATACAAGCCAGCAACGCTACCAATATGGAAGAATTGCGGCAGTTAATGCTGCTGGAGCAATTCTTTAATGGCTTGTCCCCAGAAGCACAAGAATGGGTGAGAGATCGAAAACCACTCACCCTAACCGAAGCGGCTAGACTAGCGGATCAACATTTTGATGCCAGGAGGCATCACGGACTCCAAAGTAAGACTTTCCCTCGACTTACCGGGCCACCCAGTAACTTTTCTCCTACCGGCCCCACAGTAACCCTGTCCAGGCCCGCACCAAATAATCCACCACCCCCCTCTCGATACAATGGCCGGGCTAACATCCAATGTCACACCTGCAAACAGTGGGGACATATTTCCCGAGAGTGCACGCAAAACCGGAGCAGACAAGCGTGGAACCAGGTGCGAAAAAATTTGACACCAAGGGCTGCTGCGCATCACTATCAAGTAGCACCAGCCACCCAGGAAATGCTGAGCGCCCAGACCGAGGAACCTCTAGGAGTACTCCACGAGGTGATGTCGGTCCGAGCCACCGACAACCGGCAGCATCATCGTCAGCTAGTGACCCTGGAAGGGAAGGA
Source organism: Pelobates fuscus (assembly GCF_036172605.1). Classification (NCBI taxonomy): domain Eukaryota; kingdom Metazoa; phylum Chordata; class Amphibia; order Anura; family Pelobatidae; genus Pelobates; species Pelobates fuscus. Next base: position 390,162,244 of record NC_086320.1, on the reverse strand, counting down.
AGTATAAGGGCTCCGAGATTCGGGGGCCACTCTAACTTTGGTTGCACCGCATTTAGTCCCAGGTTCAACTCACACTGGCGGATCAGTGGCAGTACGGGTGGCAGGGGGAGCAGTATACCGGCTACCCACTGCCAAGGTACATTTGGATTGGGGTGTGGGAGAGGGAACTGTGGAAGTGGGGCTTATGCAAAATTTACCCGCAGATGTTGTACTGGGGAATGACTTGGGCCAGATGACTTCTGCTTTTATACCCCAGGCTCCGTACCAGGAAGCCCATCCAGTGACTACACGGCAGCAGGCTCGCACCACGGCTCCACCGATACACTCTGAGGCTCAGGTAAGAGACCATGAACCCCACACGACTCACATGTCCTGGGATACCCCGACTACCTTTGCGACAGAAGTAAAGACAGACCCCACCCTACAAGTATATAGGGACCGGGTACACACTGACCAGGCAGGGCTAGAGGGGGAGCGGTACACGTGGGAGAAAGGGTTATTATACCGCATCGCGGCGAGGGAAGTGGGAGGGTCCGTCACCCTGACAACCAAACAGTTAGTGGTACCACAGAAATATAGGCAGGAGCTACTTCGGATCGCTCATGATATTCCCTTGTCCGGACACCTAGGGATGACCCGCACCAGATATCGCCTAACGCATGCTTTCTTCTGGCCCGGAATTTCTAAGGACGTGCGACAGTATTGCACCTCCTGTGACGTCTGCCAGTGAGTAGGGAAACGAGGGGACCGCCACAAAGCCAAGCTATGTCCCCTACCCATTATTGCAGAGCCCTTCAGCAGGGTAGCCGTAGACATAGTGGGGCCCCTGCCAAAGCCCAGCCCCTCTGGCAAAAAGTATATCCTAACTGTAGTGGACTACGCCACCAGGTACCCAGAGGCTGTAGCCCTCACTAACATTCATGCTGAAACCGTAGCTGAGGCCTTAATGAAGGTATTCTCCAGAGTAGGGTTCCCCCAAGAAATAATATCTGACCGGGGCACCCAATTCACTGCCGAGGTCACCCAACATATGTGGAAAATATGTGGCATTACGCCAATAGTCAATTCCGCCTACCACCCCCAGTCCAATGGACTATGCGAGAGGTTCAACGGTACGCTGAAGCAGATGCTTCGTACGTTTGGGGAAACCCACAAGGATTGGGAGAGGTTTCTGCCTCACCTACTCTTTGCATATAGAGAGGTCCCCCAGGAGTCGACAGGATTCTCCCCGTTTGAGTTGCTGTTTGGGAGGAGGGTGCGGGGACCCTTGAACTTGATTAGGGAACACTGGGAGGGAGAGAGTAATACAGACGGAACCCCTATCGTATCATACGTACTGGAGTTCCGGGACCGTCTGGAGGCGCTGACTCAGACTGTGCGCACCAACCTCCAGGCGGCCCAGCAACGCCAGCGGCGCTGGTACGATAGAGGAGCCAGAGACCGCAGCTTTCAGGTGGGGCAGAAGGTTTTGATTTTAAAACCCGTCCGCACAGACAAGCTGCAGGCCATCTGGCAAGGCCCATATCAGGTGGTAGAGCAGAGATGCGACACCACCTATGTGATTGGCCCCTGCTCAGGGGTAGGGAAGAGACGCATGCTCCACGTGAACATGCTCAAACCCTACCATGAGAGGATAGAGGATGTGACGGCGATCTGTGCCTCCGCCTCAGAAGATCAGGAGAATCTGCCCCTACCTGACTTGCTAGAACCGGAAGAGCCGATAGAGCCCTCCCGGGGGGTTCAGCTGGGGGAGCGGCTAAGCCCTCACGAGCGTGCACAGGTACAAGCGCTGATTGTAGCTAAAGGGGCTACCTTCTCCAATTTACCTGGGTACACTCCGCTGGCCACCCACCGAGTTGAAACCCCGGGACAGCTACCTATGCGACAGGCTCCATATCGGGTCCCTGAGTCAGTCCGGACCCATATGAAGGCAGAATTAGACGAGATGTTACAGCTAGGGGTTATCGAACCCTCAGATAGCCCCTAGGCATCGCCGGTAGTCCTGGTACCTAAAAAGGATGGCACAACCCGGTTCTGCGTCGACTACCGGAGGCTAAACGACAAAACGGTGTCTGATGCCTACCCGATGCCCCGGATAGACGAGCTGTTAGATAAGATGGCACGGGGCCAGTATCTCACTACCATTGATTTGTGTAAGGGATACTGGCAAATTCCCCTAGCCGATGACGCCATCCCCAAGTCGGCGTTTGTCACTCCGTTTGGCCTGTACCAGTTCAAGGTCATGCCCTTCGGAATGAAAAACGCTCCGGCTACCTTTCAGCGGATGGTAGATCGGCTACTGGACGGCTTTCAGGAGTATGCCTGTGCCTACTTAGATGACACAGCCATATTTAGCCAGACCTGGGAAGACCACCTACGCCATATAGGGGCTATTTTAGACCGTATTGGGGAGGCAGGGTTAACCTTAAAGCCCAGTAAGTGCCACATAGGGATGGCCGAAGTGCAGTATCTGGGGCACCGAGTGGGGTGTGGGCAGCAGAGACCCGAGCCAGCCAAAATTGAGGCCGTGGCAAAGTGGCCTACCCCAAGGACCAAAACTCAGGTGCTAGCTTTCCTAGGGACTGCAGGGTATTATAGGAAATTTGTACCCGACTACAGCGCCCTGGCCAAACCCCTGACGGACCTGACCAGAAAGAACCTTCCCCGACAGGTTGTCTGGGCCCCAGAGTGTGAGCAGGCATTCCAACAACTCAAGACTGCTCTGACTAATGCTCCTGTATTAACTGCTCCTGATCCAACTAAAAGATTTCTTGTCCACACAGACGCTTCAATGTTTGGATTGGGGGCAGTGCTGAGCCAGGTGGGAGCAGATGGCGGAGAGCATCCCGTAGCTTACTTGAGCCAAAAGTTGTTGCCCCGTGAAGTGAGCTACGCCGCCATTGAGAAAGAATGCCTGGCCATGGTGTGGGCCCTTAAAAAGCTACAGCCGTATTTGTATGGACAACCTTTTTCCTTACTCACAGATCACAACCCGTTGGTGTGGCTGAACCGTGTGGCTGGGGACAATGCCAGGCTGCTGCGCTGAGTTTGGCGCTGCAGCCCTTCGACTTCACCATCCATTACCGCCCAGGGAAACAAAACGGTAACGCCGACGGGTTATCCAGACAAACTGAACTCGAAAAGTGATCTGTGAGTACTCTCCCGGACATCCCCAAGCCGATCCGTTGGGATCAGACTGTGTATGCCGGCTTGGTTCTGGGGGAGCATTGTGGCAATCCTAGCCACTTCTGGACTATATTTAACAAAGGTTGTCCGTAGGCTGAATGTGTTACTGTGTACCTTGATTGTGTATGTATTATATTATGGCCGTTCGCATGCTGGCAGCCGTACGCTACCAGCATGCAAACCTTTCGTTTGACGAAACACGGCTATCCGGGCCGTTCGCCAAACGAATACGGGCTCCCCAGGTAGACCACACACTCACAGTCGTGTGGCACTAATTAACCGATTGCAACAATGTTGCAATCGGTAATTGAAGGCTCTCCTAGGTGGCCGTCGTTCGGCTACCGACCATGCGGCGGTCGGCCATCTTGGATCCTTTGTCTCTGCAGCGGTGTTCGGTCGTCGAGAGCCTGGAACTGAAAACGGCTACTCAATGATCCGAACACCGCTGGACTTCCAGAGCGTTCGGGAGTTCCGCGTTCACCACATTCTGTTCCCCATCGATGTTCGGTAGTTTCAAACCAAACTCGATGGTTAAGTGTATTTTGTGCGGCGTTCGGTTAGTTTAGCTGGGATCTGAGCGGTATTCTCACTAAATGTGCCCGCAGACCCCAGCTATCTACCGAATGGTCATTCGTATGAAAGCAAGTAATATTATGTGAAATATGGATTTCTATGTGAATTGTCAGTTTTGCTGCACGAGGGGATAATCCACTTAATCGTCCATTTTAGTGGGAGGATCCCTCTCGTGCAGCAATGCCTGTTGGGATAATTATACTGCCTAATGGGAGAAATCCCCTGTAACATCTGTAAGGAAACCCCTTGCAAGGGGAACTGCATAAATATGGAAGTCTGTGAATAAAGCAAGTTAGTTGACTCCCAAACTGTGTTTCGTCCGGTTATTGGGAGGATTGGGGATATTGCTGTGCTTTCTAACTCTGACTGTGGATTACCTAAGATACCAACGGAGATCGTGGACTATAATACTGCGTTCCGTTACAACACATATTTGGGGTACATCTAAAAAGTGGGGAAAAGTATGTGCATTATAATTGTGTTAACTGTGAAGCTAAGGGGAGGAGATGTGTGGGAGGTGTGGCGAAACCAACCTCGCCACTGTGCACTGGAGGAGCCTGGTTGCTCACCTGCTCCCTTTGTATTATGGCCCTGCAGGTTAAAGCTTTTATTTTCCCTGCAGAAAGGCTTGTTCGTGCCTTTCTGCCGGGGTGTTCGCTAGATTCAAGCTACCGAACAAACTACCGTATGAGGGACCACCTAGGAGCTGGAGTGTGCCGTCAATTGACCGCCCAGAAGCTGCGGTTAACTGCAGCTTAATTGATGAATGCTGGGTGGCCTTTGTTCATTTGCCGAACACGTGGCAGCGGCCATTTTAACTCCCGAACGGCCAGCGGTGTTCAGCGCTCAAACTATGGAACTGAAAACGGAAACTTTATTGCGCGAACACCGCTGAGCCACCAGCCTCTTTACCTCGGCATTCGGTAGTGGAACTGACTGGCTGTTCATTCGGTAGTTTGACCGTATGAACAGCCTCACCCCAGATAGCCATGCCATGGAGCCTATTCGTGTAACGAAAGACTATGTGAAAGACTTCGGCTCCATGGCGATTGAACCATATGTATGTGATCTGAGCGCCATTCGGTAATAATGTGCGCCCAGATCTAAGCTATCTGGGGATATGTTGCATGTATGTGTTTTGTGTACTAAATGTGTCAGTGGGTAATTTTGTGTCTTTTACTGTCTTTTTGTCTGCCATGTGGGTAATGGAGTTTTGCCTCTGTCCTTGGTTACTTCTCCAATTATCTCCAGGCCAGGGAGGAGGGATTGTGATGCATTGTGGGATTGTTTAAAGGTGTATGTCTGTGATTGGTCTGTGTCCTATATGTTTCCCAGTTTCCCATCCGGTCCCTTAGGGGTGTGTCCACCAGGTGGGAAACCTGCATAAAAGCCGGGCAGGTAGCCCCAGTAAATGAGTTCCTGCTTAACCCTCGAAGTGAAGTGTTGTCTCATTCTTGGGGGGAATTTGACTGTATGCCGATTGCCAGGAGTGTAAGCTGTTCGTTTGGCTTTTCCTGTTCGGCTGCTTCCAGTGTTCGTGTGTCTCTTGTTCGGGAGTTGGTGAATTCGTGTAGTTGCAGTTCGGGAGATTGGTGATTGCAGTAGCTGCTGGTCTATCTGGAAGGGGATTATCGCCTAAACGGTTTTTATCCCCTTGTGAGCGAAACAGTCCGTTACAGGAGGTAACGTCTATATGATTGGTGTAATGTATAATTGATGTGAATCCCTCCCTTGCATGGGAGAATCTCATAAAAGCAGGAATGTTGCCATTAAACTTCAGTTCTACTCCTGATACTGTGTGTCGTCCAGTGATTGGGAAAGGTGATGGGATACTATTGGATTTGATTGCTGATTGTGCTGGATATTCTCTTGGATTTATTACTTGTTCCTGCATCCTCTTAATATATTGGTGGAGTTAAGCTGTTAGAAATCATTTCTCCGCTACAACCTGCCCGGCTTTTATGCAAGTCTCCCACCTGGTGGACACTCCCCTAGGGGATCAGATGGAGGACTGGGATACATAGTGGACATTGACCAATCACAAGCTTACACATTTAAATACTGCCACAATGCATTATAATCCCTCCTCTCTGTCCTGGAGATAATTGGGAAGTAATCCAATTATCTCCCAGGACAGAGGCAAAACTCCATTACACCAGTTTTAATAAAAATACATAAAAATACATACTGTTACCAATACTGAATACAACACATACATTCTACCTATCCCCAGATAGCTCAGATCTGAGCGCACATTATTACCGAATGGCGCTCAGATCACATATATACAGTTTAATCGCCATGGAGCCAAAGTCTTTCCTATAGTCTTTCGTTATACGAATGGGCTCCATGGCATAGCTATCTGGGGTAGCACCATTCACATAATGAAAGTCCAGAATGAACCGACGTTTGGTTAAACGATCGAAGGCAGAAGCAGGGATGCCGGCGGCTCAGCGGTGTTCGCGTAAATAAGTGTCCGTTTCCAGTTCCATAGTTTTGTAGCTGAATACCGCTTGGGACTTTAAGATGGCTGCCGCCACGTGTTGGCTATGCGAACAGTGGCTGTAGCGGACTGGACCCTGCACCAGAGTATGCCCCAGTTTCCGGGAGGGGACTGCTTGCTCGCCTCCTGCCCAGTGATTATGGTCCCGGGAAGATGGGACCCTTTAAAGAACTGCATTTGGACATATTGTACTTTATTGTACTGTGCTGGCCTTTTAACAACAGTGAAGGGAAATACTGAAACTTTTTGGACACTTCCTCTTACCCTCCCCCGGATCCATTGTTCTCCAGCAGGGTGTTGTCCCAGGGACACTGCCAGACTCTTGTGAAACTGGTTTGGGCCGGAAAGCCATGCTGGCAGTGGGTTTTAAAAATACTTTTGCTGACTTTTGAATCCCTGGTCTGATTCCAGCCATTTTTTAATATGTTGTTCCCCTGAATGGATTGATTATGAAAATGGATGTTTTATGTTTGTGACATGTATATTTTAGAAGTTATAAATATTGTGTAAAAACTGTATTCCTCTGCCTGTGATAATGAGATTACCCATTGTGTTCAGTAATCATTTCACAGGCAGAGGGGAGGATTTTGTGTGGGAGTGTCTGTGTGTATTGTACGGATTGATTGGTTGTTCTGTAAAACCCTGTGGGCTGGACTGTGTTTGTGGATTGGGAATGAAAGAGGCTGGTATGTGCCAGGACAGTCAGATTCAGCTTAACCCTCAAAACTAAGTGTCGTCTCGTTATTGGGGGAATTGGATTGTATGCTGACTGCCAGGAGTGTAACCCTTTCGTATGGTTTACCTGTTCGGCTGTTTCCAGGATTCGTAGAGTTTGCAGTTCGAGAGATTGGTGCTTACAGTTGCTGCCTGTGAATCTGGAAAGGGGAATATCGCCTAAATGTTTTTTAACCTCTGGTGAGCAAAACGGTCCGTTACATCTTTCCTTATCCCATCTCTCAAAGCCAGCTCCTCCTCGGTTGAAATGGGGTCATACTCCTGGGCTAGTGCACCTTGTAGTCTCCTCGGGAACTCCTCCTCATATGGGGACGCTGCCCGGGGGCTAGCTCGCTCCATCTCGCTGAGTTCCTCCGCTTACCCAGCGGACGCTGCTCGCTGCAATACCGCAGTCCTTTGTAACCCAGCCCCTGGCACATGCACATTTTGGAACCACATGAACCCTGCCTACCAATAGCATTTAAATATAGGCTATTTAAATCCCTGAATGTATTTCCTCTTTGCCCTGTCGTAATTTCCATTCTGTTTGGTTATCCGAGAACACGACTTTGTCTACTTTTTATCTGGTTTTCGATCTTGGCTTGTTCTGACTATCCGTATTTCTGGCTTCCGAACCCTTTGGCTTTTGTTTACCATTTATGCTTCTGTCTGTATCAGTGACCTTGGCTCGTTACTGGTTATATACATTCATTCCGGCCATTCTAATGCCCGGCAATACTTTTTTCCTTAGTTCATTATTGTGACGAGACCAATCTCGCCGCTGTGCATTGGAGGAGCCTGGTTGCCCACCTGCTGCCTTTAGACTATGGCACCATGTTGAAACGCTTGATTTTCCCATGCAAAGACATTAAAGCCGGGTCATTCGGTGCTTGCCCTGTTTGAGCGGTGATACCCCAGATAGCTATGCCATGGAGCCCATTCGTATAATGAAAGACTATGGGAAAGACTTTGGCTCCATGGCAATTGAACTGTATGTGTGTGGTCTGAGCGCCATTCAGTAATGTGTGCTCAGACCTAAGCTATCTGGGGATATGTTGCATGTCTGTATTTTATGTAATAAATGTAACATTATGTATTTTATTGTATTTTAGTGTTTTACTGTAACCATGTTTTGCCTCTGTCCTTGGAGATAATTGGATTACTTCCCAATTATCTCCAGGATAGAAGACTCTGTGGAACTGGTTTTGGGCAGAAAAGCCACGCTTCCTTTGGTCACAAAGGACTTTGATCTATCTTTTGAACCAATAGACCAATGTGGATGATTTTGACATATGTTCGTATTTGGAGTATGCTGATTCTAAAAATGTAAGTTTATAAGAATGTGATGCATACTTTTAAAGTTATGAATAATGTGGAAAAACGGTATTTCTCTGCCTGTGATAATTCCATTACCCATTGTGTAAGGTAATTGTATCACAGGCAGACGGGAGGATTTTGTGTGGGAGTGTCTGAGTGTATTGTACGTGTTTATTGGTTGTTTTCCAAAACCCTGTGGGTGGTACTAATGAGTATATAAGAACAATAAACCCACAGCTCTGTCTGTTCACTGCTTGACCCTCAAAACGGAGGCTTGTCTCGTTCTTGGGGGGATTTATTGTATGCTGTTCCAGTTTGACTGCTAGGAGTGTAAACATATGGTTTTTCCTATTCGGCTGTTTACAGCATTCGTATGTTTGAGAGCATTCATATGCTTCTCCGGTTCGGTGTATTGGTGTCTACAGTAGCTGTGCCTGTGTCTCTGGAAGGGAAGATCTACTAAACGGCTTTTAACCCCTTTTATGCCCGAGGTGCCGTTACAATTATTTTCAGTGTTTGACTGAATTCTACGTGTTGGGCCACTGTATTGTCCTGACAGCCAGTCGATTTGTTTATATCCAGTCTCCTTCATTCCCCCCAGTCCATCTATTCATTTCCAGTCTCCACCACTACTCCACTCCATCTATTCATGCCTAGTCTACTTCATTACACCCAGTCCATCTAATTATTCAGTCTTCACCATTCTATGTCGTCTATCTATTCTATCCCAGTTTCCTTCATTACAACCAGTCCATCTATTCATTTCCATCCTCCTTCATTCATCCAAATTATCTATTCATTCACATAGTTACATAGCTGTAACTAGCCTTCCAAACATATGAATTTGCTGTTAATCCAAAAGAAGGCAAAAAACTCAGTCTGAAGTGCTTTCAATTTTGCAACAAACTAGGAAAAAATTCCTTCTTGGTCCCAAAATGGCAGTCAGATGTCTCCTTAGATCGAGCAGCTATTACCCCACTAATAAGAAATTATATCCCTGTATGCTATGTTTTTGCAACTATTTATCCAATTGCTGTTTAAACATCTGTATGGACTCTCATAAAACCGCCTCTTCAGGCAATGGGAGCTGGAGCAGGATTACCAACACCTTCTCAGCTTAATTCGGCCCCAATATACCCTGCAGGGAGAGCAGGAGAGCTGGGTAGTGGACCCAGATCTACCACCCTATAGCTGGGGAAATCTGTCTGAGGTACCCCACAATCTGTCAGAGTCTTACCTGATGTGGAGTCCGTTATGCAGAGATATATGCTCACCCTTGCAAATAAACACAGACCAAGGTGGTCAGGTAAAAATTCACCTGGCCTGTGAGTCTGTGAATGGGGGCTGTGCAGGGATATATTCTAAGTCGCAGTACAGGCAAGGACAAACAGAAGAGTAATTGTGGAAAGCCGAAGTCAGGGGAAGCCAGAGGTCAGAGAAATCGAAGAAACAAGCCAAGGTCGAAATCCGGAATCAGTCTGAAGAACACTGGATCAGGATACGAAAACAGGAACCAAACTGCAGAACCAGAGTCAGATAGAGAGGCAGTGTCTTATACCTGGCTAATAGGTGATAATCTACAGGTGGAACATGATTGACAGGAGCAGTCACAGGTTAAGTCCAGCCGGCCCAGATCCCCAACCACAGCCGGAAATACCGGGAGTAGGGACAGTCGATCCTACTCCCCAGCAGCAGCCAGAGATACGGGAAGAGGAGACAGCTGGTCCCTCTTCCCAATTACAGGGGGACCTTATAGACTGGTCCTGGGGGAAACCCCAACTGGCAGGTGGAGATAGGATCGAGGTCCCTCCACCGGCCCTACATGGATGCTGGGCAGCCGGCCCTGAACCCAAACTGCTGCTAGAAGTACCAGGACGGAGGACAGTCGGTCCTACTCCTCAGCGGCAGCATACCATACAGTGAGAAGGGCTAATCGGTCCACCTCCCCAGTAGCAGCCGGAGATACTGGGAGTGGAGACGACTGGTCCCACTCCCCAGCAGCGATATTTCTTGGCCCAGAGAGGTCTCTGCACCAGACCTACAGGGATGCTGGACAGCTGGTCCAGATCCCCAACCACCCCTGCAGGAATACCAGGGGGAGGGGGAAATTCCTCCTCTCAGAAGCAGATTCCCAACCAGGTCCTGGGAGTAGTGGAGGGGGCGGCCCTCTCCACTAGACCCCTTCCAGTGGAAGAGCTGGCATCAGAGCAGAGCGCAGCTGGCCTCTGCTCAACTGGTTCCATTGTCACAGCGCCGGACTGTCCCCAGGTTCCCCCAGCAGAAACGCTGGCATCTGGGCAGAGTGCAGTTTTCCTTTGTCCAAAGCATGACATTACACAGGCCATCCTAACAGAGCAGCTGGCATCGGCAGGGTACTCCAGCGAGGAGCAGTGGCCACAGCTGGCCTCTGCCCTACCTCTCCCCATGTGGTTAAGCCTGACGCCCAGCAGGCTCCTGCAGCAGAAGCAATACCTACAGGACAGAGTAGCACTAGCCTCTGCTCTACCGGTCCATGTGTTCTGACGGACACCCATTCAGCAGCCGTGGACCTGTAGGACAGAGCCTGGCACCAGAGGCTACTCGGCCAACTAATTGTTTTTGGGAGGTTTGCCCGACTAACTCAGGTACCGACCGGCAGGTCAGGTACCTGGTTAGTCTTTTCTTGGGGGGGAAGATATGTGGCAGAAATGCCGCTGCCACGTGTTCTTGGAGGGGCCTGCTTGCCAGCCTCCTGCCAAAGGACTATGGGCCCTTTAAAAACTTATGTGATTTATGCACTTTTGTACTCCAGAAAGAGAGACTGACCATTGGCCCTAATTTCCTGGAACTGTTTGGGCATAGGACCATGTGCACAGTCGGTCCAAATTATGACTTCTGTGGTAATCCCGAACCCCTGAACTTTTGGATATGTTGGTCCGCCAGATCGGGCTATCAGGGGATATGACTTTTGTGGGGTTTCCATGTGTACTTTCGGGTTATTGTAAAATATATGGGGCTGATGTGTGTTGTAGTCCTTGCTGCTTAAGCGCAGGACTTCTCTTTTTGTACACTGCGTGCAGAATTATTAGGCAAATGAGTATTTTGACCACATCATCCTCTTTATGCATGTTGTCTTACTCCAAGCTGTATAGGCTCGAAAGGCTTCTACCAATTAAGCATATTAGGTGATGTGCATCTCTGTAATGAGAAGGGGTGTGGTTTAATGACATCAACACCCTATATCAGGTGTGCATAATTATTAGGCAACCTCCTTTCCTTTGGCAAAATGGGTCAAAAGAAGGACTTGACAGGCTCAGAAAAGTTAAAAATAGTGAGATATCTTGCAGAGGGATGCAGCACTCTTAAAATTGCAAAGCTTCTGAAGCGTGATCATCGAACAATCAAGCGTTTCATTCAAAATAGTCAACAGGGTCGCAAGAAGCGTGTGGAGAAACCAAGGCGCAAAATAACTGCCCATGAACTGAGAAAAGTCAAGCGTGCAGCTGCCAAGATGCCACTTGCCACCAGTTTGGCCATATTTCAGAGCTGCAACATCACTGGAGTGCCCAAAAGCACAAGGTGTGCAATACTCAGAGACATGGCCAAGGTAAGAAAGGCTGAAAGACGACCACCACTGAACAAGACACACAAGCTGAAACGTCAAGACTGGGCCAAGAAATATCTCAAGACTGATTTTTCTAAGGTTTTATGGACTGATGAAATGAGAGTGAGTCTTGATGGGCCAGATGGATGGATTGGTAAAGGGCAGAGAGCTCCAGTCCGACTCAGACACCAGCAAGGTGGAGGTGGAGTACTGGTTTGGGCTGGTATCATCAAAGATGAGCTTGTGGGGCCTTTTCGGGTTGAGGATGGAGTCAAGCTCAACTCCCAGTTTCTGGAAGACACCTTCTTCAAGCAGTGGTACAGGAAGAAGTCTGCATCCTTCAAGAAAAACATGATTTTCATGCAGGACAATGCTCCATCACACGCGTCCAAGTACTCCACAGCGTGGCTGGCAAGAAAGGGTATAAAAGAAGAAAATCTAATGACATGGCCTCCTTGTTCACCTGATCTGAACCCCATTGAGAACCTGTGGTCCATCATCAAATGTGAGATTTACAAGGAGGGAAAACAGTACACCTCTCTGAACAGTGTCTGGGAGGCTGTGGTTGCTGCTGCATGCAATGTTGATGGTGAACAGATCAAAACACTGACAGAATCCATGGATGGCAGGCTTTTGAGTGTCCTTGCAAAGAAAGGTGGCTATATTGGTCACTGATTTGTTTTTGTTATGTTTTTGAATGTCAGAAATGTATATTTGTGAATGTTGAGATGTTATATTGGTTTCACTGGTAAAAATAAATAATTGAAATGGGTATATATTTGTTTTTTGTTAAGTTGCCTAATAATTATGCACAGTAATAGTCACCTGCACACACAGATATCCCCCTAAAATAGCTATAACTAAAAACAAACTAAAAACTACTTCCAAAAATATTCAGCTTTGATATTAATGAGTTTTTTGGGTTCATTGAGAACATGGTTGTTGTTCAATAATAAAATTAATCCTCAAAAATACAACTTGCCTAATAATTCTGCACTCCCTGTATTTGTATTTACTTTGTATCACACAGCCTGGTTACAATGCTGCTACCCATCCCATGTGTTCCCTATTAAGGGTTAATAAGTAAAGGGGTGTATATAAAAAATACCCCTTTCTGTCTCATTAGAGATATCTTTGCCAGAAGCTCAAGGAAGCAGGCTGAAGGGTCAGTGTTAGGACCCGCTTAGGGGGGGTCTGCCTTGACGTTGGCAGGCGGGCATCCCTCCAATGGCCATTGGAGCAACTAAATGACCTCCATTTGTCTAAATATACATAGGGATTAAGGAAAAAGCGCAGGTAACATTTTCTTTTCTTTGGTTTTTACTATATATTGGGGCTGATGTGTGTTGTAGTCCTTGCTGCTTAAGCGCAGGACTTCTCTTTTTGTATTTGTATTTACTTTGTATCACACAGCCTGGTTACAATGCTGCTACCCATCCCATGTGTTCCCTATTAAGGGTTAATAAGTAAAGGGGTGTATATAAAAAATACCCCTTTCTGTCTCATTAGAGATATCTTTGCCAGAAGCTCAAGGAAGCAGGCTGAAGGGTCAGTGTTAGGACCCGCTTAGGGGGGGGTCTGCCTTGATGTTGGCAGGCGGGCATCCCTCCAATGGCCATTGGAGCAACTAAATGACCTCCATTTGTCTAAATATACATAGGGATTAAGGAAAAAGCGCAGGTAACATTTTCTTTTCTTTGGTTTTTACTATATATTGGGGCTGATGTGTGTTGTAGTCCTTGCTGCTTAAGCGCAGGACTTCTCTTTTTGTAATTGTAAAATATATGTTTACTGTGCCTTGAGTTTAGTACAGTTCATGACTCAATTATCTCTCAGGCACAGGGGAGGGATTATCCTGTTCTGTGTGGGAGTATTCTGGACCTGAGAGCCAATGTAACTACAGTGTGTACTTTGTCTACACACTGGAAGCTGGATCCCTGACTTGGGTCCAGGGTTGGTGAAGGACAGCGAGACCCCAGCCAGGCTGCGCGGCTCAGGTTCTACAGTGCTGATGGTGTCTGGTGGAGTGCTTGGAAGTTACTAGTAGGCAGTGATTGGGGGAGGCACGCAGTCGGGGTGCCAGGCGATTCGTCACAGTGTATATTTTGGGGTGTTTTTGTTATGTATGTCCTGGACCTGAGAGTTAATGTAATTACAGTGTGTACTTTGTCACAGTCCCCTCTCAGACCCAGTGGGGAATGCCCCTGGAATATGTTATGGAAAATCCCTTGCATGGGGACTTGCATATACGGCCAATTGTGGCTGCCATTAAACAGTTCTACTTCACCCTCAACACAGAGCCTCATCTCGTGCTTGTAGGGAACAACTATACCAGCTATGTGACGAACTACCCTTTGCCACTGGCTTCTGGAGGGGCCTGATTGCCAGCCTCCTGCCCCAAGACTATATGCCCTGCATAAAGACATGCTAAAAAGGGACTTCCATGGGAAAATGTGCCTCTTCCCCTCCCCTTTTTTCCTGTCCTATTGTTCTCCAGCAGGGCATTGTCCCAGGGACACTGCCAGACCAGTTGAAACTGGCTGCTTTGTCCCTTCTCAATCTCCCATCAGCCCTTGCTATGTTTTTACCTCACCCTTCCTTGTACTATAGGGCAATTTTAACATGAGACATATTGAGCGCTCAGATCCAAACTATCTGGGTATATGTTGGACATTTAGGTTAAACATTGTATTATATGAGTTATGTATTTTTATGTGGTGATATTTCCTGTACCTGGAGATAATTGGCTTACCACAGCCACTTAAGCCAATTATCTCCAGGTGGAGGACAGCGAGACCCCAGCCAAGCTGCGGCGGCTCAGGCTCTACAGTGCTGATGGTGTCTGGTGGAGTGCTTGGAAGTACTCTGAGTTACTAGTAGGCAGTGATTGGGGGAGGCACGCAGTCGGGGTGCCAGGCGGTCTGTCACAGTGTATATTATGGGGTGTTTTTGTTACGTATGTCCTGGACCTGAGAGTTAATGTAATTACAGCGTGTACTTTGTCACAGTCCCCTCTCAGGTCCAGTGGGGAATGCCCCAGGAATATGTCATGGAAATCCACTTGCATGGAGATTTGCATATGAGGCCAGTTGTGGCCCCCATTAAACAGTTCCTCTTCACCCTCAACATAGAGCCTCGTCTTGTGATTGTAGGGAACAGCTATACCTGCTGTAACGGCTACCCAGGTAGTGAGAGGATATCAGCCGTTGGTGACGTCCTTTTCCCTGGCAAGCTGCTGTGTAAACGTAAAGCTGGTATAATCCCATCCACGAGATCCAGAGGGAGAGTCAGGTTCAGCTGTAAAAAGAGCAGAGTAATAATCCAGTATAATTCCCTTTCAAGAACGAGACGAGGCTACGTTTTGAAGGGTCAAGAAGAACTGAGGACTATCCAGGCAAACTGAACTTTTACCTTAACAACAGACCAGACAGCCCCAAGCTGACCCGAAAAGGATCAATCCGGGTCTGCCGGAGTGTTCCACAAAAGGGGAGCAGTGTAACAGGACTATGCTGTATGTCTGGACTGTTAATATAACCGAACACAGTGTATTTATACGAATATATATTGCATGAGAAATGTCATTACCGGAGCATGCAGCCGTTCGTATGATTCCACACGAATTCTTTGTGCTCTGAATAGGTGGCCGCCATTTCGGGACTTTGCACGTGTTCGCGGCCATTTTGCGCACGAACAGCGGTGTTTGCCGGTAAATGCGTGGAACTAAAAACGGATACGCAAACAGGCGAACACCGCTGAGACCTCCATGCGCCCATAACTTCGTGCTGGAACTACCGAACAACCGGCCGTTCGGTAGTTATACTTAACTTTATATGGGAATTCCGGCGAACACCGAGATAACTGTGGATGGCAAGGATTTCGTGGGGTTTTAATACACGAACGGAGACCGACCGCAAGGCCAAAACTTATGGAACTATTTTCGGCTAGTGAGTCTGTGCGGTCGGTCAAAACTTTGGAACCCTATAACTCCCGAACCATTTATCCAAATGGACTGATTTTCGGATATGTTGTTTCCCTGAATAAGAGCTATCAAGCGGTGGATTTAAAGGTGTACCCCCTGTTTTTGGGGTACATCCAGAACTTGGATAAAAATGTATACATTATAATTATGTTTACTGTTTATCTGAGGGGAGGGGATGTGTGGGTTGTATCATGTATTTGATTGGTGATTGTATGCCTCCCCCTGGGTGTGTTCTTTGTGTATGCAACTGTAATAAAAAGCAGGCTGGGTGTTCCAGTCCTCAGTTCTTCTTGACCCTTCAAAACGTAGCCTCGTCTCATTCTTGAAAGGGAATTATACTGGATTATTACTCTGCTCTTTTTACAGCTGAACCTGACTCTCCCTCTGGATCTCGTGGATGGGATTATACCAGCTTTACGTTTACACAGCAGCTTGCCATGGAAAAGGACGTCACCAACGGCTGATATCCTCTCACTACCTGGGTAGCCGTTACAGCAGGTATAGCTGTTCCCTACAATCACAAGACGAGGCTCTATGTTGAGGGTGAAGAGGAACTGTTTAATGGGAGCCACAACTGGCCTCATATGCAAATCTCCATGCAAGGGGATTTCCATGACATATTCCTGGGGCATTCCCCACTGGACCTGAGAGGGGACTGTGACAAAGTACACGCTGTAATTACATTAACTCTCAGGTGCAGGACATACGTAACAAAAACACCCCATAATATACACTGTGACAGACCGCCTACTAGTAACTCAGAGTACTTCCAAGCACTCCACCAGACACCATCAGCACTGTAGAGCCTGAGCCGCCGCAGCTTGGCTGGGGTCTCGCTGTCCTCCACCTGGAGATAATTGGCTTAAGTGGCTGTGGTAAGCCAATTATCTCCAGGTACAGGAAATATCACCACATAAAAATACATAACTCATATAATACAATGTTTAACCTAAATGTCCAACATATACCCAGATAGTTTGGATCTGAGCGCTCAATATGTCTCATGTTAAAATTGCCCTATAGTACAAGGAAGGGTGAGGTAAAAAAATAGCAAGGGCTGATGGGAGATTGAGAAGGGACAAAGCAGCCAGTTTCAACTGGTCTGGCAGTGTCCCTGGGACAATGCCCTGCTGGAGAACAATAGGACAGGAAAAAAGGGGAGGGGAAGAGGCACATTTTCCCATGGAAGTCCCTTTTTAGCATGTCTTTATGCAGGGCATATAGTCTTGGGGCAGGAGGCTGGCAATCAGGCCCCTCCAGAAGCCAGTGGCAAAGGGTAGTTCGTCACATAGCTGGTATAGTTGTTCCCTACAAGCACGAGATGAGGCTCTGTGTTGAGGGTGAAGTAGAACTGTTTAATGGCAGCCACAATTGGCCGTATATGCAAGTCCCCATGCAAGGGATTTTCCATAACATATTCCAGGGGCATTCCCCACTGGGTCTGAGAGGGGACTGTGACAAAGTACACACTGTAATTACATTAACTCTCAGGTCCAGGACATACATAACAAAAACACCCCAAAATATACACTGTGACGAATCGCCTGGCACCCCGACTGCGTGCCTCCCCCAATCACTGCCTACTAGTAACTTCCAAGCACTCCACCAGACACCATCAGCACTGTAGACCCTGAGCCGCCGCAGCCTGGCTGGGGTCTCGCTGTCCTTCACCAACCCTGGACCCAAGTCAGGGATCCAGCTTCCAGTGTGTAGACAAAGTACACACTGTAGTTACATTGGCTCTCAGGTCCAGAATACTCCCACACAGAACAGGATAATCCCTCCCCTGTGCCTGAGAGATAATTGAGTCATGAACTGTACTAAACTCAAGGCACAGTAAACATATATTTTACAATAACCCGAAAGTACACATGGAAACCCCACAAAAGTCATATCCCCTGATAGCCCGATCTGGCGGACCAACATATCCAAAAGTTCAGGGGTTCGGGATTACCACAGAAGTCATAATTTGGACCGACTGTGCACATGGTCCTATGCCCAAACAGTTCCAGGAAATTAGGGCCAATGGTCAGTCTCTCTTTCTGGAGTACAAAAGTACATAAACCACATAAGTTTTTAAAGGGCCCATAGTCCTTTGGCAGGAGGCTGGCAAGCAGGCCCCTCCAAGAACACGTGGCAGCGGCATTTCTGCCACATATCTTCCCCCCCAAGAAAAGACTAACCAGGTACCTGACCTGCCGGTCGGTACCTGAGTTAGTCGGGCAAACCTCCCAAAAACAATTAGTTGGCCGAGTAGCCTCTGGTGCCAGGCTCTGTCCTACAGGTCCACGGCTGCTGAATGGGTGTCCGTCAGAACACATGGACCGGTAGAGCAGAGGCTAGTGCTACTCTGTCCTGTAGGTATTGCTTCTGCTGCAGGAGCCTGCTGGGCGTCAGGCTTAACCACATGGGGAGAGGTAGGGCAGAGGCCAGCTGTGGCCACTGCTCCTCGCTGGAGTACCCTGCCGATGCCAGCTCCTCTGTTAGGATGGCCTGTGTAATGTCATGCTTTGGACAAAGGAAAAGAGGAGGGCAGAGGCCAACTGCACTCTGCCCAGATGCCAGCGTTTCTGCTGGGGGAACCTGGGGACAGTCCGGCGCTGTGACAATGGAACCAGTTGAGCAGAGGCCAGCTGCGCTCTGCTCTGATGCCAGCTCTTCCACTGGAAGGGGTCTAGTGGAGAGGGCCGCCCCCTCCACTACTCCCAGGACCTGGTTGGGAATCTGCTTCTGAGAGGAGGTATTTCCCCCTCCCCCTGGTATTCCTGCAGGGGTGGTTGGGGATCTGGACCAGCTGTCCAGCATCCCTGTAGGTCTGGTGCAGAGACCTGTCTGGGCCAAGAAATATCGCTGCTGGGGAGTGGGACCAGTCGTCTCCACTCCCAGTATCTCCGGCTGCTACTGGGGAGGTGGACCGATTAGCCCTTCTCACTGTATGGTATGCTGCCGCTGAGGAGTAGGACCGACTGTCCTCCGTCCTGGTACTTCTAGCAGCAGTTAGGGTTCAGGGCCGGCTGCCCAGCATCCATGTAGGGCCGGTGGAGGGACCTCGATCCTATCTCCACCTGCCAGTTGGGGTTTCCCCCAGGACCAGTCTATAAGGTCCCCCTGTAATTGGGAAGAGGGACCAGCTGTCTCCTCTTCCCGTATCTCTGGCTGCCGCTGGGGAGTAGGATCGACTGTCCCTACTCCCGGTATTTCCGGCTGTGGTTGGGGATCTGGGCCAGCTGGACTTAACCTGTGACTGCTCCTGTCAATCCTGTTCCACCTGTAGATTATCACCTATTAGCCAGGTATAAGACACTGCCTCTCTATCTGACTCTGGTTCTGCAGTTTGGTTCCTGTTTTCGTATCCTGATCCAGTGTTCTTCAGACTGATTCCGGATTTCGACCTTGGCTTGTTTCTTCGATTTCTCTGACCTCTGGCTTCCCCTGACTTCGGCTTTCCACAATTACTCTTCTGTTTGTCCTTGCCTGTACTGCGACTTAGAATATATCCCTGCACAGCCCCCATTCACAGACTCACAGGCCAGGTGAATTTTTACCTGACCACCTTGGTCTGTGTTTATTTGCAAGGGTGAGCATATATCTCTGCATAACGGACTCCACATCAGGTAAGACTCTGACAGATTGTGGGGTACCTCAGACAGATTTCCCCAGCTATAGGGTGGTAGATCTGGGTCCACTACCCAGCTCTCCTGCTCTCCCTGCAGGGTATATTGGGGCCGAATTAAGCTGAGAAGGTGTTGGTAATCCTGCTCCAGCTCCCATTGCCTGAAGAGGCGGTTTTATGAGAGTCCATACAGATGTTTAAACAGCAATTGGATAAATAGTTGCAAAAACATAACATACAGGGATATAATTTCTTATTAGTGGGGTAATAGCTGCTCGATCTAAGGAGACATCTGACTGCCATTTTGGGACC
The DNA here is from genome assembly GCF_036172605.1 of Pelobates fuscus. Taxonomy (NCBI): domain Eukaryota; kingdom Metazoa; phylum Chordata; class Amphibia; order Anura; family Pelobatidae; genus Pelobates; species Pelobates fuscus. The sequence continues at coordinate 390,142,464 of NC_086320.1, read as the reverse complement.
AAGAAGGAATTTTTTCCTAGTTTGTTGCAAAATTGAAAGCACTTCAGACTGGGTTTTTTGCCTTCTTTTGGATTAACAGCAAATTCATATGTTTGGAAGGCTAGTTACAGCTATGTAACTATGTGAATGAATAGATAATTTGGATGAATGAAGGAGGATGGAAATGAATAGATGGACTGGTTGTAATGAAGGAAACTGGGATAGAATAGATAGACGACATAGAATGGTGAAGACTGAATAATTAGATGGACTGGGTGTAATGAAGTAGACTAGGCATGAATAGATGGAGTGGAGTAGTGGTGGAGACTGGAAATGAATAGATGGACTGGGGGGAATGAAGGAGACTGGATATAAACAAATCGACTGGCTGTCAGGACAATACAGTGGCCCAACACGTAGAATTCAGTCAAACACTGAAAATAATTGTAACGGCACCCCGGGCATAAAAGGGGTTAAAAGCCGTTTAGTAGATCTTCCCTTCCAGAGACACAGGCACAGCTACTGTAGACACCAATACACCGAACCGGAGAAGCATATGAATGCTCTCAAACATACGAATGCTGTAAACAGACGAATAGGAAAAAACATATGTTTACACTCCTAGCAGTCAAACTGGAACAGCATACAATAAATCCCCCCAAGAACGAGACAAGCCTCCGTTTTGAGGGTCAAGCAGTGAACAGACAGAGCTGTGGGTTTATTGTTCTTATATACTCATTAGTACCACCCACAGGGACCGGCCAGGGCGATATTGAATGGAAAAGTTATACGGTTGTAAGGCCAAGCTCCATCTCAGTAAGCGTCCATTATCTCCAGCTACTCTGTTCAACCATACCAGGGGATTATGGTCTGTAATCAAAGTAAATTCCTGCCCATACAAATATGGTATAAGTTTCTTTAGAGCCCAGACCAAGGCTAAACACTCTTTTTCCACTGCCGCGTAACTCACTTCTCTGGGCAACAGTTTTCTGCTTAGATACGCGACAGAGTGTTCACCTCCATCTTCTCCGATCTGGCTCAAAACCGCCCCCAGTCCCAGTCCAGTATGGACAACAAATCTTTTGTTAGGAATGGGGGCAGATAGAACAGGTGCGTAAATCAGAGCATTTTTCAAAGCTTGAAAGGCGGTTTCACAGGCGGGAGACCACAGGACTATCCTAGGCAAGTTCTTTTTAGTTAAGTCTGTCAGGGGTTTGGCGATGGCGCTATAGTCAGGGACAAACTTCCTGTAATATCCTGCCGTCCCTAAGAATGCCAATACCTGAGTCTTAGTGTGGGGTGTGGGCCAGTTGGCTACAGCCTCAACCTTAGCGGTTCTGGGCGCTGTTTCCCACACCCCACCCTGTGTAACAGGTACTAGACTTCGGCCATGCCGAAGTTACACTTTTCTGGCTTCAGAGTCAGGCCCGCTGCCCGAATCTGATCCAGTACAGCCTCTACATGTCTCAAGTGTTCCCCCCATGTTTCGCTATAGATCGCAATGTCGTCCAGGTACGCGCAAGCAAAGTCCTGGAAGCCATCAAGGAGCCTATCTACCAAGCGCTGAAAGGTAGCTGGGGTGTTCTTCATCCCAAATGGCATGACCTTAAATTGGTACAAACCTAATGGGGTGACGAACGCCGACTTGGGGATAGCCTCCTTGGCCAGGGGAATCTGCCAGTATCCCTTGCATAGATCAATGGTGGTCAGATATCACCCCCTGGCAATGCGGTCTAATAGTTCATCCACTCTGGGCATGGGGTACGCATCTGTCACTGTACGGTCATTGAGTCGACTATAGTCCACACAAAATCTGGTAGCTCCGTCCTTTTTGGACTACTGGACTACTGGACTACTGGTGAAGCCCAGGGACTGTCAGATGGCTCTATGACTCCTAGCCTCAACATCTCCTGTACCTCTTTTTTCATTTCATCCTTGACTGCCTCAGGGATTCTGTAGGGGGTATGTCTAAGAGGGGTTTGTCCTGGGGTTTCTACATAGTGGGTCGCTAGCATGGTGTATCCTGGTTCCTGGGAGAACGTTAGTCTCTTTTCCATTATTAACTGCCTAAGTTGGCCCTTTTCTGCTGCGGTTAGTCGCTCCCCTAGTTGTACTGTGTCAAGCAAGCTATGGGATTTTCTGGGTGATAAAAGGTCTGGGATGGGTAGTTTATCGGGGTCCTCTGTAGCAGGAATGCATATAGCGGCAATATCCTCTGGCCTCTCTTGGTACTCTTTCAGTAGGTTTACATGGAAGGTTTTCTGAATCCTTTCATCTTTGTTGCTGGCAATCACATAAGTAGTGTCGCAGACCTGCGCTACTATTTTGTAAGGGCCCTGCCAAGAGGTCTGGAGTTTATTCCCTTTTACTGGTCTAAGTACCAGAACCTTCTGTCACACCTGGAATGTTCTCTGTCGGGCGCCCCAATCGTACCAACGTTTCTGTCGACCCTGGGTCGCATAGAGATGGTCCCGTGCCATCTGGGCTAACTGCTCCATGCGGTCCCGCATCTCCAGAACATATGGTACAATGGGGACCCCCTCGTGTTCCATTTCTCCTTCCCAGTGCTCTCGGATGAGGTCGAGGGGACCTCGAACCCTCCTTCCTTAGAGCAGCTCGAACGGAGAGAACCCAGTGGATTCCTGCGGTTAATCTCGGTATGCAAACAAGAGGTGCGGCAAGAATCGCTCCCAGTCTCTGTATTCCGCTGTAAAGGTCCTTAGCAACTGCTTCAGGGTCCCATTAAAGCGTTCACAGAAACCGTTAGTCTGGGGGTGGTATGGCGAGCTGAGGAGGTTTTGAATACCGCAGACCTTCCATAACTGTTGGGTTAGATCTGCGGTAAATTGAGTCCCTCTGTCAGACAATATTTCTCGTGGAAATCCCACTCTGGTGAATATCCCTACTAGGGCACTGGCGACAGTGTCAGCCTGGATATTCGTCAGAGCGACGGCTTCCGGGTATCGGGTAGCGTAGTCCACCACAGTAAGTATATTTTTATTACTAGATGGACTGGGGTTAGGTAGGGGTCCTACCAGGTCGACTGCCACCCTGCTAAACGGTTCCTCGATCATGGGCATAGGTGACAGTCGAGCTTTAGGGTGATCCCCTCTTTTCCCTACTCGCTGACATATGTCGCATGTACTGCAGTAGTGCTGCACATCCTTTGAGATCCCCGGCCAAAAGAAGGTCTGGGTGATCCGGTAGGCTGTGCGGTTACCCCCCAAATGTCCTGCTAGAGGAATATCATGGCCAATTCGGAGGAGTTCCAACCAGTACTTTCTGGGTACCACTAGTTGGCGCTTCTGGGAAGGGGCACAGCCTTTTTTCCTACCTACAGTCAGTCGGTATAATTTGTCATTCTCCCATATAAAACGTTCCTGCTCATCTCCCCCACTGGCAGCTATCTCACAATATTTCTGAAGGGTTGGGTCCTCCCTGGTTTCCCTCCCAAACTCTTCTGGGGTGTCCCAAGCTAATGGTTTCTCTCCCATAGGTGATCTCACTATATTTTATTTTATTTTATTTTCGGCTTTGCCGGACCATCGCTGGACTTATTCACACTACCTGCTGACCAGCGCTACCCTATTCATCCTTGAGTGGGGATCATTCCACTTCACGTATTCAATATCAGAGCTGGATTTTAGCTCTGAAAAGTGTGAGTAATATTCATTACTACCATTTTTATCCTTTTTATTCAGCTGACATACTGTACCATTGGGATTTTGTCTTTCTGTTTTATCTCCACATATCATCACCGAATTACAAGTGTCAATTCGTAAAGACTGTCTTCATCTTCAAGCACCTTCCATATTTTGTGGAACTTATTACTTCGGACTCACTGTAGGACTTTGGACCTTTATGTATATTTTTATGTAAGTTAGGCGCACCCTTTCTTTCTGTTTTTTGTGTTTACATTCTACCTATACAAGGGGATTAGGGGAACTCCCCTTTTTAAGGTGTGCAGCCGTTTTATATACCATTTCTCTGTGGCTACGTAGCGCTGACTCTTCTCCTTATTCTTTCCGATCTACGTGTCTGTGTTTGGCTTACCTGGGTCTCCCGTCCTGTGGTGGGGTCATCAGCAAGCCGGCTCTGAGCTCTGGTGGTCACGGGGCAAGCTGCATCTGTGGTGGGTAAGTAGGCTGAAGTCAGGGGGCCCTCTCCGTGGTCTGTTACTGGCACTCCTACCCCGACTCTCCAATAAATCTTTTAGTGTGGGTCTTTTCAGCTTGGCATACTGAGACTCCATTCAGCACTTGCTCTTTGGATAAAAGGACCATCCCACCGCTGCCAACCAATGTAATGGCTACCCAGGTAGTGAGAGGATATCAGCCGTTGGTGACGTCCTTTTCCCTGGCAAGCTGCTGTGTAAACGTAAAGCTGGTATAATCCCATCCACGAGATCCAGAGGGAGAGTCAGGTTCAGCTGTAAAAAGAGCAGAGTAATAATCCAGTATAATTCCCTTTCAAGAACGAGACGAGGCTACGTTTTGAAGGGTTAAGAAGAACTGAGGACTGGAACACCCAGACTGCTTTTTATTACAGTTGCATACACAAGAACACACCCAGGGGGAGGCATAAAATCACCAATCATATACATGGTACAACCCACACATCCCCTCCCCTCAGATAAACAGTAAACATAATTATAATGTATACATTTTTTATCAAAGTTCTGGATGTACCCCAAAAACAGGGGGTACACCTTTAAATCCGGCACAGCTTGATAGCTCTTATTCAGGGGAACAACATATCCGTTCGGATAAATGGTTCGGGAGTTATAGGGTTCCAAAGTTTTGACCGACCGCACAGACTCACTAGCCGAAAATAGTTCTGTTGTAGAATTATTAGACCCCTTATAACCTATAACCATTATTAGGCCCCTTATAAACTATATAATCCTTACTGGGCCCCTTTAATACTATATTCTCATATTCAGCTCTCAGGCCTCATAGTTTAAGCTTTACAAGATTCCTTTGTTCGTAGAAACAGCATGTCAGCAGAAAATGCTAGAATCTTCTGATTAAATGAAACACTGTAGCAGATATCTTGATAGAGTGTATAATTGCTAAAGAAGCCTTGAGATGCTAACCTTGAAAAGACTAAGGTACCAGCTACTCCTTATGGAGAGCTGCCAAGCCCCCCTCCCATCGAGTAAAGCTCCCTCGTGCTTAGCAAAATGGAGCCGAAACCTGTAGGAGCTAATCATGACGTTAGTTATGACATAAGACGTAACACCCAACAGGGAGGGCATTTGACTGACCACTTTACACCTTAGCCAATTGACAATGTTTTCTTGCTTTTTATCTTGATTTTTACAATGATGTAATTTTGCCTTTAAGGGGTTAAAAGGGCTTGCAAGCCTGCTTTTTGACAGATGCCATTAAATTTTCTGAAGTGCTTTCATTTAAACCTGAACTTGTGTCAGTGTGAATTTACTTCTGCGTATACGCAATTTAATCATCATCTTTGATTTGGCCAGGAACAGATAGTCATTCAAACATATTTGTTTGCTTAAAAGAATCCTTTATCATTTGGCGCCCAACGTGGGGCTGGGTTATGCCCTGCTAGGACAGCCGTCCGAGAAGACGTGGGGTAGATTAATCCTGGGGGAAGGAAGGAGATTGATCACCTCTGAATACACGGTAGAGTGCACCTGTCCGGTATGTTCCAGCCCCTGTGATTGACCTGCCCCGGCGTCTGAGATCGGCTGCCAAGAGGACATCAAAGTCAGGTAATATCTTGCCCAGAGACCCCTATACCTTACCTGTTGACTATCTGTTGCCTGAGTGTGTTTGGTTTGTTTTGTCTCTAGTATGTGCCCGGGTTTAGTGATTGCCTGTTTACCCCTTTTAGGAACCACGTGGCTGTGGTTGTAAGGAAAAAGGGGGGTGGATCTGTGGAAGTTTTCCTGGGGATCTTCTGTTTGCCTGTTTTCCTCTTTTAGGTGCCGAGTAGCTACGGCAGTAAGGAAAAAGAGGGGGGGAATCTGTGGAGGGGTGTAGACTCACTGCCTCCTGGGGGTTTCCCATAAGTGTCACTTTGACTGCTAGCCTCATTGGACATCACTTTACTCTGCTTGTTGTGTGCAGAGAGGTGGAACACTGCAGCCTCGAGCGCTGACGCTGGGTGTTCCAGTTTAACTTTTGTGGCAGGTGGATTCAGGCTGGTATTGCTGTTTCCATCACCACGTGGTAGTGGTACTTGCGGGTGGGTCTGCAGGTGTACTACGGGATTGAGTTAGGTAGCTTTTGGCTTACGTGTAAGGAAAGGGATTTTTGTTAACCCTGTTTGAACTTATTTGAACTGTGATGCATGCACTGTATTTTACTTGAAATGTTGTCTTAATTGTCTGTCACACAGATTCCTGTGTTTACTTTTATCTTACTCTCTGTACTATTTACACTTTCCCCTCCTGTTTCTCTTTCTCTGATGAGAGAAGTGATTGGTCACACACTTCTTGCCACGCTCCAATCCTTGGGTAGACGGAATCAGTGACTAGTCTACGTTTTGGGAAGACGTACGTTGGAATTTATTCTTGCGTAGCAGTCGAGCATTGTAGACATTATCTTTCAATATATCTCTCTCTCTCTCTCTCTCTGTATCTGGGACGCCTTATATAGAGGGTATGGGACAGAAATTAGGAAAGCCCAGTAAGGGGTGGTTCGCGTGTGATTTGGTAGAGGATAGAGAAGGGGAAGAGATGGTTAAGAAGGTTGATAAGATTGCTAAAGTGTGTGGAATTGCCGTACCTCCGTGCGGTAGGTTGCAGCCAGAGAGCTGGCGTAAGTTACTGACAGAAAAGAAAAGCAAGCTGTTAGACCATGATTTGATCCGTACAGCGATGGCGTACAGCGGTAGCCTGGTACCGAGTAGTGAAGGCTATCCAGGAAGAGGTTGATCATAAAGGTGTAAAACTGTTTGTGTACTACAAAAACTTTGTTTCAGGGAAGCTCTCCCAGCCAGCGCTTAGTTATGGCGCACACGAGGTGACCCCTCCCAGCTCCTAGTCCCCTCTCTGCCACTGCCCCCGTTTACCCAGTCCTGAATGCTGATGGATCTATATTTTCCCCACCATCAGTCCCGCAACTCCCATCATCCTCATCCAACCCTTCACCCCGTCCATCTCCCTCCAGCCCCTTCCACCCAGTTCTGTCTTGTTACTGTACGGCAGTGACATGGTTAAATATCATGCCTGCAGTCCTCCTCCCTCTCTCCCCCCCTCCCTGTCTCTCCCCCTCCCTCTCTTGCTTTCTGGTCTCCGAATGGAGATTTAGGGGGGGGGAATGTGGAAGTTTTGTGTTCCGTAGAGTTATTCAGAAACTACTGATAAGAATTAGCAATGGAATTTTTGCTAGAAAATATTCTAATTGTGTATTTTGTTATTTACATAGAAGTTGATAGGATGGTTAAGTAGTGATGTGTCGTATAAGAGGTTTCTAGGGTTTGTATATTGTTATTGTTGTTGCCATTTATATGACGCCAACAGATTCCGTAGCGCTTTATATATATATTTTGTGTTTTGTGATAAGGCAGTGAGGATCGTGGGGGAGACTAGCTCACAAGAATGCATTCCACCTTTCTGAGGCTGTATTTCCTTTTGCGGTGCAAAGTATTTTCTCCAAGACTGGTGTATAAGATAGGGAGTCGGGGATGTAGCTCAGTGTTGATTACGAAGGTTAGGAATGAATCTGATGCAAGAATAGAGAATTATTTGGACGAGTTAAATGTAAAGGCAAGTGTGATTTGTTGCAATACTATGCAATGTGGATAGAGGGAATATGCAAAGTTGTTAAGTTAGTATGTGAAGTGATTAATGGCTGTAGGTAAATTGGTTGAATTCCGTGAGTTTATTTTGCATCATGCTATCTTAAAGTACATGTTTCCAGAGAGTCTGTTCATAGTTTAGTATTTCATTTTTGCATAACAGAATGTTGCTTCTCTGATTTATTTTGTTAGGCTGTAATATAGTGTAATGTATGTCACCTTTAACCCAACACAAGCCAGTACACTGATGAAGTCACTCCCTGACCCTGAAAAACAGCCCATGCCCTTTTACAGGGCAATAGTTCAGATCCAGCAAACTTACTCCGCCGCTTGGCGAGACTTACTGAGCCTTTGTGCCATTAAAGCTGGGGATGCCTACTGGCCTAGCATTGCCCGTCACCTCTGTACTAACTGGTTAGTAAGTGACACATGCTGTCCGGTATTGAGTTCTGTGATCAGCTTAAGACCTGGGCTAAGGATAAGCTTGCAGATCTAGCAGCAGGCCTTAACGACATTATTCAGGAAAAAGGTGAATCTGTAGAAAGATTTCATGCTAGGCTTTTCCAAGTGTTCACTGACCTAGGGTTTGAGCTCAGTAATAAAATACACGCTCAGATGCTTTCTGGTGCCTTCGTACAAGGCATCAAAGACTCTATACGTAAGGGTATTATTGCTGCCCGCCCAGAGTATAGAGTGGTTCCCCTTGATAAGCTGCTCCTAGTTGCCAGGGGCTTAGAAGCTGCACAGGTTCCAAGGAGACCCCATCCCACTCCCCTTATGGTATCACGTCCACCCATCCCAAAAGGCACTAAGCCTGCAGATGGAATCTGCTTCAATTGTGGAGAAAAAGGCCATTTTAGGAGTGACTGTCCTGCACCCCTTAAGCCCCAAAGATCAAACAGGCCTAAATCTGTCATGAATTCCCCAGCACCTCCTTCACCTGATTCATCCCAGGAAGACTAGGATATTGGCAAGCCTGTATCATTAACCCCTGATATGGCAGTATCTGCAGGGGAACAAGGGGGGGCATTAGCCACTGTCACTTTACCCATTGAAGGCCACCCCACCACATTCCTTGTTGATACAGGTGCAGCCCGAAGTGTTCTGCGAGAACAAGACCTGCCTGATTCTTCCTTTTTGTCCAATATTGATGTCTCCTGTGTGGGAGTGGATGGTCTTCCAAGACAAAGCCCATTAACTACTCCTTTGCGGGTTGGCAGCTGCCCTAGTCTGCTTGCCCGTTTTGTGGTGTCATCCACATGTCCCATTAACCTGTTAGGTGCTGATGTACTTTCCCGTCTACAGGCATCAATCACTTTCACACCTGATGGCCAAGTGGAATTATCTTCAGCCCTCTCTGATTCAGATACCTCAGCTTTGTGTTCCCTACCTTTGATGCTTCATCTAGAGACACCACAGGGTTATGCAGAAGGCATGAGAGAAAATTTTCCTGCATCCCTAATGAACAGTGTCCCTAAGACTTTGTGGTCCTCAGGCCCAGAGGACATAGGCCATCTGAAAGTCCCACCAGTGATGGTCAAACTCATTCCAGGGGCAAAGTTACCAAGAAAGTCCCAATATCCATTGAAACCTGCCCAAGCGGCAGCCATTACCAAACAAGTCCAAGCACTGCTGGAGAAAGGGGCTCTTGTTAAATGTGAATCTCCATGTAATACTCCTTTATTTCCTGTGAAAAAGAAGACACCCAAGGGTGAGCCAGAGAAATACCGAATGGTCCAGGACCTCAGAGCAGTAAATGAGGCAACAGTCCTGGACACCCCAATTGTGCCAAATCCGCACACACTCCTCTCTGGCGTTCCACCCTCTGCCAGATACTTCACAGTGATTGACCTGGCTAATGCATTCTTCAGTGTTCCCCTAGAACCGAGCTGTCAATACCTGTTTGCCTTCACACATGAAAAACAACAATATACATGGACTGTTATGCCCCAAGGGGCACAGAATTCCCCAAGCCAGTTTGCAAATGCAATGAGTATCATCCTTGACCCCTGGCAGTCTGACCATCCAGAGGTTGTCCTACTCCAATATGTAGATGACTTGCTCCTTTGTTGAGATGATGTCCCCATAACAGAAAAATGCTCTCTGGATCTCCTCTGTTATCTTGCAGATCAAGGATGCAAGACGTCTCTCATCAAACTTCAATTCTGTCAGCCTACTGTGATCTTCCTAGGCCACTGCCTGTCACATGGCACCAGACACCTCACACGTGACCGTGTCAGAGCAGTGTTGGCCATTCCACCTCCGAAGAGCACAAGTCCCTACATGCTTTCCTAGGCCTCATCTCATACTGCAGAGCCTGGATCCCTGAGGCCTCTCTACTCATGCAACCATTGTATGATCCTCTCAAATCTGACCCCTTCTGCCTGTCACCAGAGGCACTTGACAACTTCTACACTCTTCAGCGAGCAATTGCCTCTGCCCCTGCTCTTGGCCTACCAAATTATGACAAACCTTTCAAATTGTTTGTGTCTGAAAGACAAGGCCATGCTACGGGAGTCCTCACTCAACCACATGGTCCTGGCGGACGTCAGAGGCCTATTGGATTCTTCTCCTGTCAACTGGATATCGTGGCCAGAGGCACCCCTTCCTGCCTTCGTGCTGTCTTTGCAGCCCAAGAACTTATTGACTGTACTGGGGACCTAGTTCTTGGTCACCCTCTTACTGTTTTGGCACCTCATGACATTTCTGCAATTATTAACCAGGTCCAAATTAAACATGTCACAGCTGCCAGACACCTCCAAAGATGCCAGGTTTTAAACCCGTCCACTCTTCTGCCACTCCCTGAGGGGGGTACCTATTATGGATTCATCATGGACGAAGGATATGTCCTACTTCTTACACACACCCTGGCAAAACTGCTCCCCAATTTACCTCCCTGTGACGGGCCTGAATATGCTTTTTGCACCATGTGGTACAAACCAACCATCAGCCCTGAACCTCGCCATGAAGATGAACTTTTCCACTTGGTTGAGATAACACTCACCTTACAGGACTTCTACTATGATACTGAAGGTAACAGCATGACTTTAGTCCAACTGCCACATGAACTTAAACATCTGTACCATCATTGGGACACAGCCATTCCACATGTCCCTGTAACCAAGTCAAAGACTAAGTCATGGGGTGATCTTGGGCCCATGGCAAAATTATGGGCCACCATGGATGATTCACAACTTCAAGAAATAGGTGTTGCCAAGTATGCATCAACTGAACTGAACCTGTAAGAGCATGGCCACGTTACTTTCTGGAAGAAGAATTTGAAGACCTGGTCATACAGCATGACTATGATCCAGAAACCCCCCATGACTGCTTTGCACAGATGAAAATGGAAACAACGCACCTACCAACCGTGCATGAGGATCCACTAACAGATCCTGACATCACCCTGTTTGTGTATTGAATCATCATCTCTACCATCAACAAAGTCTGCACAAGAAGCTGAATTACAAGCTCTAACTTCAGCATGCAAGATCTCTGAAGGAAAACGCGCCAATATCTACACAGACTCAAGATATGCACTGGGCGTGGCTCATGACTTCGGACTGATTTGGAAAACAAGAGGATTTCTTACCACTGCCGGTACACCAGTCAAGCACAGTTTTGCAATCAAGGAGCTGATGGATGCCCTCCTACTTCCAGAAGAAGTGGCTGTTTTGAAGATAAAAGCACATGGGAAGTTGGACTCGGATGAAGCAAAGGGCAACCATCTAGCTGATCAAGCTGCAAAGCAAGCTGCAAGAGGACCACAGGAAGTGGAAAGAAGAGTGTCCAGAAATGAAGAAAGTCCAAGAAATGAAGAAAGTCCAAGAAATGAAGAAATTCCAAGAAATGAAGAAACTCCAATATTCACTCTGTAGACTCTTCCTACTGACCTAAGAATCCGACGGGAACAACAAGCTGCAATTGCCCCTGAGGAAATACAGAAATGGAAGAAGAAAGGAGCAGTCCTAAAAGATGGAGTATATTACAACAACCTCAGATTCTGTCTCCCTAAGAGTTTGTACCCAGCAGTTGTTCAATGGGCACATGGCCCTGCACACTTATCAAAAGATCTGATGAATGCCCTCATACAGAAGTATTATGAAGCTCCTGGAATTACCATGCTAATCAATAACTACTGCAAAGCGTGTCATCTGTGCTAAATGTAATCCTGGGAAAACAGCTAAAGTCCCCTCGAAACACCTGGCTAAGCCCATGTATCCATTCCAAAGAATCCAGATAGATCATATCCAGATGCCAAAGAGCGGCAATTATGAATATGCACTAGTGATAGTGGACATGTTCTCAGGCTGGCCAGAAGACTAACATGACCGCCAAAACAACAGCACGACGTCTACTTACAGAAATTGTGTGTAGATTTGGATTGCCGGAAGTCATTGAAAGTGACCAAGGTCCGGCCTTCACAGCATCAGTTACCAAATAAATTTGGACTGCTCTAGGAGTAACTCTTGCTTTTCACACCCCTTACCACCCACAGAGTAGTGGTAAGGTGGAGCGTATGAATGGTACCTTGAAAACTAGAATGCTAAAAATGTCACAAGAGACAAAAATGCCCTGGCCAGAAAGCTTGTCAATATGCCTGTTCAGTGTCAGACATACACCCAGGGGAAAGTCCTCATTGTCCCCTTATGAGATTCTATTTGGTACTGCACCCAGGCTAGGTTGCTATTTTCCCCAACAACTACAGCTTCAGACTGATGTCTTAGTAGATTATGTGACTGAACTTGCAAGTGCCTTAAACAAAATCCATGCCCAAGTTTTCTCTTCAATTCCAGATCCTGATTCTGACACAGGCAACCACAGTCTGCTACCCGGTGATTGGGTCCTAGTCAAGAAATTTGTGCGAAAACACACTCTGGAACCAAGATTTGAGGGACCATTCCAAGTTCTCCTGATCACCGCTACCTCTGTCAAGCTGGCTGGTAGGCCACATTGGATCCACGCTTCCCATTGCAAAAAGACACCCGCTCCAGAGGAAGCTGATTCCGCACAACCATGTACTTCTGGTACCTAATCCCCTTGATTGGTCTCCTTAAAGCCCAGCAGGTGGCCATCACTAAAGATGCTAGTGGGTACACCTTCTGGTATAATTCATCATGTACCCGTGTGGCCACCTTTACCTTTGATTACTGTGATATTGTAGATTGCCCATTTCCTAAATCACAGTTTCAAGCCATTTATAAAGATATACCACAAGCAAAAGACCCCTACATTTGTGTAGTTGACGAACAGTGGGGGCACGATTGTAACCATTGGGGGGCGGCGGGATGGAATACCGGGCCTGCCTGGGATTACAAACCAGAAAGTGCTTTATCAAAAGTAGATGATCATGGCAGATCCCTCCTCCAAAGAATGACTTTGAGAAAGCCTGGAGGAAGTACACCTATGAAGTTAATGATAAATATTGAACATCCTGGCCCAGAGGATGCTGGCCAATATGTAATGGGAATGTACTGGAAAAGGGGTTCCTATTATAAACTAGGACATTTCTACCTCAATGATATGTGCCACTCTCCAGAGTGGCAAGGAGCTGTACATATGGTCCCAAATCCGCTGAAACCACATATCCAGTCCTTTAAGGACATGATGGCCATTGCTAACCCCACTTTTGAAGACACCATGGCCGCTGAAACTGGATTTAATGACATTAATTTGTGGTTAGAGTGGATGAGATATAATGCCAACAAGCATAATAGAACCGCATGTTATGTGTGTGGTGGTGCCCGACCTCATCTTGGCACCGTTCCCCTAATCCTCCCTTTAGAAATAGAAGAGTGTTTCTTGAGCCTTTTTGCCTACCGCTATGATTTTAACAGGTCCCTCTGCGAAGCATGGACAGCAGAGTACCCTATCCTAGTAGGAGGTGTTAAACCCCCAGATGGATTTACCATCTATAAAGGTAATTACACTTGCTACACCATGTATGATGGGATCGGTAAATTTATGGGTAACTTTTCCAAGGGTTATTGTGCCACCTACAGAACTGTTCCTGTGCACCTGTTACAACACCATACTAGGTCACTAGGAGATATTTACTGGTTATGTGGGGATTTACAGTTAAGGTCTAGACTGGAGTCTGAGTGGTGGGGAGAGTGTACCTTAGTCAAAGTCATCATGCCCATCCACATTATTTCTGATAATCATCCTAACACTCATGATCCAACACACACATCAGCCAGAGTCAAACGTGAAACCCCAGTAAAAGGCAGTTTTGACCCACATGTTTACATAGATGCCATTGGGGTACCTAGGGGGGTACCTAATGAATTTAAAGCTAGAGATGAAGTTGCAGTGGGGTTTGAATCACTCTTCACTATAGTCACTGCCAATAAGAACCTTAACTGGATAAATTATATCTATTACAACCAACAGCGCTTTGTTAACTATACCAGGGATGCCCTCCAGGGTTTAGCCGAACAATTACAAGCCACATCCCAAATGACCTTCCAGAACAGACTGGCCTTAGACATGATTTTAGCTGAAAAGGGGGGTGTATGTAAAATACACCCCCTGTTTGCGTATCCATTTTTAGTTCCACGTGTTTACCGGCAAACACCGCTGTTCGTGCGCAAAATGGCCGCAAAGTCCCGAAATGGCGGCCACCTATTCAGCGCACAAAGAATTCGTGTGGAATAATACGAACGGCTGCATTCTCCGGTAATGACATTTCTCATGCAATATATATTCGTATAAATACACTGTGTTCGGTTATATTAACAGTCCAGACATACAGCATAGTCCTGTTACACCTGCTTTATTACCACTTGGATTACTGCTTGGGAATACTACAGCATTACTCATACTAGGTGGAAACCACATCTCTGGCGGAGGAAACCACTCTTCGCTCGGGATGGCCGCCACACCCTATTTCCCCTAGTCTGCTTCCCCCATTGTGTCCAGTCTCTATATCCCACAGTCTGTTCCACCCATTGTGTTCAGTCTCTATATGCCCCAAGAATCTATATCCACCAATTGTGTCCAGTCTCTATATCCCACAGTTTGTTCCACCCATTGTGTCCAGTCTCCATATCCCCCATTGTGTTCAGTCTCTATATGCCCCAAGAATCTATATCCACCAATTGTGTCCAGTCTCTATAACCCCTCATTGTGTCCAGTCTCTATATCCAGTCTCTATATCCCCCCAGTCTCTATATCCCCCCCGTCTGTATATCCTTCCAGTCTGTATATCCCACCAGTCTGTATATCCCCCTGTCTGTATATCCCCCCAGTCTGTATATCCCCCCAGTCTCTATATCCCCCCTAGTCTCTATATCCCCCCAGTCTGTATATCCCCCCAGTCTGTACATCCCCCAGTCTCTATATCCCCCAGTCTGTATATCCCCCCAGTCTATATATCCTCCCAGGCTATATATCCCCCCGTCTCTATATCCCCCCAGTCTGTATATCCCCCCAGTCTGTAATTCCCCGTCTGTATATCCCCCAGTCTATATATCCTCCCAGTCTATATATCCCCCCGTCTCTATATCCCCCCAGTCTGTATATCCCCCCAGTCTGTAATTCCCCCGTCTGTATATCCCACAGTCTGTATATCCACCCAGTCTGTATACCCCCCAGTCTGTATATCCCCCCAGTCTGTATATCCCCCAGGTCGTATATCCCCCCAGTCTGTATATCCCCCAGTCTGTATATCCCCCCCAGTCTGTATATCCCCCAGTCTGTATATCCCCCCTAGCCTGTATACCCCCCAGTCTGTATACCCCCCAGTCTGTATATCGCCCCCAGTCTGTATATCCCCCCAGTCTGTATATCCCCCGTCTGTTTATCCCCCCAGTCTGTATATCCCCCAGTCTGTATATCCCCCCGTCTGTATATCCCCCCCAAGTCTGTATATCCCCCCAGTCTGTATATCGCCCCCAGTCTGTATATCCCCCCAGTCTGTCCCCCCCAGTCTGTATATCCCCCCAGTCTGTATTTCCCCCAATCTGTATATCCCCCAGTCTGTATATCCCCCCAGTCTGTATTTCCCCCAGTCTGTATATCCCCCAGTCTGTATATCCCCCAGTCTGTATATCCACCCCAGTCTGTATATCCCCCCAGTCTGTATATCCCCCCCCAGTCTGTATATCCCCCCACAGTCTGTATATCCCCCCAGTCTGTATATCCCCCAGTCTGTATATCCCCCCAGTCTCTGTATCCCCCAGTCTGTATATCCCCCCAGTCTCTGTATCCCCCAGTCTGTATATCCCCCAGTCTGTGTATCCCCCCAGTCTCTATATCCCCCAGTCTGTGTATCCCCCCGTCTGTATAGCCCCCCCAGTCTGTATACCCCCCAGTCTGTATATCCCCCCAGTCTGTATATCCCCCCAGTCTCTGTATCCCCCCAGTCTGTATATCCCCCCACAGTCTGTATATCCCCCCCCAGTCTGTATATCCCCCCAGTCTCTGTATCCCCCCAGTCTGTATATCCCCCCCAGTCTGTATATCCCCCCACAGTCTGTATATCCCCCCAGTCTGTATATCCCCCCCAGTTTCTATATCCCCCCAGTCTGTATATCCCCCCAGTCTGTATATCTCCCCCAGTCTGTGTATCCCCCCGTCTGTGTATCCCCCCGTCTGTATAGCCCCCCAGTCTGTATACCCCCCAGTCAGTATATCCCACAGTCTGTATATCCCCCCAGTCTGTATATCCCCCCCCCAGTCTGTATATCCCCCCAATCTGTGTATCCCCCCAGTCTCTGTATCCCCCCAGTCAGTATATCCCCAGTCTGTATATCCCCCCAGTTTCTATATCCCCCCAGTCTGTATATCCCCCCAGTCTGTATATCCCCCCAGTCTGTATATCCACCCCAGTCTGTATATCCCCCCAGTCTCTATATCCACCCCAGTCTGTATATCCCCCCAGTCTGTATATCCCCCCAGTCTGTATATCCCCCCAGTCTCTGTATCCCCCAGTCTGTGTATCCCCCAGTCTCTATATCCCCCCAGTCTGTGTATCCCCCCGTCTGTATAGCCCCCCCAGTCTGTATACCCCCCAGTCAGTATATCCCCCCCAGTCAGTATATCCCCGCAGTCTGTATATCCCCCCAGTCTCTGTATCCCCCCAGTCTGTATATCCCCCAGTCTGTGCCCCCCAGTCTGTATATCCCCCCCAGTTTCTATATCCCCCAGTCTGTATATCCCCCCAGTCTGTATAGCCCCCCCAGTCTGTGTATCCCCCGTCTGTATACCCCCAGTCAGTATACCCCCCAGTCTGTATAACCCCCCAGTCAGTATATCCCCCCAGTCTGTATAACCCCCAGTCAGTATATCCCCCAGTCTCTATATCCCCCCAGTCTGTATAACCCCCCAGTCAGTATATCCCCCCAGTCTGTATAACCCCCCAGTCAGTAT
The DNA here is from genome assembly GCF_036172605.1 of Pelobates fuscus. Taxonomy (NCBI): domain Eukaryota; kingdom Metazoa; phylum Chordata; class Amphibia; order Anura; family Pelobatidae; genus Pelobates; species Pelobates fuscus. The sequence continues at coordinate 390,125,343 of NC_086320.1, read as the reverse complement.
ATCTCCCAGTCTCTGTATATCTCCCAGTCTGTATATCCCCCAGTCAGTATATCCCCCAGTCTCTGTATATCCCCCCAGTCAGTATATCCCCCAGTCTCTGTATATCCCCCCAGTCAGTATATCCCCCAGTCTCTGTATATCCCCCCCAGTCTGTATATCCCCCCAGTCTGTATATCTCCCCCAGTCTGTATATCCCCCCAGTCTGTATATCCCCCCAGTCTGTATATCCCCCCAGTCTGTATATCTCCCCCAGTCAGTATATCCCCCAGTCTCTGTATATCCCCCCCAGTCAGTATATCCCCCCAGTCAGTATATCCCCCCAGTCTGTATATCTCCCCCAGTCTGTATATCCCCCCAGTCTGTATATCCCCCCAGTCTGTATATCCCCCCAGTCTGTATATCCCCCCCAGTCTGTATATCCCCCCCAGTCTGTATATCCCCCCAGTCTGTATATGCCCCCCAGTCAGTATATCCCCCCAGTCTCTGTATATCTCCCCCAGTCTGTATATCCCCCAGTCTCTGTATATCTCCCCCAGTCTGTATATCCCCCAGTCTCTGTATATCCCCCCAGTCAGTATATCCCCCAGTCTCTGTATATCCCCCCAGTCAGTATATCCCCCAGTCTCTGTATATCCCCCCAGTCAGTATATCCCCCAGTCTCTGTATATCCCCCCCAGTCTGTATATCCCCCCAGTCTGTATATCTCCCCCAGTCAGTATATCCCCCCAGTCTGTATATCCCCCCAGTCTGTATATCCCCCCAGTCTGTATATCTCCCCCAGTCAGTATATCCCCCAGTCTCTGTATATCCCCCTGTGGCAGAAGCAGCCACCCGAAACTCGTATATTCAATGTTATGTGTCCCTAACTCCATATGTCAATGTATATTGTAGATTGTGCCAGCATGTTACGGAAGAACCGAGGTGCACATACCGTTATTGGGTCCGTGGGTGGCCGCCGTTCGCCTAATCTCCACGTGGCGGCGGCCATCTTAACTGCCGAACAGCGGTGTTTGGTCGTCGAGCGTCTGGAACTAAAATCGGACGCTCGACTACCCAGACACCGCTCAGACCTCCAGGATCCCCAAATCGTATGATCCAAACTGCCGAACGGCCCGCCGTTCGGTAGTTTGCATTCCCCAGTTTAGGGGATTCATCCGAACCAAAGATTGGGGTCGGATGGCTGAGCTATTCGGCACTTTCTAGGCAGTGAAGTAGACCGACTACAGGGCCAGAATCTATGGAGCCGTTTTCGGCTACTGTGTCCCTGCAGTCGGTCAAATCTTTAAATACCTGTAACTCCCGAACCCCTGGTCTGATCTGGGTGAAATTTGAATATGTTACTCACCCAGAGCAGACCTACCAGGGGACCCCTCGTGTATCCCCGTACCCCCCGTATTTAGGGGTCATTCAGAAACTGGGGAAAACTCGGTTCCCTCTAATTAATTTACCTGTTAATCTAAGGGGAGGAGAGGGAGGGGAGGTGATTGTGAGGTGATTGGTTGTTTTGAGTTACCTCCCTTGCATGGGAAAAAGCCATAAAAGAAATTGTGTGAATAAAGCTGACAGTTGACCTCCAAGCTATGTGTCGTCTAGTTCTTGGAGGGAAGGGATTGTAACCACGCTACCCGTTTGATACCTGTATTGGATTGCTGTTCCTGTCTACCAGCGGAGCTACTTTGGATCGTACCTCTACTCCGCTACAATTGGTGGCAAGCGACGGGATCGTACTACACAGCAAGAGGCATTCAGCAGGAATTAAAGGACTGAATGGAAACGGATTATACCCTCTTGAAACGGGATACGCTAAAAGAGTTACTGGAAGCGAGAGGGAGGATAGCAAGCAACAAAACAAAGGCTATCCTAATCGCAGAACTCATGGAAGGAGACAGAGTCGCAGCTGCTGCAGCTCCTCCAAGGGAGGGGGAAGAAACTGAGTTTACCAGAGAATATCGGGCCAGGATGGCTCTATTCTCACCAGCCATGGCAGCACAGAAAGCAGACCAGGTGTACAACGATGTACAGGCTCTCTTTATGCAGCGATCAGCGCAGGGAAGCGCAACATCAGCCCCCACCCCGCCAGCGAAAGCTAAAATACCGTACCAGGTATTCAAGGCGTTTAATGATACCGAGGGGGACATTGATGGCTATTTACAGAACTTTGAACTTTTGTGCCAGCTGCATGCCATTAGCCCTGAAGAACAGGTACGAGTGCTAGCGGGTAACCTATCCGGCCGCGCAGCAGATGCCTACCGAGCTATGCCGGCGGAGGATATCCGAGACTATCAGAAGGTAAAACAAACCTTGCTCGCACGGTATGCCATTACACCTGAAGCATACCGAACACAGTTCCGGGAATTACCCAAATCAGCAAAAGACTCGCATGCAGAATTTGCACACCGCCTACAACGGGCAGCTGACGGGTGGCTTGAGGCAGCCAAAGCCGTCACGGCCCAAGAGATCAAGCAGTTGATGATGCTGGAACAGTTCTACAACCGTGTGTCTCCAAAGTTACAGATCTGGGTAAGAGACCGTAAACCCCGTACTCTGCATGAGGCCGCTCAACTAGCAGATGAGCATCAGGACTCCCGGCGGGAACAGCAGTTCTCCAGTAGAGTGCAACCTACGCCCGCTGTTCCCCAGCTTACCCCAGCAAATCCACCCCGACCAGGGGGGACCTACCAGAACCAACCCCCCAGGTACAACAACCGGGCGTCTGTCCGGTGCCATGCATGTAACCAGCTGGGTCACATGCAACGAGACTGTCCCCAAAACCGGGCCAGGCCAGCCTGGACCCCTCAACGACCACCAACCAACCCCCGAGCGGCGGTACACTGCTATCAAGGCCGGCCCTGGGCTCAACCTTTCACCTCTACCCAAATAGAAGAACCCTTGGGCACCCTCCATGAGGTAAACCCCGTCCAGGCGGCCTCAGACAACCGCCAGGGCCACCGGCAAGTGGTCCATGTGGAGGGCAAGCGGCTGGAGGGGTTAAGAGATTCTGGGGCCACCATCACTCTGGTACGGAACCATTTAGTGGCCCCGAACCATCTCACTGGGGATTGTATTGCCGTTCGAGTGGCAGGGGGAGCTATCTACAAGGTACCCACTGCTAAACTACATTTGGACTGGGGAGCGGGGGCAGGACAAATTGAAGTGGGGATGATGCAGGATCTACCTGCCGATGTGATTTTGGGGAACGATTTGGGGGAGCTAACTTCCGCTTTTGTTACCCGGCCTCCTCCACAGGAAGCTTACCCGGTCGTCACCCGCCAACAGGCTCGCACCACGGCACCCCACCTTGACTCTGAGGCTCAGGTAAGCACAAACCCCCCTGATCACACTGTATTACCCTGGGCTGCCCCATTAGAATTTGGTAGCGAGGTCGCCCTGGACCCGTCCCTACAAGTTTACAAGGACAGGATAGATAAAGACCAGACTGGCAGAGAGGGGGAGAGATATGCTTGGGATAAGGGGTTATTATACCGGTATGCCGAAAAGGTAGTAGCCGGATCCATTCCTGTACCCATTAAACAGTTAATTGTGCCTCGAAAGTATCGACGAGAGTTAATGCGGATCGCCCACGACATTCCCATGTCCGGACACCTAGGGATCAGCCGAACCAAACATCGGCTATTACAGAACTTCTTCTGGCCCGGGATATCACAGGACATTAAGCAGTACTGTAATACCTGTGATACCTGTCAGAGAGTAGGAAAGCGGGGGGACCGATACAAGGCCAAACTACACACCCTGCCCATTATTGAAGAACCCTTTAGCCGGGTAGCGGTAGACATTATCGGACCACTGAGGCAAAAAAGCCCGTCCGGTAAGAAATACATATTGACCGTGGTAGACTATGCCACTAGGTACCCCGAAGCAGTAGCCCTGACGAATGTACACGCAGAGACCATAGTAGACGCCCTCATGCGTATATTTACCCGTATGGGGATCCCCCGGGAGATCATTTCAGATCAGGGTACCCAATTCACGGCTGAGGTCACGCAACAGCTGTGGAAAGTATGCGGGGTCCGAGCTATCCTTAATTCCCCATACCACCCCCAGTCCAATGGCCTCTGCGAACGGTTTAATGGGACCTTAAAACAAATGATCCGCACGTTCGTAGCCACTCAGAAGAACTGGGAGCGGTTCTTACCCCATCTCCTGTTCGCCTATCGAGAGGTGCCCCAAGAATCCACAGGGTTCTCTCCCTTCGAACTGTTGTTCGGAAGGAGGGTAAGGGGACCCCTAGACCTAATAAGGGAACACTGGGAGGGGGGAACGACCATTGACGGCACCCCTATCGTACCCTATGTGTTGGAGTTCCGGAACCGCCTGGAGGAATTGACCCGGGCTGTGCGCAACAACCTCCAGGCGGCCCAGACACGCCAGCGCCAATGGTATGATAAGGGAGCCAGGGACCGCAGCTTTCAGGTCGGCCAGAAAGTACTAGTCCTACGCCCTGTCCCTACTGACAAGCTGCAGGCTTCCTGGCGGGGCCCATTCAAGGTGGTAGAGCAGGTCTGCGATACCACCTATATAATCGGCCCCTGCGCCGGGACCGGGGACAGACGCATGTTCCATGTGAACATGCTGAAGCCCTACCACGAGCGCACAGAGGAAGTATCCGCCATCTGCGCCTCGGCTGCAGAGGACACAGATAACCTACCCCTTCCTGACATGCTGGCCCGAGGAACGCTACAAGAGGATCTCGCAGCCGTACAGCTAGGAGACCGCTTGAATCCCCAAGAAAAAGCTCAGGCCCAAACTTTAATTAGGGAAAAAGGAGCCACTTTTTCCAACCTCCCGGGGTATACCCCGTTAGCTACCCATCGGGTAGAAACCCTAGACCCGATCCCACTCCGTCAACCACCATACCGCATTCCCGAAGCAGTGAGGGGGAACATGTACAAGGAATTGAAGGAAATGTTGCAGTTAGGGGTAATTGAGCATTCCGATAGCCCCTGGGCATCCCCCGTAGTACTTGTGCCGAAGCGGGATGGAACTACCCGCTTCTGTGTAGATTACCGGAGGCTCAATGATAAAACCATATCCGATGCCTATCCCATGCCCCGGATAGACGAGCTATTAGACAAAATGGCTAGGGGGAAATACTTAACCACCATCGATCTGTGTAAAGGGTATTGGCAAATTCCTCTAGCCGAGGACGCCATCCCCAAGTCGGCCTTCGTCACCCCATTTGGCCTGTACCAATTCCGGGTCATGCCATTTGGGATGAAGAACGCCCCGGCCACCTTCCAGAGGATGGTGGACCGACTATTGGACGGGTTTCAGGAATATGCTTGCGCCTATCTAGACGACATAGCCATCTTTAGTTACTCCTGGACCGATCATCTAGACCATATCGGAGCAGTACTAGACCGCATCCGGGAAGCCGGACTGACCCTCAAGCCCAGTAAATGTCACATAGGGATGGCCGAGGTCCAATACCTCGGACACAGAGTAGGCAGCGGCCACCAAAAACCCGAACCAGCCAAAATAGAGGCCGTAGCTAAATGGCCAACCCCCCGCACTAAAACCCAGGTACTAGCCTTTTTGGGGACGGCAGGATATTACCGAAAGTTTGTACCTAACTACAGCGCCCTAGCCAAGCCCCTTACCGACTTGACCCGCAAGAACCTTCCCAAACTAGTAGTATGGGCCCCAGAGTGTGAGCAGGCCTTCCAACTCCTAAAAAATGCCCTTGTTAATGCCCCTGTGTTGGCTGCTCCCGATCCGACTAAACGCTTTCTCGTCCATACAGACGCCTCCATGTTCGGATTGGGAGCAGTACTGAGCCAGATCGGAGCCGATGGCGGTGAACACCCAGTAGCTTACCTCAGCCGAAAGCTTTTACCCAGAGAAGTAAGCTACGCCGCCATCGAAAAGGAATGCCTTGCCGTGGTGTGGGCCCTCAAGAAATTACAGCCCTATTTGTATGGACAAACATTTTCCCTGCTCACAGATCACAACCCGTTGGTCTGGCTGAACCGGGTGTCAGGAGACAATGCCAGGCTGCTGCGCTGGAGCTTGGCGCTTCAGCCCTTTGATTTCAATATCCAATATCGCCCGGGGAAGCTCAATGGAAATGCTGACGGGTTATCCCGGCAAACGGAACTAGACAAGTGATCTGTGGGTACTCCTCCAGACATCCCCAAGCCGATCCGTTGGGATCAGACTGTGTATGCTGGCTTGGTTCTGGGGGAGCATTGTGGCAGAAGCAGCCACCCGAAACTCGTATATTCAATGTTATGTGTCCCTAACTCCATATGTCAATGTATATTGTAGATTGTGCCAGCATGTTACGGAAGAACCGAGGTGCACATACCGTTATTGGGTCCGTGGGTGGCCGCCGTTCGCCTAATCTCCACGTGGCGGCGGCCATCTTAACTGCCGAACAGCGGTGTTTGGTCGTCGAGCGTCTGGAACTAAAATCGGACGCTCGACTACCCAGACACCGCTCAGACCTCCAGGATCCCCAAATCGTATGATCCAAACTGCCGAACGGCCCGCCGTTCGGTAGTTTGCATTCCCCAGTTTAGGGGATTCATCCGAACCAAAGATTGGGGTCGGATGGCTGAGCTATTCGGCACTTTCTAGGCAGTGAAGTAGACCGACTACAGGGCCAGAATCTATGGAGCCGTTTTCGGCTACTGTGTCCCTGCAGTCGGTCAAATCTTTAAATACCTGTAACTCCCGAACCCCTGGTCTGATCTGGGTGAAATTTGAATATGTTACTCACCCAGAGCAGACCTACCAGGGGACCCCTCGTGTATCCCCGTACCCCCCGTATTTAGGGGTCATTCAGAAACTGGGGAAAACTCGGTTCCCTCTAATTAATTTACCTGTTAATCTAAGGGGAGGAGAGGGAGGGGAGGTGATTGTGAGGTGATTGGTTGTTTTGAGTTACCTCCCTTGCATGGGAAAAAGCCATAAAAGAAATTGTGTGAATAAAGCTGACAGTTGACCTCCAAGCTATGTGTCGTCTAGTTCTTGGAGGGAAGGGATTGTAACCACGCTACCCGTTTGATACCTGTATTGGATTGCTGTTCCTGTCTACCAGCGGAGCTACTTTGGATCGTACCTCTACTCCGCTACACCCCCCCAGTCAGTATATCCCCCCAGTCAGTATATCCCCCCAGTCTGTATATCCCCCCAGTCTGTATATCCCCCCCAGTCTGTATATCCCCCCAGTCAGTATATCCCCCCAGTCAGTATATGCCCCCCAGTCAGTATATCCCCCCAGTCTCTGTATATCTCCCCCAGTCTGTATATCCCCCCAGTCTGTATAACCCCCCAGTCAGTATATCCCCCCAGTCTGTATAACCCCCCAGTCAGTATATCTCCCAGTCTCTGTATATCTCCCAGTCTGTATATCCCCCCAGTCAGTATATCCCCCAGTCTCTGTATATCCCCCCCAGTCTGTATATCCCCCCAGTCAGTATATCCCCCCAGTCTCTGTATATCCCCCCCAGTCAGTATATCCCCCAGTCTCTGTATATCCCCCCCAGTCAGTATATCCCCCCAGTCTGTATATCCCCCCAGTCTGTATATCCCCCCCAGTCTGTATATCCCCCCAGTCAGTATATGCCCCCCAGTCAGTATATCCCCCAGTCTCTGTATATCCCCCCAGTCAGTATATGCCCCCCAGTCAGTATATCCCCCAGTCTCTGTATATCTCCCCCAGTCTGTATATCCCCCCAGTCTGTATATCTCCCCCAGTCTGTATATCCCCCCAGTCTGTATATCCCCCCAGTCAGTATATCCCCCAGTCTCTGTATATCTCCCCCAGTCTGTATATCCCCCCAGTCAGTATATGCCCCCCAGTCAGTATATCCCCCAGTCTCTGTATATCTCCCCCAGTCTGTATATCCCCCCAGTCTGTATATCTCCCCCAGTCTGTATATCCCCCCAGTCTGTATGTCCCCCCAGTCTGTATATCCCCCCAGTCAGTATATGCCCCCCAGTCAGTATATCCCCCAGTCTCTGTATATCCCCCCCAGTCTGTATATCCCCCCAGTCTCTGTATATCCCCCCAGTCAGTATATGCCCCCCAGTCTCTGTATATCCCCCCAGTCTCTGTATATCCCCCCAGTCAGTATATCCCCCCCAGTCAGTATATGCCCCAGTCTCTGTATATCTCCCCCAGTCAGTATATCCCCCCAGTCTGTATATCCCCCCCAGTCAGTATATCCCCCCCCCCAGTCTCTGTATATCTCCCCCAGTCAGTATATCCCCCCAGTCTGTATATCCCCCCAGTCTCTGTATATCTCCCCCAGTCAGTATATCCCCCCAGTCTCTGTATATCCCCCCCAGTCTGTATATCCCCCCAGTCAGTATATGCCCCCCAGTCAGTATATCCCCCAGTCTCTGTATATCCCCCCAGTCAGTATATGCCCCCCAGTCAGTATATCCCCCAGTCTCTGTATATCTCCCCCAGTCTGTATATCCCCCCAGTCTGTATATCTCCCCCAGTCTGTATATCCCCCCAGTCAGTATATCCCCCAGTCTCTGTATATCTCCCCCAGTCTGTATATCCCCCCAGTCAGTATATGCCCCCCAGTCAGTATATCCCCCAGTCTCTGTATATCTCCCCCAGTCTGTATATCCCCCCAGTCTGTATATCTCCCCCAGTCTGTATATCCCCCCAGTCTGTATGTCCCCCCAGTCTGTATATCCCCCCAGTCTGTATATCCCCCCAGTCAGTATATGCCCCCCAGTCAGTATATCCCCCAGTCTCTGTATATCCCCCCCAGTCTGTATATCCCCCCAGTCTCTGTATATCCCCCCAGTCAGTATATGCCCCCCAGTCTCTGTATATCCCCCCAGTCTCTGTATATCCCCCCAGTCAGTATATGCCCCAGTCTCTGTATATCTCCCCCAGTCAGTATATCCCCCCAGTCTGTATATCCCCCCCCAGTCAGTATATCCCCCCAGTCAGTATATCCCCCCCCCAGTCTCTGTATATCTCCCCCAGTCAGTATATCCCCCCAGTCAGTATATCCCCCCCCCCCAGTCTCTGTATATCTCCCCCAGTCAGTATATCCCCCCAGTCAGTATATCCCCCCCCCCAGTCTCTGTATATCTCCCCCAGTCTGTATATCCCCCCAGTCTGTATATCTCCCCCAGTCTGTATATCCCCCCAGTCTGTATATCCCCCCAGTCTGTATATCCCCCAGTCTGTATATCCCCCCAGTCTGTATATCCCCCAGTCAGTATATCCCCCCAGTCTGTATATCCCCCCCCAGTCAGTATATCCCCCCAGTCAGTATATCCCCCCCCCCAGTCTCTGTATATCTCCCCCAGTCAGTATATCCCCCCAGTCAGTATATCCCCCCCCCCCAGTCTCTGTATATCTCCCCCAGTCAGTATATCCCCCCAGTCAGTATATCCCCCCCCCCCAGTCTCTGTATATCTCCCCCAGTCAGTATATCCCCCCAGTCAGTATATCCCCCCCCCCAGTCTCTGTATATCTCCCCCAGTCTGTATATCTTCCCCAGTCTGTATATCCCCCCAGTCTGTATATCCCCCAGTCTGTATATCTCCCCCAGTCAGTATATCCCCCCAGTCAGTATATCCCCCAGTCTGTATATCTCCCCCAGTCTGTATATCCCCCCAGTCTGTATATCCCCCCAGTCTCTGTATATCCCCCCAGTCTGTTTCCCATGCCCCTCATTCCCAGACAGTTCATATTGTGTTTGTTTCTGGAGGATTTGCTAATAAAGTTAAGCAATTCTCTCACTTGTGGGCGTTCCTTAGAGAATTAGTTTCTAGGCGTGGTCAGTTATGGAGCACATTAAGTATTGGTTGATTCAGCTGTCAATCAGATCGCTGATGACGCCTCCATCATTGCGCGGGCAGTGGGCGGAGGATTTCTATTGGCTGAGAACGAGTGGAATCTTTACCGTGTGGTAAACAAGGTATCAGCCAATCAGAACCTGGGAATGAATAGGGCGGGATTATCATGGTATGAGTGACAGATATAATGGCCAATCAGCGAGCAAAGGCGGTGGGCGAGTGTGAGGAAGTGAGTTTGGGGTCATAGGTAGTAACTGAGTGAGGCTTACAGTGAGAGTGAGTGGGCTTACAGTGAGAGTGAGTGGGCTTACAGTGAGAGTGAGTGGGCTTACAGTGAGAGTGAGTGGGCTTACAGTGAGAGTGAGTGAGTGGGCTTACAGTGAGAGTGAGTGAGTGGGGCTTACAGTGAGAGTGAGTGGGCTTACAGTGAGAGTGAGTGGGGCTTACAGTGAGAGTGAGTGAGCTTACAGTGAGAGTGAGTGGGGCTTACAGTGAGAGTGAGTGAGTGAGCTTACAGTGAGAGTGAGTGGGGCTTACAGTGAGAGTGAGTGAGTGAGCTTACAGTGAGAGTGAGTGGGGCTTACAGTGAGAGTGAGTGAGTGAGCTTACAGTGAGAGTGAGTGGGGCTTACAGTGAGAGTGAGTGGGCTTACAGTGAGAGTGAGTGAGTGAGCTTACAGTGAGAGTGAGTGGGGTTATAGTGAGAGTGAGTGAGTGGGCTTACAGTGAGAGTGAGTGAGTGAGCTTACAGTGAGAGTGAGTGGGCTTACAGTGAGAGTGAGTGAGTGAGCTTAGAGTGAGAGTGAGTGGGCTTACAGTGAGAGTGAGTGAGTGGGCTTACAGTGAGAGTGAGTGGGCTTACAGTGAGAGTGAGTGAGTGGGCTTACAGTGAGAGTGAGTGGGGCTTACAGTGAGAGTGAGTGGGCTTACAGTGAGAGTGAGTGAGTGAGCTTACAGTGAGAGTGAGTGGGGCTTACAGTGAGAGTGAGTGAGTGAGCTTACAGTGAGAGTGAGTGGGGCTTACAGTGAGAGTGAGTGGGCTTACAGTGAGAGTGAGTGAGTGAGCTTACAGTGAGAGTGAGTGGGGTTATAGTGAGAGTGAGTGAGTGGGCTTACAGTGAGAGTGAGTGAGTGAGCTTACAGTGAGAGTGAGTGGGCTTACAGTGAGAGTGAGTGAGTGAGCTTAGAGTGAGAGTGAGTGGGCTTACAGTGAGAGTGAGTGAGTGGGCTTACAGTGAGAGTGAGTGGGCTTACAGTGAGAGTGAGTGAGTGGGCTTACAGTGAGAGTGAGTGGGCTTACAGTGAGAGTGAGTGGGCTTACAGTGAGAGTGAGTGAGTGGGCTTACAGTGAGAGTGAGTGAGTGGGCTTACAGTGAGAGTGAGTGAGTGGGCTTACAGTGAGAGTGAGTGGGGCTTACAGTGAGAGTGAGTGGGGCTTACAGTGAGAGTGAGTGGGGCTTACAGTGAGAGTGAGTGGGCTTACAGTGAGAGTGAGTGGGGCTTACAGTGAGAGTGAGTGGGGCTTACAGTGAGAGTGAGTGGGGCTTACAGTGAGAGTGAGTGGGCTTACAGTGAGAGTGAGTGGGCTTACAGTGAGAGTGAGTGGGGCTTACAGTGAGAGTGAGTGGGGCTTACAGTGAGAGTGAGTGAGTGGGCTTACAGTGAGAGTGAGTGGGCTTACAGTGAGAGTGAGTGGGGCTTACAGTGAGAGTGAGTGGGGCTTACAGTGAGAGTGAGTGGGGCTTACAGTGAGAGTGAGTGGGCTTACAGTGAGAGTGAGTGGGGCTTACAGTGAGAGTGAGTGGGGCTTACAGTGAGAGTGAGTGAGTGAGCTTACAGTGAGAGTGAGTGGGCTTACAGTGAGAGTGAGTGGGGCTTACAGTGAGAGTGAGTGGGGCTTACAGTGAGAGTGAGTGGGCTTACAGTGAGAGTGAGTGGGCTTACAGTGAGAGTGAGTGGGCTTACAGTGAGAGTGAGTGAGTGAGCTTACAGTGAGAGTGAGTGGGGCTTACAGTGAGAGTGAGTGGGGCTTACAGTGAGAGTGAGTGGGGCTTACAGTGAGAGTGAGTGGGGCTTACAGTGAGAGTGAGTGGGCTTACAGTGAGAGTGAGTGAGTGGGCTTACAGTGAGAGTGAGTGGGCTTACAGTGAGAGTGAGTGGGCTTACAGTGAGAGTGAGTGAGTGAGCTTACAGTGAGAGTGAGTGGGCTTACAGTGAGAGTGAGTGGGGCTTACAGTGAGAGTGAGTGGGCTTACAGTGAGAGTGAGTGGGGCTTACAGTGAGAGTGAGTGGGGCTTACAGTGAGAGTGAGTGGGGCTTACAGTGAGAGTGAGTGGGCTTACAGTGAGAGTGAGTGGGCTTACAGTGAGAGTGAGTGAGTGGGCTTACAGTGAGAGTGAGTGGGGTTATAGTGAGAGTGAGTGAGTGGGCTTACAGTGAGAGTGAGTGGGGTTATAGAGTGAGTGGGCTTACAGTGAGAGTGAGTGAGTGGGCTTACAGTGAGAGTGAGTGGGTGGGCTTACAGTGAGTGAGTGGGCTTACAGTGAGAGTGAGTGGGTGGGCTTACAGTGAGAGTGAGTGGGTGGGCTTACAGTGAGAGTGAGTGGGGCTTACAGTGAGAGTTAGTGGGCTTACAGTGAGAGTGAGTGAGTGGGCTTACAGTGAGAGTGAGTGGGCTTACAGTGAGAGTGAGTGAGCTTACAGTGAGAGTGAGTGAGCTTACAGTGAGAGTGAGTGGGGCTTACAGTGAGAGTGAGTGAGTGGGCTTACAGTGAGAGTGAGTGAGCTTACAGTGAGAGTGAGTGGGGCTTACAGTGAGAGTGAGTGGGCTTACAGTGAGAGTGAGGGGTTATAGTGAGAGTGAGTGAGTGGGCTTACAGTGAGAGTGAGTGGGCTTACAGTGAGAGTGAGTGGGCTTACAGTGAGAGTGAGTGAGTGGGCTTACAGTGAGAGTGAGTGGGCTTACAGTGAGAGTGAGTGGGGTTATAGTGAGAGTGAGTGAGTGGGGTTATAGTGAGAGTGAGTGAGTGGGCTTACAGTGAGAGTGGGTGGGGTTATAGTGAGAGTGAGTGGGCTTACAGTGAGAGTGAGTGAGTGGGCTTACAGTGAGAGTGAGTGAGTGGGCTTACAGTGAGAGTGAGTGAGTGGGCTTACAGTGAGAGTGAGTGAGTGGGCTTACAGTGTGAGTGAGTGGGCTTACAGTGAGAGTGAGTGAGTGGGCTTACAGTGAGAGTGAGTGAGTGGGCTTATAGTGAGAGTGAGTGGGCTTATAGTGAGAGTGAGTGGCTTATAGTGAGAGTGAGTGGGCTTACAGTGAGAGTGAGTGAGCGGGCTTACAGTGAGAGTGAGTGAGCGGGCTTACAGTGAGAGTGAGTGAGCGGGCTTACAGTGAGAGTGAGTGAGCGGGCTTACAGTGAGAGTGAGTGAGCGGGCTTACAGTGAGTGAGTGAGTGGGGTTATAGTGAGAGTGAGTGGGGTTATAGTGAGAGTGAGTGGGGTTATAGAGTGAGTGAGTGGGCTTATAGTGAGCGTGAGTGATTAGAGTGTCATTACATGAGGCAGTGAGTGAATGTATACTAAGAGTGTGAGTATACTCAAAGTGAGTGTTGTACTAAGTGAGTGAGACACGGCTACAGAGTGCAATACGGAATGAGTGTGACAGACATTGAGTGAGTGTGATACTGAGTTAGTGCTATTTCATGTATGAGTTTGAGTGACATAAGCTTCTAAAGGAAGGTATAGGTTATCCAAACCACACTCCCACGAGTGACTGAGAAAGCATTGGAGATGGAGAAGGCTGCAGGACAAGGGGTGAGTGTGAGTGGTGGCTCACCGATTACTGGGGTACCCAGGGAGTCTGGGTGTGACCTACCGTGAGTGGGGATATAGAACATTTGTTCATTAAGTTTATCCAATAGGAGACTAACCTTTATTCACAGCCAAAGCAATAGTTTATTTCCTTGTTTACCACGTTAATGTGTGTGTAGTCTGAACTTAATGTCATGTGACTTTCACAACACGTTCACACTGCACCGTAGCAAATTGCACTGTGTCCCGGCTAACCACACTGCACCATGGCTAATAGAGGTGCATCTCAGTTAATCGCAGTCCACCTCGGCTAATCGCAGAGTGCCTTAGATGACCGCACTGCACCTCGGCTAATCGCAGAGTGCCTTAGATGACCTCACTGCACCTCGGCTAATCGCAGAGTGCCTTAGATGACCGCACTGCACCTCGGCTAATCGCAGAGTGCCTTAGATGACCGCACTGCACCTCGGCTAATCGCAGAGTGCCTTAGATGACCGCACTGCACCTCGGCTAATCGCAGAGTGCCTTAGATGACCGCACTGCACCTCGGCTAATCGCAGAGTGCCTTAGATGACCTCACTGCACCTCGGCTAATCGCAGAGTGCCTTAGATGACCTCACTGCACCTCGGCTAATCGCAGAGTGCCTTAGATGACCGCACTGCACCTCGGCTAATCGCAGAGTGCCTTAGATGACCGCACTGCACCTCGGCTAATCGCAGAGTGCCTTAGATGACCGCACTGCACCTCGGCTAATCGCAGAGTGCCTTAGATGACCGCACTGCACCTCGGCTAATCGCAGAGTGCCTTAGATGACCGCACTGCACCTCGGCTAATCGCAGAGTGCCTTAGATGACCGCACTGCACCTCGGCTAATCGCAGAGTGCCTTAGATGACCGCACTGCACCTCGGCTAATCGCAGAGTGCCTTAGATGACCGCACTGCACCTCGGCTAATCGCAGAGTGCCTTAGATGACCGCACTCCACCTCGGCTGATCGCAGAGTGCCTTAGATGACCGCACTCCACCTCGGCTAATCGCAGAGTGCCTTAGATGACCGCACTGCACCTCGGCTAATCGCAGAGTGCCTTAGATGACCGCACTGCACCTCGGCTAATCGCAGAGTGCCTTAGATGACCGCACTGCACCTCGGCTAATCGCAGAGTGCCTTAGATGACCGCACTGCACCTCGGCTAATCGCAGAGTGCCTTAGATGACCGCACTGCACCTCGGCTAATCGCAGAGTGCCTTAGATGACCGCACTGCACCTCGGCTAATCGCAGAGTGCCTTAGATGACCGCACTGCACCTCGGCTAATCGCAGAGTGCCTTAGATGACCGCACTGCACCTCGGCTAATCGCAGAGTGCCTTAGATGACCGCACTGCACCTCGGCTAATCGCAGAGTGCCTTAGATGACCGCTGTGGCGAAACCAACTTCGCCACTGTGAACTGGAGAAGCCTGGTTGCCCGCCTGCTGCCTTTGGACTATGGACCAGACTTTATGGAAATGTGATACCCCAGATAGCTATACCATGGAGCCTATTCATATAATGAAAGACTATGGGAAAGACTTTAGCTCCATGGCAATTGTACTGTGTGAATAGGATCTGCGCGCTATTCGGTAGTTTTGTGCGCTCAGATCCCAGCTATCTGGGGATATGTGAAATGTCTGTGTGTTATGGATAAAAAGTAACTTTCTGTATTTTAAAGTGGTTTTTATGTCTTTCTGTAACCATGTGGTTAATGGAGTCTGTCTCTGTGCTGGGAGGTAATTGGATTACTTCTCCAGCACAGAGAAGGAAGCTGGAAAGCTAGGGGTTTTAAAAGATACTTTACTAACTTTTGAACCCCTGGTCTGATCCATGCCATTTTTTAATATGTTGTTCCCCTGAATGGATTGATTGTGGATATGTATTTTTATGTGAATGTGATGTATGGTTTTAAAGTTATGAAAGTTGTGTAAAAGTATATTTTAAACTGTATGCAAAATGGGATTATGTGTCACACTAAGGTGAGGGGATGTGTGGGATGTAACATCTATGTCATTGGTTCTTTTATGCCTCCCCCTGGGTGTGGCCTGTATGTGTGAGTTGGAAATAAAAGCCAGGCTGGATGAGCCAGTCCTCAGTTCCTGTTTAACCCTCAAAATGAAGTGTCGTCTCGTTCTTGGGGGGAATTGGATTGTAAGCTGACTGCCAGGAGTGTAAGCGGATTGTATGCTTTTCTTGTTCAGCTGTTCCAGTTCGGAGTGTTATCTTGTATCCAGTTCGGGAGTTTGGTGTTCTGCAGTAGCTGTGCCTGTCTCTCAAAAAGAGGATTATCGCCTAAACGGATTTTATTCCCTTTTATGCTGAAACGGTCCGTTACAATTGGTGGCAAGCGGCGGGATCGTTCCTACAACCAGAGGGACAGCTACAGGCAACATCAATTCCTGGAGTACAAATTGAGGGCAACGCTAGTACCCGTACAGCGACCCTATCTACGAAGGAATTCGGAAAAATGGAGGAGAAGCTTCAAGATACAGTGTACAGTTACGTACTCCTGGGGTCTGGAGTAGTCCCAGAGGAGGACATGATGAGGTACAGAGATATGGCCAGAGCCAGATTGTGGGACGAAGCCCTAGAAGAAGTACAGTATTCACGAGGGGATCGGCGCCGCAGCAGAAGGCAGCGAAGTCTGGCTAGAATGGCAGAGCGGATGCCCCTCCTGAGAAAACAGACCACAGAAAAGTGGGTGACTAGACTCGAGATTCTAGTATATGCAGAACTGGCGCTAGACGACGCATACCAGGCGATACAATGGTACGCAGCTCAGTGTCTCCCCGAGATGGCAGAGTATGAGTTCCCAGAAGGCGGAGATTACACTGACCTTGGCCGATTTTGGGATAACATTGACGATGAGGACTTTGGGAAAGTGACCGACTCTCGTTTTTGGGACCTGTACTACGACCGAGAGGACATGCTGGGTCTCCCTAGCACTATTGACCTCGAGGCGGACCTACAGTATTTGGTCGCCGAGGAATGGAACCTGGAGGGGGATTACCTGCGACTCATCAATGAGGCCCGTGAAGCGACAACCGGTCCTCCTTCCCAACAGCAACCAGCGGTACCCGAGGTAGCAGATCTCCTAGACTGGTCCTGTGAGCAACCCCAGCAGCAAAGTGATATGCCAGGAGGGCAGTGTGAAGTGCAGGGAGAGGAGAGCAGCGTCCTCCCTCCCCAGCGGCAGGCTGAGTTACAGGGGGTAGAGGTAGTTGTTCCTGCCCCCCAGCAGCAAAGTGATATGCCAGGAAGGCAGTGTGTGTCCCAGGGAGAAGAAGGTGCAGTCCTTCCTCCCCAGCGGCAGTGTGTACCCCAGGGAGCTGATGGTGTCGTCCGTCCTCCCCAGCGGCAGTGTGTGTCCCAGGGAGCAGAAGGTGCAGTCCTTCCTCCCCAGCGGCAGTGTGTACCCCAGGGAGCTGATGGTGTCGTCCATCCTCCCCAGCGGCAGTGTGTAACCCAGGGAGCAGAAGGTGCAGTGCTTCCTCCCCAGCGGCAGTGTGTACCCCAGGGAGCTGATGGTGTCGTCCGTCCTCCCCAGCGGCAGTGTGTAACCCAGGGAGCTGATGGTGCCGTCCTTCCTCCCCAGCGGCAGTGTGTCCTGCAGGGAGCAGAGACAGTCAGTCTCGCACCCCAGCAGCAGGACAAGAGAATTAAAGAGGAGACCGCTGGTCTCCCTTTCCACCAGCAGAGAGAGTGGCAGGGAGAGGAGCCTGCTAACCCCCCTCCCCAGAGGCAGTTTACCGTCCAGAGAGAGGAGCTTGTTACACCCTCTCTCCAGCGGCAGCCTAACCCACCAAGGGGAGATGTTGAGCCCCGCAACTGTGCAGATGGGACCGTAGTCTCTGCACTTACAGCACCAGGGGTAGGGACGGTCGGTCCTGTCCCCCAGCCACAGAGCGATATATCCAAAGGGGAGACAGTCGGTCTCCAGCAACCAGGCTCCAACCAGACTACTCCCGTGGTAGTGCTGGCAACAGGACAGAGTACCGCTGGTCTCTGCCCCCTCAGCAACCCACCAAGGCAGCCTACCAGTCCCCCACACAGCCGTGGTGCGGCACCTGAACCTGGACAAGATTCTCCCTCACCCAGGTGTAGTAACTGTTTATTGTGGGTGGGCTGCTCTGCGGTTTCTGTTTTGTGGGTGGGTTGCTGGACTAACCAGGGCACTGACCGGCAGGAGGTCAGGTACCCTGTTAGTCTAATTGGTAAAGGGGAGAATTGTGGCGAAACCAACTTCGCCACTGTGAACTGGAGAAGCCTGGTTGCCCGCCTGCTGCCTTTGGACTATGGACCAGACTTTATGGGAATGTGATACCCCAGATAGCTATACCATGGAGCCTATTCATATAATTAAAGACTATGGGAAAGACTTTAGCTCCATGGCAATTGTACTGTGTGAATAGGATCTGCGCGCTATTCGGTAGTTTTGTGCGCTCAGATCCCAGCTATCTGGGGATATGTGAAATGTCTGTGTGTTATGGATAAAAAGTAACTTTCTGTATTTTAAAGTGTTTTTATGTCTTTCTGTAACCATGTGGTTAATGGAGTCTGTCTCTGTGCTGGGAGGTAATTGGATTACTTCTCCAGCACAGAGAAGGAAGCTGGAAAGCTAGGGGTTTTAAAAGATACTTTACTAACTTTTGAACCCCTGGTCTGATCCATGCCATTTTTTAATATGTTGTTCCCCTGAATGGATTGATTGTGGATATGTATTTTTATGTGAATGTGATGTATGGTTTTAAAGTTATGAAAGTTGTGTAAAAGTATATTTTAAACTGTATGCATAATGGGATTATGTGTCACACTAAGGGGAGGGGATGTGTGGGATGTAACATCTATGTCATTGGTTCTTTTATGCCTCCCCCTGGGTGTGGCCTGTATGTGTGAGTTGGAAATAAAAGCCAGGCTGGATGAGCCAGTCCTCAGTTCCTGTTTAACCCTCAAAATGAAGTGTCGTCTCGTTCTTGGGGGGAATTGGATTGTAAGCTGACTGCCAGGAGTGTAAGCGGATTGTATGCTTTTCTTGTTCAGCTGTTCCAGTTCGGAGTGTTATCTTGTATCCAGTTCGGGAGTTTGGTGTTCTGCAGTAGCTGTGCCTGTCTCTCAAAAAGGGGATTATCGCCTAAACGGATTTTATTCCCTTTTATGCTGAAACGGTCCGTTACAACCGCACTGCACCTCGGCTAATCGCAGAGTGCCTTAGATGACCGCACTGCACCTCGGCTAATCGCAGAGTGCCTTAGATGACCGCACTGCACCTCGGCTAATCGCAGAGTGCCTTAGATGACCGCACTGCACCTCGGCTAATCGCAGAGTGCCCTCGATGACCGCACTGCACCTCGGCTAATCGCAGTATGTCTTGGCTAATTGCAGTATGTCTTGGCTAATGCACAGGGAATTGAGCGAGTCAAATTATTTGGATATATCTGATAATAGTTGTTTGCAATTGAAAATGGGACAGTAAAAGGTCTCAAACATATGAGTATAAGCAGGGGCACAGTTATGGGGAGATTTGTAAGTGCTGAAGCTGAATGCAACTGGAAGATAGTTTAGAGACTGACAGAGGGGTGAGGTGTGAGAGTTGCTTTACATGAGGTAGTCTGGCAGTGGTGTTCATTACGGATCGTTGAGGGGCAATTTTGGGCACTTTTCAGACCAAATAAGCAGAGGGCTATAATAAGCAATATGGAAACAGAGACAAGCATCCTGGTGGCATCCTGAGAAATGGCAAGCACAAGGCATGTTTTAAGCGATAGGATTTGGTGATTAGATTTTATATAAGGGGTGAAGAAAAGATCAGAGTCAAAGAGCACACCAAGGCAACATGCCTTTGGGGTGGAGGTTATGATCGCTTTTTTTGACCTGTTTAAAAAAAAAAAAAAAGTAGGGCCAGATGAAGCCTTAGACAGTGGAAAGACAAGGAATACTGTCTTAGAGTTGAGATTTAGGACTCATGAAACCATCCAGTCAGAGACATGGTCCAGGTAAGAGAGATCAGATGAGTAGCGGTAGATCTGTGTATCATCAGTTTACTGGTGCTATTAAAGGCCATAGGATGATCTCCGGTCACCAGGAAAAAGGGTAAATTGAGAAGTGGTCCCAGTACAGGGCCTTTAGGAACTCCAACCGAGAGAGGAGGAAGTACCAGAGAAGGAGACATTGAAGGAGTGACAGAGAAATAGGAAGAAAAGCAGGAAATAGCGGTGTCTCCAAGGTCGTGAAGGGTAAGAAGGAGAAGCTAGTGGTCAGCAGTGTTGAAAGAGGCAGATAGATCAAGAAGAATAAGTAACCAATAATGGCCTTCATGGTTGTCTCTTGATCATCCAGTACATAGACAAGGATGCAGTATTTTCATTACCCAATATTGTTTCTCTTTGCAGACCATTGGGCAGCTGTTCTTGGCTCTTTATGAAATGGGCTTCGAGGAGGCGCAAGTCCAGGCTGCTTTGCGAGCTGGATGTTTCATGGTGCAGGACGCGGCAGACTGGTGAGCTCCACTAGTATAAGAGAGCCTGTTTTGGCAGAGTATTTCATTTAAAAGGACACTCTGGGCACCATTACCGGTACACCGTGCTGTAGTGGTTATAATGTTCGGATTCCCCAGATGTCTTCTTTCATCCCATTTAGGAACGTTTTAATGTAGTCGTTCTGGTATATATAGCCTGTCCCTGTAGGCTTTTTTAATTACTGTCTAGTAACCCCTCTAGTGGCAGTCACTCAGACGGTCACTAGAGGTGCTTCCTGAGAGACGTTCAACTTATTCACACTCTGCATGGAGGACCTGAATGTTCCTCATGATTCAATGCATTTCTATGAAGAGTTGCTGATTGGCGCGGTGTTTTGCCGTGCATGTGCAATAGCCTCCCGATGCTTTCCTCTGGGAACTTGATCTCTGTAAGCTCGTTTGAGCAGGGTCCTCTTCAACCTATCGTTCCTTCAAGTTTTCTTGTAATTGTCCAATTTATAGTTAAATCCCCCCTTATAATATTGTAAAGCACTATGGAATCTGTTCTAGCTATATAAAGGGGCAGAGTGTAGGTGGAGTAAAATCACCATTCCCTTTTCTGACAGGGGGGCCGGGGACTTAAGATGTGCTTTCTTAGCTAAAGTAACAGGAATACATACTTGTATTTGTGTCACTATAGTGTCCCTCTAACTGAGACTGGAAGACCCACGTGTTTTCAACAAAGCCAGGTTACTATCATACTGTGAATGATTTGACGGAGTAATGACACATGGAGCATGTGGCTGTCTACAATGTTTTTTTAATGCTGTCATCTCACATGAAAAGTTACTAATATCTAAATAAACAAATTCTACTCACCCCCACCAACTCCAAACATTTATTGGGGTGAGTAAAAGTGATTACTATGTGGACTGGATAGTGAGCTTGCACCTCAGTCCGGAGCTTACTTATACAGAGTTACACATATTAATGACTGTGATGGACCGCTGGCACTCCGACTGAGTACCTCCGCCAATCGATGCTCCTAGCACTTCACGAGGACTCCGAGCACTCCAACCGACACCATCAGCACTACGGACCCCACTTTGAGCGATGCAGCTGTGCCGGGGTCTCGCCGTGTCTCACCCACCCTGGATCCACGACCAAGATCCAGCTCCCAGTGGGTGAACAAATCAAGCTCTTACAAGAGCTTACTCTGGGAGTAAGTGATTATAGCAATCCCCAGAGTGTAGGTATCCCTTCTCCCAAGCATGTGCCAAGGCTTCAAGAAAGGTACAAGTAGGTCTGGTTTATTGAGGGCTACCTGCCCAGTATTTATGCAAGTGTCCACCAGGTGGACACTCCCCTAGGGGACCTGATGGAACAATGGGACACATATTGGATATCAGCCAATCACAGACAATACAAACAAAACAGTCCCACAGTGACATCACAATCCCTCCTCTCTATCCTGGAGATAATTGGGAAGTAATCAAATTATCTCCCAGGACAGACTCCATTAACCACATGGTTGCAAAAAGACATAAAATTACACAATGTTACAATTACTACATAAAACATATACATGCAACATATCCCCAGATAGCTTAGATCTGAGCGCACATTATTACCGAATGGCGTTCAGATCACCTGCATACAGTTCAATCGCCATGGAGCCAGTGTGGCTTCATATCAGTTATTCATATCTCCGTTTGAGTTTTTAATGATAAATATTAGGACAGCACAAAGAAAGTAGAAACACATGCTTTGACGTCAGATCCATTGAGTCTGCCCTTAAAGGACCACTATAGGCACCCAGACCACTTCAGCTTAATGAAGTGGTCTGGGTGTCTGGTCCAGCTAGGATTAACCCTTTTTTCTATAAACATAGCAGTTTCAGAGAAACTGCTATGTTTACATTAGGGTTAATCGAGCCTCTAGTGGCTGTCTCATTGACAGCCGCTAGAGGCGCTAGCGTGCTTATCACAGTGAGAAGATGTCAGCGTACATAGGAAAGCATTGTAAATGCTTTCCTATGAGACTGGCTGAATGCGCGCGCGGCTCTTGCCGCGCATGCGCATTCAGCCGAGGAGGAGGAGAGCTCTCTGCCCGGCGCTGGAGAAAGAGGTAAGTTTCACCCCTTCCTGTCCCTAGAGCCCGCCGGGCTGGATGGCGAGGAAGGCCTTAAACACTTACCTTTCTCCAGCGCCGGGCTCCCTCGGTGCTGGAGACTCTCCTCCCTCTTCTTCAGTCATCGGCTGAATGCGCATGCGTGGCAAGAGCCGCGCGCATATTCAGCCAGTCTCATAGGAAAGCATTCTCAATGCTTTCCTATGGACACTGGCCACTTCTCACTGTGAAAATCACAGTGAGAAGCGCGGAAGCGCCTCTAGCGGCATTCAATGAGAGAGCCACTAGAGGCTGGATTAACCCTAAAGTAAACATATAATAAAATCAGGAGAGAGAGTAAGCGCCAGATAACAAATAAGGCAGCAACCCTTGAAGGGAATCCCTCAAAAACCCTTCAGATACAAAAAGAGTGAAAAACAAAGATAAAGGTTGCACCAGAATAGACAACTAAAATATATAATAAAATATGGGGGAAATCCAAATGGAAAAACTCAAAGCTGGACAGATCTTACTTAGATCAGATAGTCTGTATAGTGCTTTATCAGGAACCGTGTCCTCGCTGTCCTTCCTCAGGGGAATCCAGTATTATGGAAAAAGATAAAACAAATAGAAAACCAAATAGTATGGTATGTCTAATAGGGTACAACAAATGATAAAAGAAGATAGTTGTAGCGGATGGCGTTGGACTGTCCTCAAGGGTTATGTTAAAAATGCAATTTGTGTGTTTATTTTCCTGTATAAATTAAATTGTATGTAGCATTCGTATGTTAGACCATCCCAGAGAGAAGTGTGTGCCTTATTAGGCTTTCACACTTCTCTAACCGCAGTTTAATTGGTCCAATCGGTACTTTTTAGATGTATCTGGGTGGCCGCCGTTCGGCATACGAACACGTGGTGGCAGCCATCTTACGCACGAAACCTCAGCGGTGTTTGGTTGTCGAGTGTCTGGAACTCAAATCGGACACCTTAATTACCCGAACACCGCTGAGACCTCCAGGGCTCTGTAACTCCCGAACGGAGGGGCCAACCAGCCCCTCGTTCGGTGAATTCAACGTACCGAACAAGGGGATTCATACGAACACCCTTTTATCAGTGGATGGCAAGGATTTATGTGTGTTTTATCTCCCGAACGGAGAACGACCGCAGGGCCAAAACGCACGGAACCCTTTTCAGCTACCACCTCATGTGCGGTCGGTCACATAACTCCCGAACCCCTGGTCCGATCTAGGTGAATTATATGTTAGTCACCCAGATCAGGGCTATCAGGGGGTGCCACTTAGATAATTGTACCTCACATTTTTAGGGTACATCCAGAAACCGGGTAAACCTGTGTAATGTGTAAGTGGATTATGTGTCACACTGAGGGGAGGAGATGTATGGGAGGTAACTACTGTACCAATTATTGTTAATCCCTCCCTTGCATGGGAGAAGCCTTTATAAGGAATATGTGTGATTAAAAGTTCAGTTCTGCTCCTGATGCTGTGTGTCGTCCAGTCATTGGTATTGATGTTGGGATATTGTTGGATTATTTTGCCTGCTGGAATTATTGACTTATGGATTTCTAATACTTGTTCCTGAGCCTCACTGGGATCTTAAGTGGAGATAACCTGTGTAATAGCAGCTCTCCGCTACAATGGTAATGCACTCACATGTGTTAGAGCTATGACTAGCTCTAGTGTGGAAAGCGTACAGCGGTATAATCCCCGCTTCTGGGATATAGTGCAGGCTTCTTCCTTCAGGGGGTATGTTCACCACTCAAAGAAAATAAAAAAGAGACGATCAATAGTGCTCTCTGGATAAAACAGTATTAAATAAAATATATAAAAAGGTACTCACAAAAGTGGAGCAGGCAAACTGCTCCCTGATAATAGCGTTGGTGGTATGATCCCCACCTCGGATTGCTTGGAGTCCAGGATAATAAAAATAGTAAAATGCCAGGTAAAAATATAAAGTATATAAAAGATAATTGGCACAATAAAAGGTGAACAAAAAATCTTTAATGAATAAAATACACAGTATAAAATATCCACAAACGCGTTTCGCCAAAAAGGCTTTTTCAGTATGGAATAAGACCGAATACCTGGCAAGGTGACTATAAATAAAAGGACAATAATTTAAAATTGTCGCCAAAACCTAAGGGCAACCAATAGGAATACAGTGGCTAATAAAATATATTAGAGCATTTTAAAACAAATTTTTTTTTTTTTTAATTCTTTATTTTTGTTATGTAACGATTAAGTAACAGGCAAGCAGATTTGGCCACGATAGCACAGATCAGCATATTAGAGGTTACATGTCTTGACAGAGACGTGGCATGCATGACAATTACACATTTTTCGTGAAGGTATAAGAGAACATTCGTTTGGTACAAACAATGAGTACTTATGTTATCGCTATGCTTAACAACCGTTTAGTTAATAAAAGAAGAGAAACATTACGCGCTAAGTATGTGCATCTAGATTGCTATTTGGGCACATAAGAGATCGTGCACAAGATTATCATTAGTTGTCAGGTTTATAAGGTACAGGCTTTTCTAGTCCTATGTGACAGTAGTCTGCAGTAAAGGTCATAACTGAATTACGTGCTAAACACATTAACATGTCTTTTAGATAGGTCTCTGAGTGTCTGATGGGGATGCACGTTTTAAAGGATCCAATAATGCTCAAGGGACACAAGTTAGCCCTGTGTGAGAGATCTCTAAGATGAGAAACACAATTGCTGAATCCTGGCTAGCATGAATAATTAATTATTACCGGCGGGTTGCCCGTAAGGCTAGGTAGGCAAGCCGATGTACAGCAGTGATTATGACATTTGGACAGACATAGTGTATATGGTTACCGGGTAAACTAACTGCGCTGAGTACATTGATTAGTGATAAGCTCTATTAAAAGAAAACACAAACGTACGCAGAGAGATCTATCACATTTTTTACCACTTGGCTTGTTAAGATGTTTGTATGGGTGGTGCAGAATGACAGTCCTGCCAACCAAAGTGAGTCTCTAAGAGGGCTGTACAGTCAAGTAAGTGTTCCAGCAGGGGTGGGTAGCCGGTGTTGCAGGTACTCTAGGGTGAGTCTCTCTCCCTCTGCGCCATTCAGCCGATGCCTCGTGTGGGTAGAGTGCAGACTTGCGCCAGTGGTTTGAGTGGGAGAAACGCTAGGGGTGCGTGGTTCTTTTTCTGGGTGCGGCATTCGGCTCGATATCCATGGAGAGGACTTCTTATGTGGTCTCCCCACCCTTCCCTGCTCCCAGCGCACACCCGATCACCTGATCTGTCAACTCCGCCGAGTGCTGCCGCCTGAGCTCGGGGTTCACCAGTATGTTGCCGTCTCCTGTTCGTCGTAGCGGCGGGGTAGTGCCACTTGAGTGTCTTCGGCGTTGGTCTGGGCCTGTGGTTTGGAGGCTTCTGCCGGATTGTTCTCCGTCTTCTTCCCGCCCTCCAGGCCGCACCATTGACCTGCTCAGGTGCTGCGGGTTGCCGTGTAGGTACCTGTGGGGTTATGGGTGGCAGGGCCATCTCTTCGGTGCCCCCGCGGGCCTGTATTTTGGCCCAGAAGGCTGTGAATAGACTTTCGAGCCTCTCCTCTAGAGGGGGCAGCGGGGATACAGGCTGTGAGTCACACGTGGTGTTCGCCATGATTCTCCCCTCCGGCCCGGCAGTGAAGCTTCGTTCCCACTGTGGTTCTGTTGCTGGGTTACAGGCTTTAGTTGCCGGGATATCCCTCACCGGCAGGGGGGGGGGGGGGAGAGAGAGTGTGTCGGGGGACCTTCAGGCTGGTGGACTCCAGCAAGCGGTAGGATCGGCCGTCTCCCCCGCTCTGTCCGGTTAAGCCTCCTATAGGCCTCAGGTCTAACCCCGGGATGGATCTGCCAGTTTAAGTCGCTGGGACCTTCTCTTTGTGTCACCATCGTGTATCTCCGTTACTGGGTCTTGTGAGCTAGTAATATGAGAAGCTTTCGCCGTGATTATGGCTTATTTTGAGTTTTTCAGCACGGAGCTCTCACGAAGTGCTACCGCTCGGCATGGCAGCCAGGCTCCGCCCCCCCCCCAAAAAAACAAATTTTATATATAGTACTTTTTACATAATGCTGCAATTGAATTTTAAAAACGAGCTTTATCTCGCTAGATTATTATAGTTGTATGCGGTCAAGTGACTTCCGTGACGCCGCATAGGAGCATGGGAAATGTAGTGTTGATAGGACACATGCGCGCGCCCACAGAAGGATATATAGAGTGCGTCGGCATGCACATTGCTGCGGTCGACGCCTGAAAAGTGGGCATGGAAAGGGGCGTTGATTCGCAGATTAATGCGACCAATGAGTGAATAGACAGGCAGGTGGAGGGAAGTTATCAAGCCATCGGCGCGCTCAATAGCCGCAGCCGACGGCAAAGCATTAAAAAAGACGGTGGCACATATATGGGCCGTGCCGTCGGATAGCCACCATATTGGTGGAACTACTGCCTGTGTGAATAAGGGGGGGGGGGGAATAAAATGAATATGAATATAAAATGGGTAAATAAATACATAAATACCTATAAAAACATAATGAACATATGAAACAAAAAAGAAACAGAAAATATAAGGAACATATATACCATAAAAAGGAGTAATAAAATCACAAAAAGTTAAATAAATTAAAGTCAGCATTTAAACCATGGGGTATAAGGGTCTGAAGCTTATACACCTATTCCATTTCTGTTCTCCCAAGAATGTTTTTTGTCTCCTCCTCTCCAGGGAGTAGTACATTTTTTTTATTTTTTTTTTATTCCTATACATTTTAACATTCTTGGATCTTTATTGAGCTTTAGTAAAATGTTTGGACACTGAATGATTCAGATATCCATTTTTTATGTTTCTGGGTGCCAGGTCCCTCTAGGATTAACCCTTTCTGCTATAAACATAGCAGTTTCAGAGAAACTGCTATGTTTACTTTAGTAAAAAACAAAGATAAAGGCTGCGCCAGAATAGACAAATAAAATATATAATAAAATATAGGGGAAATCCAAATGGAAAAGTCTTAGCTGGACAGATCTTCCTTAGATCAGATAGTCTGTATATCAGGAACAGTGTCCTCGCTGTCCTTAAGCTGAAGTGGTCTGGGTGCCTATAGTGGTCCTTTAACATGGTTTCCATCACTTTCCCCACTACTGCAGTAAGGCTTACTGGCCTATAGTTGTCCGACTCCTCCCTACTACCTTTCCTGTGAATGGGCACAACATTCGCTAACTTCCAATCTTCTGGGACTACTCCTGTTATCAATGATTGGTTAAATAAATCTGTTAATGGTTTAGATATTAAACCAGTAAGCTTTTTTAATAACCATTAGGACTGCACTTTATTACTTGATCTGTCTAGCTGCCAAATAACCCGGCACCTGGGTGTCATTTCTGGCTGTGTCTGTGAATACAAATTTGGGGTATTAAAATGGGTGTGTTTGGGGATCACAATTTTCGTAGGTGCAGAGATTACATTGGATACCACTTTTGTTTTGCAGGATTCTTCAAAAGGGCCAGCAACATGCCACATTACACACGCGTGTGGAAACCGAGGCTGAACATGGAGCTGTGACCGCTTTCAACTCACCGCTAGAAAGAGCACCATCTTCATCATCTTCCGGTTAGATACCCCAATACTAAGTGAACACAGAATTTAGAATGACACAGACAGAAGCAGCTATGGGACACAGAGTCTGTCCCTCTCACTGCAGGTTGACACAGACAGAAGGAGCTATGGGACGCGGAGTCTGTCCCTCCCACTGCAGGGTGACCCAAACAGAAGGAGCTATGGGACACGGAGTCTGTCCCTCCCACTGCAGGGTGACACAGACAGGAGGAGCTATGGGACACGGAGTCTGTCCCTCCCACTGCAGGGTGACACAGACAGAAGCAGCTATGGGACACAGTCTGTCCCTCCCACTGCAGGGTGACACAGACAGGAGGAGCTATGGGACACGGAGTCTGTCCCTCCCACTGCAGGGTGACACAGACAGAAGGAGCTATGGGACACGGAGTCTGTCCCTCCCACTGCAGGGTGACACAGACAGAAGGGAGCTATGGGACACGGAGCCTGTTCCTCCCACTGCAGGGTGACACAGACAGAGGGAGCTATGGGACACGGAGCCTGTCCCTCCCACTGCAGGGTGAGACAGACAGAAGGAGCTATGGGACACGGAGTCTGTCCCTCCCACTGCAGGGTGACACAGACAGAAGCAGCTATGGGACACAGTCTGTCCCTCCCACTGCAGGGTGACACAGACAGGAGGAGCTATGGGACACGGAGTCTGTCCCTCCCACTGCAGGGTGACACAGACAGAAGGAGCTATGGGACACGGAGTCTGTCCCTCCCACTGCAGGGTGACACAGACAGAAGGGAGCTATGGGACACGGAGCCTGTTCCTCCCACTGCAGGGTGACACAGACAGAGGGAGCTATGGGACACGGAGCCTGTCCCTCCCACTGCAGGGTGAGACAGACAGAAGGAGCTATGGGACACAGTCTGTCCCTCCCACTGCAGGGTGACACAGACAGAAGCAGCTATGGGACACACAGTCTGTCCCTCCCACTGCAGGGTGACAGACAGAAGGAGCTATGGGACACAGAGTCTGTCCCTCCCACTGCAGGGTGACACAGACAGAAGGAGCTATGGGATTTTTTATCTTTGCTGTCTGGTGTTTTTTCTTATCTCTCTGTTTCACATGTTCTCATAATCTTGTTTCCCAGTTCCTAGCACATCCCCAGAGCTGGAGTGTCATCCTCTGAGCAGTTCTAACCGCGCTATGCATAGAATGGCGTTTGAGAAGAAACAAATTGCCAGTTTGACTCGTGAAGTGAGGGAAGAAAAACGTTCTAAGAAAAAGGTGAAGGGAGATTTAAAGGACCAGAAAATGGGGGGCGGGGAAAGGGAAGGCAGTCAGAGAGAGACGGGGGGGAGAAAGGGAGGGCAGCCAGAGAGAGCCGGGGGAGAGAAAAGGAGGGCAGCCAGAGAGAGCCGGGGGGCGGGGAAAGGGAGGGCAGTCAGAGAGAGATGGGGGGGGGGGAGAAAGGGAGGGCAGTCAGAGAGAGATGGGGGGGGGGAGAAAGGGAGGGCAGCCAGAGAGAGCCGGGGGTAGAGAAAGGGAGAGCAGCCAGAGAGAGCCGGGGGGAGAAAGGGAGGGCAGCCAGAGAGAGGGGGGAGAAAGGGAGGGCAGCCAGAGAGAGGGGGGGAGAAAGGGAGTGCAGCCAGAGAGAGCCGGGGGGGTGGGGAAGGGAGAGCAGCCAGAGAGTGCCGGGGGGGTGGGGAAGGGAGAGCAGCCAGAGAGAGCCGGGGGGGGGGGGGAAGGGAGAGCAGCCGGAGAGAGCCGGGGGGGGGGGAGAAAGGGAGGGCAGCCACAGAGAGCTGGGGGGGGGGGGGGAGGGAGAGCAGCCAGAGAGAGCCGGGGGGGGGGGAGGGAGAGCAGCCAGAGAGAGCCGGGGGGGGGGGGGGAGGGAGAGCAGCCAGAGAGAGCCGGGGGGGGGGGTGAGAAAGGGAGGGCAGCCAGAGAGAGCCGGGGGGGAGAAGGGGAGGGCAGCCAGAGAGAGGGGGGGGAGAAAGGAAAGAAAGGAAGGGCAGCCGGGGGTGGGGGGAGAAAGGAAGGGCAGCCAGAGAGATGGGGGTTTGGAGAAGGGAGGGCAATCAGACAGAAATAATGGAGAAAGGTCATTTTATTCTGGAACATTAAATTTTTCTCCAGGATCGGGATCTGGTACTCCAGCGTATTGCAGAAGATCGTCAGAAACTGCAGGAAAAGGTGCAAAAAGCTGCAGCAGAGACAAATCAAGTTTCAAGGGGCACGGATCTTCCAGCACCAGAAACTGGCTGCGCTCTGATGGTGGGTTTATATGAAGGTATCAGCACCAGAAACGGGCTGCACTCTGATTGTGGGTTTATATGAAGGTATCAGCACCAGAAACTGGCTGCGCTCTGATGGTGGGTTTATATGAAGGTATCAGCACCAGAAACGGGCTGCGCTCTGATGGTGGGTTTATATGAAGGTATCAGCACCAGAAACTGGCTGCGCTCTGATGGTGGGTTTATATGAAGGTATCAGCACCAGAAACGGGCTGCGCTCTGATGGTGGGTTTATATGAAGGTATCAGCACCAGAAACGGGCTGCGCTCTGATGGTGGGTTTATATGAAGGTATCAGCACCAGAAACGGGCTGCGCTCTGATGGTGGGTTTATATGAAGGTATCAGCACCAGAAACGGGCTGCGCTCTGATGGTGGGTTTATATGAAGGTATCAGCACCAGAAACGGGCTGCGCTCTGATGGTGGGTTTATATGAAGGTATCAGCGCCAGAAACGGGCTGCGCTCTGATGGTGGGTTTATATGAAGGTATCAGCACCAGAAACGGGCTGCGCTCTGATGGTGGGTTTATATGAAGGTATCAGCACCAGAAACGGGCTGCGCTCTGATGGTGGGTTTATATGAAGGTATCAGCACCAGAAACGGGCTGCGCTCTGATGGTGGGTTTATATGAAGGTATCAGCACCAGAAACGGGCTGCGCTCTGATGGTGGGTTTATATGAAGGTATCAGCACCAGAAACGGGCTGCGCTCTGATGGTGGGTTTATATGAAGGTATCAGCACCAGAAACGGGCTGCGCTCTGATGGTGGGTTTATATGAAGGTATCAGCACTAGAAACGGGCTGTACATAGGAAAGTGTGTGTCCTAACTTTAAATATTGATGACCGTGCATGATGGGAGGGATAACGACACATTACTATAATGGGAGGGGTAATAGCACAGATGGGGTAACTGCAATTCAATAGAGCGGTTTAAGTAATAGCTGCTTTCCTACATTAATTTGAAGTGGTTTCTGATTTTCTCCACGGTTTTCCAGGTGCGTCTCCCTTCTGGGAACTCCATCCGTTTGCAGTTTGCTGCTGACACCCTCTTGCAGTGTGTCTGTGATCATGTGGACTGTATTCAACCATCTTTAGCACCCTGCAGTCTCTTGCAGACCTTTCCCACTAGACACTTCACCGAACAAGATCTGAGGTGTAGCTTGCAGGAACTCGGACTTACACCCAATGCCACGCTTTGTGTACGTCCCCAAGAGAAGTCATGCTCTCAGCAGCAACGTGAC
Organism: Pelobates fuscus; assembly: GCF_036172605.1. Lineage (NCBI taxonomy): Eukaryota > Metazoa > Chordata > Amphibia > Anura > Pelobatidae > Pelobates > Pelobates fuscus. Next base: position 390,094,020 of record NC_086320.1, on the reverse strand, counting down.
TCAACCTTAACGGATCCTTCCCCGGAGCCGGTGGACAGTATTTGTAGTCCAGATGATCTAATGGCACAGGGAAAGCGACTGCTGCCCATCATGGGTTCTCCTGCACACTCTGTGTCCCACAGCTTTACCATCAGAGATGAACTTCCCACCACCCCACAACACACTTGGGGTAAGGAGACTAGGCTGAGGACTGGTCAACTTCAAACACTGCAATCTTTCTGCTAACACCCTACTTTCTTATAGGTCGTGGACAAATTTTGGTCCATCGGGAGCAAGATGGAGTCGAGGGAGAGCAGGCTGCATCTCAAGGTAAAGCAGAGATACATGTTTAAATAGTATAAATGATTTTATATACATGCGTGTCCTTTACTGAGATTGTCTTTGTTCTGACTTGGATTTTAAATCCAAGGTTATGTTTCTTCTGTGACAGAAAATGTCTAGATTCCCTTGTCAAAAGTCCTTTTGGGTATTTTTTGTAGGTGCTAACATTTTTTTTTCATGACACAAAAGTTAATAAAATGAGAAATATATTAGTGGGGTGCTAAAGTGTTCACCTTATTGCTATGCAAACCCTAAATATGCTTTGTTGCAACCAAATCCCTTCAGAAGCCGCATATTTGTTTCAGTGGATGCCACAAGCTGTAAAAAGACCAACATATCGACATAAACAGCATTATGAAGATCAATGAACTGCAAAACAAGTCATGGATAAACCTCTGGAGCTTTTAACATCATCTAATGTCACGGCACACCAGGAGAGGCTAATGCACCGTGCTCACTTACCGGGCGTCCTAGGAGTGGGACAAACATGAAGCACTACTGGAACTAGCTGGAACCATAGCTCTTCAGCGTCGTGCCACGAGTTCAAGGCGCTCCGCACTCTCTCATCGACCACTGCCCCCTGCAGCATGGGTTGCAGTGTGCAGGGGAAGTGAGGCACTGACGGTCTGCCCTTAGCCCCGCCTGCCCTCCGGTGGGCATGTTGGGTGGTATATGCTGCTCCCCATGCTGCTCCAGGATCCCCTCAGGGTGACAAAGCCCTGGGGGAATCTAGCTCAGCAAGTGTGGGAGCAGCATGGGGAAGGGCAACTTAAATGAAGAAACTGACATAGTGTCCCGCCCACAAGGGGGTGTGAACAGCTACTCACCAATAGGGGCCTTCCAGTTATATAGGCCCAGAGACCCCCCTTTGTGGGAGTGCTCCTATTACCTCTTCCCTATTTAAACACAGACCACCCTGAGTTCTATGCTCCGTTGTTTTGTGGATTTCCTAAGGGTCACAACCATTCTAAACCTTTTTCTGCTTTGGTTAACCATTCCAAGCCTGTTTCAGCCTAGCTAATCCAGAACCAGTTGTAATTAACTCTTGCCCGACTGATCCAGTTGTGGACCATCTGGAAAAATCTTGTTTATTTGCTTATATAATATGATTTTTGTTGAATCTTCCTGAATTTTCAACCAAGACTTTACTTGTTTGCTGGTCCTTATTCTGGATTCTTTGATTTTGTACTGGGACTATTCAATTCTAGATTTTGCCTTATCAATAAAGACTTTAAGTTTAGTGAGTGTCTGTCCAAATCTCTACATACTGAGCCCGTTCACCACAAACCTGTGACAGAACAACTGGTTTAGTCACTGACCTTGCAGAGATTTCAGATGCTTTGAATAACCTGACCTACCAAATGAGAACCCTGGGCCAAGATCTGCAAAATGGGCATATGCAATTACCGTCACAGATGATGGCACCACCACCCTCCTATCCAGCACACCTGATTCCACTTCCAGATGATGAACCACTTGCTCTTGAGGAAAAACAGAATCAATATGACGATTTTGTCGTGTCTTGCCAGATATTGTTCATCCTAAATCCCTGCTCGTATCATAATGACCTTATGAAAGTCTACTCTGTCTGTCGGGAGAATCCAAAACCTGGGTCGATTATCTCATTTGCAAGCAAAGCCCTCTTCTGAACAACCGTGTTTCTTAGACTACCTCTATGAGGATACCAACAAAATTGCTACTGTTATACGGTCATACGGTCTGTTATACGGGCTCTTAAACAAGGAAAGAGGCTTGTAGAGGAATACATAAGGAACCGACCGGTTACCACCGCTAATTCCCTTCCTTCAGCCGATCAGGAACCACTTAAACTGCGACAAGACCCATTTCCCCCCCAGCCCGACCTCCACTATCCAGTTCCCAGCGCCCTAATCGAGATGACCCGAGCTGTGGATAGGCGGTGAACGGCTCCCCCTGCCACCCAGACAGCAACGGTTCCTCCGGTCTTGTCCTTCTCTGCGATTAGCTGGTGCTGCACAAGGGCTGGGCTGGGCGTCCGTTCAGCTAGACCGGTTGCCAGTGATGGTCCCGGTTATCTGTGGCTGCTTGTATAGGGTCTGCCTCATGCAGGGAGAGCCAGTCTTCCTCGTTGGGGTTAGGGGTGTGGGTGGGGGTTGCCTGATGACAGTGGGCAGCAGCTCGTGGTGTAGGATGGAGCCCTGGACAGTTGAGGGCACTCTCTCTTGTAGTGGCCCCACTGGGAACATTGGTGGCACTGGATGGTTGCCTGGTTGGGTGTCCTTTGAGGTGAACCGGTGCCGTGTGCGGGAGCCGGTGAACCTCTGGAGTGGGGGGCTGCAGGTGAGGTAAACTGGGGTGCCAGCCGTACAGGAGGTTGGAGTGGCAGCCGGACGTTGGGGTCGCCTGATATCCGTGTACTCATCGGCTTTTTGGGCTGCTTCGGTCAGGGTCTTAGGCTGTCTGTCCCTTATCCAGTATCTCGGTGGGTAGCTCATTGTAGAAATGTCCAACAGGAACAGCTGGATTACTTCCTCTGGGTCTGCATCCAACTTTGGGCTGCCATGCTCAGGCAGCAAGCCCATTCAGCGTGAGTCCTGGGACCCATTCTTCAATTCCCTGAACTTTCGGCGATATGCCTCTGGGGTGATGGCATACCTCGTCAACAGGACCTGTTTCACAGCGGCATAGTTCTGTAGGTCCTCCTCGGGCACAGCCCGGTTAGTATCCACAGCCTTCCCCGTGAGTTTCCCTGCCAGAATGGGAACCCAGTCTGCTGGAGCAATTTCATGTAGCAGACAGAGGTGCTCAAAGTCCTGCAAAAAGTAACTTCCACAAACATCTTGGACTTGGGTCGGTCCACCCGGGAACACTTCCCCAGCCCGCTGTTCATGGATGGGCGCGGGGTTCGCCTAAGCTCTCTGAGCCAGGACATACACTTGTGCCTCGGCAAAGATCCTGGTCATAATTCTCTGCGTAGTATGCCAAGCGACGATCCATCTCCTTTTCCAGGGCATCTTTCCCCTGGTTGCTGTACCACGGCCGCGCTGCTTAGTAGGTCGCCCTCCGTGAGCGATCAGTTCTGCCTTGGGTCAGTTGCTGGCTGATTCCCCTCTAGCCTCCTGCAACGTCTACCTCTTTAAATTGGAGTAGTCCATGGGCTGGTTCAGTTCACGAACGTTGGTTCCGCACGGCTGGGAAGCACCATCCCACAGCTGATGTAGCGGTCTCCGGGTAACCTAACCAGTTACCACCGCTAATGCCCTTCCTTCAGCCGGTCAGGAACCACTTAAACTGCAACAAGATACTCGGGGTGAACTGGCAAGAGCCGAAAAGCTGACTCCACGTCCACCTTAGCCATAAGTGCGTTAGGTCCAGCTGTCTGAACTAACTCCACAGCGTGGTCGAACAACACCTAGTAGACTGTGCAAAGCTCCTTGTCGAGGTGCTGGATAAGGCGAAATTTGAGAGGCGAATGAGAGGTGATGGATAAAGCTAAATTTGCCTGCTCCTTCTTAGGCACCACACCTAACGGAGATACCCTCAAGTTAACAAAGGGAGGAAAAAAGGAAAATGGACCGTCCATCCTACCCAGAAGCACCTCCTTTTCAAACTTATCCCGCACCACCTCGAAACTCCACCACCGACCTTAAATTACCCTCTAGGAATTACTCCCGAAAAGGAATAAAAAAAACCTGCTCAAAACCCGCCCGCAACAAGTCCGCAGCGCCCCTATCACCGTAACAGTCTAGCCACGGCAGCATCGTGTCAGTCTCACCGGCGTTCTGCCCCGTTGCAGTGTTGGTGGCCCCTGCCGCAGTAGTCCCTGTGGGGGCCACACCGCGCCCCCTGCTTAAAACATCTGTTGAGGCCATGGGAACCCCCGCATCCCGAGCATTCATGCTTGAACCGACAAGTTGATCCCCATTTACACTGGCCCTTGTGAAAGAGCCAGCACACGCACTTCTTAAAGGCGACTGAGGCGGCGGACTGTCCCCCCGCATCAGTCGCATGCTGAAAGGGTGGCGCCTTTTGTGCCATCATCAGCTTCATCCACAGTCAGGTCCATTTGGTCCCACCTCATACCAGGGTTCGCAGAAAGCCACTGCCCAAACTCCTCGTCATATTTCCACCATGCAATCCCACTATAGGTGCGATACGCTTCCCATATCCCATCCTGATAGCAGAATAAAGATGAACAGAGCCCTGGCAACTTCTCCCCCAGCACACTCACGCACATACAAAATGCCCTCAAGTCAGTTCCCAAATGTTTTTGGTATCTTGCGATAACTCTTACGCTTTTCCTCCTCCTCCTTCTTATCATCCTTTTTATCCTCCTCCCTCAAGTCGATGTATTCCTCCAATGGGAGGAGAGACAATTTCGCAAAATTCCCCCTTCCACAATTTTTCCTTCACCTCTGGCTTCAAATTAACCCCTAATGGCCCCGCAAAAGAGACTTACACGTTATGCCCAACCAATTCGACCTCTCAGCACCTGTGCAGGCCCGACCTTTAGCAGTGCACCCGCAGTCGCTGGCCCCCCTACTCCGGACCTAGCATCACCTTATACCCTGGGCCCACACCCGACCCACGTCTGTCCTTGGTACCCCCTGTGCCCCAAGCATCAGTTAATTGCTGTAACTTGTTGACTAAACCCTGAGACTGTAAAGTAGTATCCAAGTCACCGACCAAGCCCCCGCCTGCGAAGGCCACTGGGCTGCAACCGAATAGTCCTCATATCAAGGACACGGCACTTCCGCCAGCTGCATGCCAACCGAGGATGACACTCAATGCCAGGAAGGCATGGAAGAAAATCTGCTCTGTGACCTAAAAACAGAAGGTCCTGGGCAGGGTGTACTATTTGCCAGATGTCCCCCCGTCACGACCCTGTGGGTACCTGCTCGGTACCAAAGCATCCCGCTTACCATCACGGCAACCACTTGGACAGGAGGCCCCGGTGACCCTACCCCTTGGGCTCCTACTCCTGCGATCCGACCTGGGGGACCTGCTGTGCGACACCCTGCCGGAACCCTCACCGAACAGCCCCTCCTAGGAACTGACTGCCTTAGACTGCGGCTCTGAACCATGCGCCTGCAGGGGCTCGCCGCGGCCCACACTTGGCCTGCCCCTCCTGGTCTCGGTGACATCCCACCTCCGTTACCGGACCTTGGAGGGGGGGGGGCTCCTGCGCTTTGCGCCACCCTCAGGGGAAAGCTCACCACTCGCCGAGTTACGACCCACAAGGTCTACCTGCCGATCCCTGATCCCGCTGCTGTGGGCAGTATCCCACCCAGCAGGCAACCATCCCTTCACGCCAGGCCGCCGCGGGCTACCAACAGGGGAAATGACTGGGGTTAAGAAACGATGTCGTGGCAGCCACCCCATGAGGAAGAGGGGTTTCGCCACCTGAGATGTTCTTTCCCCCTATTCAGAGTGATGCTACAATAATCCCAAGCACTATAATCCAAATCACGGTATAGCTGGTATAGCTGTTCCCTACAAACAAGAGATGAGACTCTATGTTGAGGGTAAGCAGGAACTAATTTATTGGAAGCCAAAACTGCCCTTATATTCAAGTCCCCATGCAAGGGGTTTCTGTTTACATATTTCAGAGACATTCCCCACTGGACCTGAGAGGGGACTGTGACAAAATACACACAGTACTTACATTGGCTCTCAGGTCCAAGACACTCCTACACAAAACAGGGTAATCCCTCCTCTGTGCCTGAGAGATAATTGAGTCAGGCACTGTACTAAACTCCATTAACTCCAGGCACATAAAACATACATTTTACATTTTGCTCAGAGCACAAGCGTCAGTGGTGGGGGGTTTCTCCTATTTCTTAATCAACGGGAAAGAGCACCCGCAGGGAGTGTGGGAGGTGAGAGCTAGCTTCCGCTTGTTGATGATGCTCGGCCTGCAAGGAGAACATTTTTACGTCTGTTGACAGTGTGCAGTATGCACTGATGACAGACTTTTTTTTTTTTTTTATGCCCAGAATTGACATTGACCGCTCCGAACAGAGCTCTGGGCTGCCAGCGTCACATGTCCTGGAATTGCACATATATACTACCAGCATGACCACTTCATGTCATTGAAGTGGTCATGTTGGTTGGAGTAACTCTTTAAGACAGGGCTCGACAAATCCCAGGTCGCCATGGCGACTAAGAATTTTGCCCTGGAGCCTGGAATTGGTCGGCCCGTTATCTCCTTCCTCCCGCAGGGAAATTGCAAGCTTGAAGGGCAGCATTTAAAGACTGCCAGCTTGCTGCCTGCCCTCCGCATTCGTCTGAGCCTGCCCACCCACATTGCGCAAAGCTGGTCCGCCTGCTCCCATTCCACAGAGCCGGCCTGCATCCCTCAGATCCGGGCTCCAGCCCGCCCCTTTATGCAGAGCCGGTTGCCCGCCCTTTCCCCTGCACACTGGGAGGAAGTAATTACAGTCCCTTCACTTCCTCCTGGTGCACAGAGATCTGCACAAGGCTGAGGCGACAGGAGGAGGGGGAGTCTGGAACAGCGGCAGCAGCCAGCCCCCACTAACCTATTGTCATTTGCTCCTGCCCAGTCCCACTGGACCCAAGGGAAGCCACCCCCCTGAGCCCAGGAGGGTGGCTAAAAATGTGTTTGTTTGTTTTTTATTTTTTTGTGTGTATATATGTTATGTCTGTTTGTCTGTGTGTATCTATGAATCTTTGTGTATGTGTGTGTATCCATTTGAGTGTATCAAATAATACTTTGTGACTGTGTGAGAGAGTGTGTCTGTCAGCGTGTATTTGTCTGTCTGTCTGTGTGTGTGTCTGTCTGGGTGTGTTTGCGTTTAAGTCACCAGCCCCCTATGATCGCATGGGAATGGTGTTGTTACTCACCTTTTTTCCAACGCTATGCCCTTCTCGCTGCAGTTGGCCAGCCTCCATAGCGAAGTTTATTAATTTCCTCATAGATATCAGTGCATCTCTATGGGGAACGTTCAGCGCCTCCATGCAGAGCGTGAAGACGCTGAATGTAGGTCGGAGACACTTTAGGGGCGGTTTGAGTGACAGCCACTAGAGGTGTTACTAGGCAGCATTGTAAACACTGCCTTTTCTCTGAAGAGGCAGAATTTACTTTGAAAAGCCAGCAGGGACAATCTATAGACACCAGGCCACTACATTAAGCGGATATGCAGGTAAGACGGCGGGGGCGGATATGGAGGTAAGACGGCGGGGGCGGATATGGAGGTAAGACGGCGGGGCGGATATGGAGGTAAGACGGCGGGGGCGGATATGGAGGTAAGACGGCGGGGGCGGATATGGAGGTAAGACGGCGGGGGCGGATATGCAGGTAAGACGGCGGGGGCGGATATGGAGGTAAGACGGCGGGGGCGGATATGGAGGTAAGACGGCGGGGGCGGATATGGAGGTAAGACGGCGGGGGCGGATATGGAGGTAAGACGGCGGGGGCGGATATGGAGGTAAGACGGCGGGGGCGGATATGGAGGTAAGACGGCGGGGGCGGATATGGAGGTAAGACGGCGGGGGCGGATATGGAGGTAAGACGGCGGGGGCGGATATGGAGGTAAGGTGGCGGGGGCGGATATATTAGTAGAAGGCGGGAACGGATATAGTGGGTGTATTATGATAACACTGAATGCCTTTCTCTCCGCCTCTGCACTGTCATTGAAGATTCCACCTGTGTGGTATGTTACTTGGATGGATCTGGTCCATATAAATGGAGCAGTTTAAAGGCTTCACCAAGAAACACTAAACATTTCCTCATCTGCATGTTTTCTCAATGCGTTTTTTTAGGTACGGATTTGACTCCCCCTGTTTCAAGGTCACTGAGCCCAAGATCGCACCAGTGGCCATCCAATGGAGTGAGACTCAGGTTAGCTGGTTCTATGTTTGGAGTTGGTTTGTGTGTTTTTGTTATACTTGGTGAGATATTCAATTTTTACCGTCAGACCATCAGATCAGAGCAATGAGTTGAGGTCTCCAGGATCTCCACCAGCTCAACCAGGACTCCCAAATCTCAGGGCAAGAATGGCAGCTGAACTTCGACAGGAGAGTGCAGAAAGAGTGCCCACTGTTAGCAGAATCTCTAGAGTCTCCTCTGTTCCAAGCTTGCACCATCTGGCCCTGCAAGGCGCACTTGTTCTTATCACTGGTAACATTTAATTAGTCTTGCTAATGCTCCACTAGACTTACTCTCTGTCACTGCTGACTACCTGCTCTCCCCAATTCCATTACCACCTTATCCCCACATATCCATCACTACCATCAGAGGTGGCTCTAGACTTTGAGGCCTTAGACGAAACTCAAACATAAGGCCCCACTATCACCAAAAGTGGGAAAAAAATAAAAGGGTTGCATTTTATGTGACTGGATTAGAGGCATTAATTGACAGGATAAGTTTGGCAGAGTTGGGGGGAGAGTGTGACAGAGTGAGAGAAAGTGAGTGTGACAGAATTAAGGGGTTAATTTGACAGGATGCGCGTGACAGAATTAGGGGGTTAATTTAAAAGGGTGAGGGTGGCAGAACGAGGGTAGGTGCAGTTTGAGGGGGTGAGATAAACAAGATTAGGAGTGGTTAATGTGAGTGTTTGATTGCATAAAGGGACTGAAAGTGTGGGGTGGTGACAGTGTGTGAGGGGAGGCTGACTGTGTGAGAGTATGGTGACATTTCATTGTGGGGGTGATAATGTAAGAGAAGGGGTTGATACTGTGTGAGAAGGGGGTGATAGTGTGTGGGACAGTGGGTTGATACTGTGAGTGAGGGGATGATTAAATACCTTGTTTCTCTCCCTGGTTTGTCCGGTGGGCTCCCTGGTGGTACTGTGGCCATGGTCGCCTGTCTGCAGCTCTGCAGTGTGCAGAGCTGCAGACCAGGTATCTAGCGAGATCCAGTCAGAGCGTCGCCGCGGTAACCCACGGCAACACTCTGATTGGTCAGAATTTGCGAGACACAATGTCTGCAGCTCTGTGTCTGCAATCGGCGCTCTCCTCCCGGGCAGACACAGTCTGCCCTAAGTAGGTTTAGATGACCGCGAGGCCCCAAACAACACAAGGCCTTAGGCAGCCGCCTAAACCACCTAATTAGAGAGTCGCCTCTGACTACCATCTCCCACCTAATCCATCACTGCCATCTCCCACCTAATCCATCACTGCCATCTCCCACCTAATCCATCACTGCCATCTCCCACCTAATCCATCACTGCCATCTCCCACCTAATCCATCACTGCCATCTCCCACCATATCCTTCACTGCCATCTCCCACCATATCCTTCACTGCCATCTCCCATGACTGCCATCTCCCACCATATCCGTCACTGCCGTCTCCCCCCATATCCATCACTGTCTATTCTATTCTCTCATATTAATTACGAATTCCACTGGTTCCCCCTTTTATCTTTGTATCCTGTACTGTACTCTGTTATTGTCTACCTACCTTACCATTACTGCATTTCTTTATTCTCTACCTACCTTACCTACCTTACCATTCCTGTACTCTCGGTTATTATTTATTTACCTTACCGTTACTGTACTCTGTCATTATCTACCTACCTTACCGTTGCTGTACTCTGTTATTTTCTACCTACCTTCACATTACTGTACTCTCTCTTTTATTTACCTACCTCACCATTACTGTACTCTGTTATGATCTACCTACCTCACCATTACTGTACTCTGTTATGATCTACCTACCTCACCATTACTGTACTCTGCTATTATCTACCTACCTCACCATTACTGTACTCTCTTATCTACCTACCTACCTTACCATTACTGTACTCTCCCAGTTATTCTCTACCTACCTTTGCTCTGTACTGTACTCTCTCTGTATTAGTAGCTACTTACCCTTTCATGTTTTCTTAGCTCCCTCAATGCAGTACTCAAGGTCCCTCTCTGGTCTCACTCCGGAGTTGGCTGAATTCATTGTTGATCACATGATTAAGGAGCGAGTCCTGAGACCAAGGACACTTGAATTATTTACTGGCTGCCCTATAAGAAGCCTAACCCTCAACTGCTACCCGTACTGTACCAATGATCTCATCCGACACCTCCGGGGCTTCCCGAACCTTAGGACTCTCAGTTTGAGCTCGTGTACACTTATCACTGGTATGTACAAAGACTAGCCGTCCCTATATTCTCAGCTGTGCTTACCTACATACAGCCCGGAGTATTTACTGACACACATGGTATTCATACCTACACACATACCTCCTGTGTATATAGCCTGCGTACTATCCTACACACACAGCCTGCGTACTATCCTACACACACACAGCCTGCGTACTATCCTACACACACACAGCCTGCGTACTATCCTACACACACACAGCCTGCGTACTATCCTACACACACACAGCCTGCGTACTATCCTACACACACAGCCTGCGTACTATCCTACACACACAGCCTGCGTACTATCCTACACACACAGCCTGCGTACTATCCTACACACACAGCCTGCGTACTATCCTACACACACAGCCTGCGTACTATCCTACACACACAGCCTGCGTACTATCCTACACACACAGCCTGCGTACTATCCTACACACACAGCCTGCGTACTATCCTACACACACAGCCTGCGTACTATCCTACACACACAGCCTGCGTACTATCCTACACACACAGCCTGCGTACTATCCTACACACACAGCCTGCGTACTATCCTACACACACAGCCTGCGTACTATCCTACACACACAGCCTGCGTACTATCCTACACACACAGCCTGCGTACTATCCTACACACACCCTGCGTACTATCCTACACACACAGCCTGCGTACTATCCTACACACACAGCCTGCGTACTATCCTACACACACAGCCTGCGTACTATCCTACACACACAGCCTGCGTACTATCCTACACACACAGCCTGCGTACTATCCTACACACACAGCCTGCGTACTATCCTACACACACAGTTTGCGTACTTTCGGAAACAGCCTGCGTACTTTCCTACACACACACACACACAGCCTGCGTACTTTCCTACACACACACACACACAGCCTGTGTACTTTCCTACACACACACACACAGCCTGCGTACTTTCCTACACACACACACAGCCTGCGTACTTTCCTACACACACACAGCCTGCGTACTTTCCTACACACACACAGCCTGCGTACTTTCCTACACACACACACACAGCCTGCGTACTTTCCTACACACACACACACAGCCTGCGTACTTTCCTACACACGCGCACACACACAGCCTGCGTACTTTCCTACACACACACACAGCCTGCGTACTTTCCTACACACACACACAGCCTGCGTGCTATCCTACACACACACAGCCTGCGTACTATCCTACACACACACACAGCCTGCGTACTATCCTACACACACACAGCCTGCGTACTATCCTACACACACAGCCTGCGTACTATCCTACACACACAGCCTGCGTACTATCCTACACACACAGCCTGCGTACTATCCTACACACACACAGCCTGCGTACTATCCTACACACACACAGCCTGCGTACTATCCTACACACACACAGCCTGCGTACTATCCTACACACACAGCCTGCGTACTATCCTACACACACAGCCTGCGTACTATCCTACACACACAGCCTGCGTACTATCCTACACACACAGCCTGCGTACTATCCTACACACACAGCCTGCGTACTATCCTACACACACAGCCTGCGTACTATCCTACACACACAGCCTGCGTACTATCCTACACACACAGCCTGCGTACTTTCCTACACACACAGCCTGCGTACTATCCTACACACACAGCCTGCGTACTATCCTACACACACAGCCTGCGTACTATCCTACACACACAGCCTGCGTACTATCCTACACACACAGCCTGCGTACTATCCTACACACACAGCCTGCGTACTATCCTACACACACAGCCTGCGTACTATCCTACACACACAGCCTGCGTACTATCCTACACACACAGTTTGCGTACTTTCGGAAACAGCCTGCGTACTTTCCTACACACACACACACAGCCTGCGTACTTTCCTACACACACACACACACAGCCTGCGTACTTTCCTACACACACACACACAGCCTGCGTACTTTCCTACACACACACACACAGCCTGCGTACTTTCCTACACACACACACAGCCTGCGTACTTTCCTACACACACACAGCCTGCGTACTTTCCTACACACACACACAGCCTGCGTACTTTCCTACACACACACACACAGCCTGCGTACTTTCCTACACACACACACACACACACACAGCCTGCGTACTTTCCTACACACACACACAGCCTGCGTACTTTCCTACACACACACACAGCCTGCGTACTTTCCTACACACACACGCACACACACAGCCTGCGTACTTTCCTACACACACACACAGCCTGCGTACTATCCTACACACACACAGCCTGCGTACTATCCTACACACACACACAGCCTGCGTACTATCCTACACACACACACAGCCTGCGTACTATCCTACACACACACAGCCTGCGTACTATCCTACACACACAGCCTGCGTACTATCCTACACACACACAGCCTGCGTACTATCCTACACACACACAGCCTGCGTACTATCCTACACACACACACAGCCTGCGTACTATCCTACACACACACACAGCCTGCGTACTATCCTACACACACACACAGCCTGCGTACTATCCTACACACACACACAGCCTGCGTACTATCCTACACACACACACAGCCTGCGTACTATCCTACACACACACACAGCCTGCGTACTATCCTACACACACACACAGCCTGCGTACTATCTTACACACACACAGCCTGCGTACTATCCTACACACACACACAGCCTGCGTACTATCCTACACACACACACAGCCTGCGTACTATCCTACACACACACAGCCTGCGTACTATCCTACACACACACAGCCTGCGTACTATCCTACACACACACACACACACACACATACACAGCCTGCGTACTATCCTACATACTGGTATTTTAGAGTGCAATATTTTTGACTGCAGTTTTCTTCCTCAGATCATAGTCTCTCGGTCATACAGTATTTGCACAAGTTGCAATACCTGAATCTCAGCTCCTGTGTGAAGCTCACAGATTTGTGTCTGGTTTATCTGAAAGGTGAGTTCTCTTTTAATTTTACTACACACCACATTATATCTGGTACCAGGCACTGAGCACCACATTATGTCTGGTACCGGTCACTGATTGCTACACTTTGTCTGGTACCAGTTACTGAGTGCTACACAATGTTTGGTACCGGTTACTGAGCGCTACATGATATCAGGTACTGGTTACTGAGCTATATGCGATGTCTGGTACTGGTTTCTGATACCGGTTACTGCGCACTATATGATGTCTGGTACTGGTTATTGAGTGCTACACGATGTCTTGTACTGGTTGCTGAGCACTCTATGATGTCTGGTATTGGTTATAGAGTGCTACACGATGTCTTGTACCGGTTACTGAGCACTACACAATCTCTGGTACCGGTTACTGAGCACTATGTGATGTCTTTTACCGGTTAGTGAGCGCTACACGATTTCTGGTACCGGTTACTGAGCGCTATGGGATGTCTGATACCGGTTACTGAGCACTATATGACGTCTGGTACCCGTTATTGAGTGCTACACGATGTCTGGTACTGGTTACTGAGTGCTGTACGATGTCTGGTACCGGTTACCGAGCGCTGTACGATGTCTGGTACCGGTTACCGAGCGCTGTACGATGTCTGGTACCGGTTACCGAGCGCTGTACGATGTCTGGTACCGGTTACTGAGAGCTGTTCGATGTCTGGTACCGGTTACCGAGTGCTGTACGATGTGCACCATGTCTTGTTAGGCTCTCTGAGAACCACATTTGCACTCTTTTGCTATTATTAGCTGTAACGGCACCCCAGACATAAAAGGGTTAAACCGCCGTTTAGTAGATCTTCCCTTCCAGAGACACAGGCACAGCTACTGTAAACACCAATACAGCGAACCAGAGAAGCATATGAATGCCGTAAACAGCTGAACCGGAACCATACGAATGCTGTAAACAGCCGAATAGGAAAAACCATACGAATAGGTTTACACTCCTAGCAGTCGAACTGGAACAGCATACAATAAATCTCCCCAAGAACGAGACAAGGCTCCGTTTTGAGGGTCAAGCAGTGAACAGACAGAGCTGTGGGTTTATTGTTCTTATATATACATTAGTACCACCCACAGGGTTTTGGAAAACAACCAATAAACATGTACAATACACTCAGACACTCCCACACAAAATCCTCCCCTCTGCCTGTGATACAATTACCTTACACAATGGGTAATGTAATTATCACAGACAGAGAAATACGGTTTTTCCACATTTATTCATAACTTTAAGTATGCATCACATTCACATTTTCAGAATCAGCATACTCCAAATACAAACATACGTCAAAATCATACAAATTTGGCCATTGGTTTAAAAGATATATTGTAGTCCTTTGTGACCAAAGGAAGCATGGCTCTTCTGCCCAAAACCAGTTCCACAGAGTCTTCTATCCTGGAGATAATTGGGAAGTAACCCATTATCTCCAAGGACAGAGGCAAAACTCCATTAAGCACATGGCAGTAGAAAGACAGTAAAATACAATAAAATACACAAGGTTACATTTATTACATAAAATACAGACATGCAGCATATCCCCAGATAGCTTAAGTCTGAGCGCACATTATTACTGAATGGCACTCCGATCACATTCATACAGTTCAATTGCCATGGAGCCAAAGTCTTTTATTACACGAATAGGCTCCGTGGCATAGCTATCTGGGTTAAATGAGTTCATTCAGTAAATCTGAGAATCTACCGAACGCCAGAGCAGAAATACATGAATAGACCTTTCTGCATAGGAAAATAAAGTATTTAAATGCCGGTCCATAGTCAAAAGGCAGCAGGCAGGCAACCAGGCTCCTCCAATGCACAGTGGCGAGATTGGTCTTGTCACATCTCTCCCCTTTTCCAGACAGACTAACAGGGTATCTGACCTCCTGCCGGTCAGTGCCCTGGTTAGTCCAGCAGTCCACCCACAAAGCACGAACAGTAAATAGTAAACTTTCCTGGTAAAATATTTTATAAATAAATAAATAATACAGCCCACCCACAATAACTGGTTACTACACCTGGGTAGAGGAGAAACTTGTCCATGTCCAGGTGCCTCACCATGGCTGTGTGGGGGACTGGTAAGCTGACATGGTGGGTTGCTGAGTGGGCAGAGACCAGCGGTACTCTGCCCTGGTGCCAGCACTACCACGGGAGTAGTCTGGTTGGAGCCTGGTTGCTGGAGGGGAAGACCGACTGTCTCCCCTTTAGATACACAGCTCTGCTGCTGGAGGAGGAGACCAACTGTCTCCCTTTTAGATACACAGCCATGTCAGAGACCAATTGGCTTTTTACCAGGGTTATGGTGGCTCCTGAGTCTCGAAGCCCCTGCACCGCTTTTCCTTCCAGATATAGTTTGCCTGTGGTGTTGGCGATTATCTGCATTGGCTTGTAGCGGGTTGGCGTCATGTAGTACCTCCCACTGTTCTATTGTAGTGACGGGGACTGCCGAGCCATAGGCGGCGGGTGTCTCCTCCTGGTAGTGGTGTGCGGCGGCTCTCGGTGGTGGTGGACCTGGCCTTATCCAGGTAGATCGGTCTCGCAGCTGAGGGCACTCCCTCTTGTAGTGTCCCCACCTCTGGCACTGATGATACTGCACTGAGCTAGGCTGACGAAATTGCGGTTGTGCAGCAGGTGGTGGTGGTGGTAGTTGTCGTGGTGGTACTGTGGGGTAGTTTGTCCCCCCAAAGGATTTTACTGGGATCTTTGGGACTACCGTTTTTTGTTGCCTGCGAGCATCCAGGCAGTCGTCTGCTTTCCTAGCAGCCTCCGTGAGGGATGTAGGGTTACGGTCCCTTACCCATTCCTGTACATCTGTTGATACCCCATCATAAAATTATTCCATCAGAAACATTTGTATTACGTCCTCCATGGACCGTCCTTTGCTAGCTTGTACCCATCCGAGGGCCGCCCGCTGTAGTCTACAACCCCACTCGGCATGCAAGTCTTTCTCGGCTTTCTTTAATTCCCTGAACCGCCTTCGGTATGCCTCTGGTGTGATGGCATACCTGGCCAGTATAATTTCTTTTACTCTACTGTAGTCCCAGATTTCCTCGTCTGGTACAGTACGATAAGCTTCTGCTGCTCTCCCAGTTAATCGCCCAGCCAAAATGGGAACCCAATCTTCTGCACTGATCTTATGCAAGGCACACAGTCTTTCAAAATCCTGGAGGAATGCATCTATGTCTTCCTCTGCCTCTACATACATTTTGAATGCTTGGTAAGGTATTTTTGGCTTACCCTCTTGTACCATGGTTACTGCAGTTCTGCGTTCTGGGGTTGACGTTGTCCTTTGCCTCAGTACAAACTCCTGGACCTCCATCATTGTCCTGGAGATGATCTCTGCTGGTGGATTCTCCCTATAAAAGGACAACCTGAATTGTAGCTGCCTTTGAAATTCCATTTGTTCTTGTCCTTCCACTGCATCACTACGTTCAGGAACTGAACTTCCATCTGTGCGGTATTCTGCCATGACTTCAGCAATAAGAACAGCTTTAGTTTTGTTGCTGGCTGGAATACCCCTTGCTTCCAGGAGATCTTTTAGCGTGGAGCGTTTTAGTGTAGAATAGTCAATCTCCATCCGTACTCCATTGGCACTTGTTCCTCTGTGAGTCTGGATCCCACCGCTGCCACCAATGTAGCGGAGAGCTGGTCTTTCACAGGTTAACTCCACTAAAGATCCCAGTAAGGCTCAGGAACAAGTTATAAAATACCATAGAATAATAATTACAGCAAGCAAGGTAATCCACGAATATCCCAATGACTGGACGACACACAGCATCAGGAGCAGAACTGGACTTTTAATCACACAACTTCCTTATAAAGCATTCTCACATGCAAGGGAGGGATTTACAATCATTGGTACAGTATCCAATCATACCTGAGTAGCCGCCCACACATCTCCTCCTCTTAGCCTGACTCATAATCCCATTATACAGGACACAAATTCCCTGGATTTCTGGATGTACCCCTAAACATAGGGGTACCCCTTTAAATATTGCATCCCCTGGTAGCCCTGATCTGGGTGAGTGACCTATCCAAAAATCACCCAGATCAGACCAGGGGTTCGGGAAATTTGTGGAAGTAATAAAAAGACCGACTGCGCTGGAGGGAAAAGCCGAAATTGGTTCCATGCGTTTTGGCCCTGTGGCCGGTCACAGAAAAAGGGAATAAACTGCACGAATGACTTGGGCTGTGGAGACTGGAGAGGATTCGAATGAATCCCCTTGTTCGTGTGTTTCTGTCTACCGAACGGGCAGCCGTTCGGTAGTTTGCATACAAATTGGCGGCAGTGTGGAGGTCTCAGCGGTGTTTGCCTAACCGAGTGTCCGATTTGGGTTCCAGACACTCGACGGCAAAACACCGCTGTTCGGGAGTTTAAAATGGCTGCCGCGACGTGTTCGTCTCCCGAATGGGGGCCACCCACACCACAAAGAACCCACTACACGAACCGCCAATTAACCGTTTGCAACATTGTTGCGAACAGTAATTGGAGGCACACTTACTTCTGGGGTGGTCTGATTGTTCGGTAGTTTCACTCGCATAATAACTGGAGTGATTTTACCGAACAATCAGACGAATGCTATATACACTTCACATATACAGGTTACAATTCAACCGAACACATAGACATAAATGCAATTTTTAGGACAGCCCAATGCCATCCGCTACATATGCACATTAGTACCACCCACAGGGTTTTGGAAAACAACCAATAAACACGTACAATACACTTAGACACTCCCACACACAATCCTCCCCTCTTCCTGTGATGCAATTACCTTACAGTTTTTCCACATTATTCATAACTTTAAAAGTATGCATCACATTCACATTTTCTTGGGAAGTAATCCAATTATCTCCAAGGACAGAGGCAAAACTCCATTAAGCACATGGCAGTAAAAAGACAGTAAAATACAATAAAATACACAAGGTTACATATATTACATAAAATACAGACATGCAGCATATCCCCAGATAGCTTAGGTCTGAGCGCACATTATTACTGAATGGCTCTCAGATCACACACATACAGTTCAATTGCCATGGAGCCAAAGTCTTTTATTACACGAATAGGCTCCATGGCATCGCTATGTGGGTTAAATGAGTTAATTCAGTAAATCCGAGAATCTACCGAACGCCAGGGCGCAGAAATACATGAATAGACCTTTCTGCATAGGAAAATAAAGTATTTAAATGCCGGTCCATAGTCAAAAGGCAGCAGGCAGGCAACCAGGCTCCTCCAATGCACAGTGGCAAGGTTGGTCTTGTCACATTAGCTTTTCCTAAAGTTTTAAGAGCGTCAGATTAGCAGCCCCCGGCCAGCAGACAAATGGCTGAGATAGCAGTGTTCATTACTTACCGAACAGAATAATGGCAAATCTGTATTTCATTTGCTTTTAGTTCATACTGTGTTTTTCTGTGATATTAGGTTTGGATCATCTATCACACCTTGTCTTGGATCAGACCAAAGTGAGCGATGATGGAATGTATGATTTTCTGGTCCATTCTCGGTGTTCACTTACTCACCTGAGTGTAAATCAGACTGCTGTGACTGAGCGCACGCTCAACCTGTTGAGTCATCGGATCCCAGATCTGAAACTATTGAGTATCAAAAACACCCAGGTATTGATTTCCAGTACTACGTAATTCTTCATATGGAGTGACACTGCAGAAAGACACAAACCTTACTAGTTTTAGTTGATCTGTATCACGATAGTCCCATTTATGCATTCTCTAGGCTTATGGGAAGTGATCTGGTCAGTTTGGATGTACTGATTTCCTGGGCTCTTACATCCTTAAGGATGGGATAGCAAACCCCAAAGTTAATGTATCTTTAACCATCTCTTTGTGAAGCTGTCACTTTTCATTGTACTCTGTGGTGTCAGTCTATCTTTTCATTGTACACTTTGTGGTCTCTGTCTGTCTTTTCCTTGTACACTGTGTGGTCTCTGTCTGTCTTTTCATTGCACTGTGTGGTATCTTTTTTCATTGTACTATATATTTGTTATATTGTTTTATTATTATTATGATATTTATAGAGCGCCGTCAAATTCCGCAGCGCTTTACAATGGGTGGACGAACAGACATGTAGTTGTAACCAGACAAGTTGGACACACAGTCCAAGAGGGGTTGAGGGCCCTGCTCAATGAGCTTACATGCTAGAGGGAGTGGGGTAAAATGACACAAAAAGGTAAGGATAGTATTAGACTAGTGACAGTTGCAGAAGAGGAATCAGTTGGGAGCTATTAACAGTTTAATTGATACGCTTTTATGAAGAAGTGGGTTTTTAACAATTTTTTGAAGGAGTGGAGACTGGGTGCGCATCTATGTTGTACTATGCTATATTGTTTGTTGTACTCGTCTGACTATGTTTTGTTGAATTCTCTAATGTCTTTATTTCAGATCTCGGATGTTTCTTCTCTCAGTGAACTTAAACAGTTAAATTCTTTGCATTTAGACAACACAAAGGTTACAGAGCAGTCTCTCATTGCTATCCGTTCACTAGCTACACTTTCATTGCTCTCACTTTCTGGAGTGCAATCATTGACTTCAGACCGTGTACTTGAATTGCTGTCAGGTGAGTGTGCTTTCTGTGTTTTGTAGTGATATTCTGACAGATAGACCTAGATAGCTGTCTCTGTGTTAGGGTTATTGTGGTAATTGTCTGTCTGTGCTGTGGGTCTCAAGGTGAGTCGGTCTATGTTTAGAACTAAAGATTTAGGTGTAGGTCTGTTTGTGTTTTGATTTGGTGATTGCGTTAAGGGTTTGTCTGTGCTTTGGGTTATAATAGAGGTGAGGGACTGTCTTTACTTTGGGTTATAATAGATGGGAGGGACGGTCTGTACTTTGGGTTATGATAGAGGGACGGTCTGTACTTTGGGTTATGATAGAGGGACTGTCTGTACTTTGGGTTATGATAGAGGGACTGCCTGTGCTTTGGGTTATAATAGAGGGACTGTCTGTACTTTGGGTTATGATAGAGGTGATGGACTGTCTGTACTTTGGGTTATAATGGAGGTGAGGGACTGTCTGTACTTTGGGTTATGATAGAGGGACTGTCTGTACTTTGGGTTATGATAGAGTTGAGGGACTGTCTGTACTTTGGGTTATGATAGACGTGAGGGACTGTCTGTACTTTGGGTTATCATAGACGTGAGGGACTGTCTGTACTTTGGGTTATGATAGAGGGGAGGGACTGTCTGTACTTTGGGTTATGATAGAGGGACTGTCGTACTTTGGGTTATGATAGAGGGACTGTCTGTACTTTGGGTTATGATAGAGGGACTGTCTGTACTTTGGGTTATGATAGAGGTGAGGGACTGTCTGTACTTTGGGTTATGATAGAGGTGAGGGACTGTCTGTACTTTGGGTTATGATAGAGGTGAGGGACTGTCTGTACTTTGGGTTATGATAGAGGTGAGGGACTGTCTGTACTTCGGGTTATGATAGAGGGACTGTCTGTACTTTGGGTTATGATAGAGGGACTGTCTGTACTTTGGGTTATGATAGAGGTGAGGGACTGTCTGTACTTTGGGTTATGATAGAGGGACTGTCTGTACTTTATGTTATGATAGAGGTGAGGGACTGTCTGTACTTTGGGTTATGATAGAGGTGATAGGTTTTCTTTGCTTCTCTCAGGTCTTTCTCTGACCCGGTTGGTGCTTCCTGGAAGGCGCTGTCTCACAGTTAATGGTCTCTCATATCTACGCCATCTGCATCTGCTGGTGGAGTTGAATCTGACAGATCACACACACATTACAGATCAAGGTGTCCAACATATCTCACACCTGGCCAGGTATACGTGACATTCTACAATTTTAACGTAACAAATGTTGACAAGTAAAATTCTAATTGGAAATTTACCTTAGCATGCTGGCAGTTCTCACTAGCAATCATCAACTGTTCCCATACAACCAGATATTCATGTTGCATCAACTTTTATATTGTATACGATGATATGTTTAAAAATAATAAATAGCCAGTCTCCATTACGACTGGGAACCACAAGTCTTTCTGCCCAAAAGGACTCTGGTTCAAGAAAATCTGTAGCTTGGCCATGGATATATTTTTTTAATTGTATTCGCATAAAATAAATGCTTGGTGGGGGGCGGGGCCTAGCCGCCGACGGGATCAGGCGTGCACTATCTGAGCTCCCGCTCAGAGACCCGAAAACGGCGCAAATTGCAGGTTAACTGAGCCGGGCAAACTACACAGAAGAACACACAGACCCCCGCCCGCTGTGGTGAGCGGAGATACCGCCCAAGACCCGGTTCGGAGCCGGCAGTAACCTGACAGGGGCACGGAGCCTGGTGGGGCTTGACCTGGGAAGAGACGGACGCTCTCCTGGATTTCCAGCCGGCGGTGTGCTTTCCCCCCTCCCCCCTCTGGACCAGAGGGGTCATCCCGGTCTGCAGGAGCATAAACCGGCGCACCAACCTGAACCTAAACAACCGCCCTGGCGAGGACAATCCGCCGGGCGACAACACGCAAGATGGCCTCCGCAAGCCAGCCATGTGCGCGGGCCGCCAGTGGGGCCTACCTGACGCTTACCCAGAAGTGAGGAAATTAACAGAGCACATGGGAAAAGGGCCCTCTATCAATCCACCAGCTTCCTACAGCGAAGCAGGGTTTATGGAGGCGGCAAATGAAATCCTGTTGCACCCTCGTGGAAGATGGAGATGGAGAGCAGCTGGGAAGAATACTGATCCACGGTCTGAAAATCTTGGGACTCACTTGCTAATCTCCCTGCTGTGGCCCACCTGTGGAATTGGGCGACAGCCAGACTAAGAAACTCCTGCTAACACAGAGCAAGACCATCCCCAGTAACGTAATGACTCTCATCACTCTTAGTCCCTGCATCACCTTTCAGGACTCAGGGGTATTGATAGCCTGTCTGCTCTAACAACAGTTAACAAGGACTACCTTAACTAAGCAATCTAATCTCTTGGTGGCCTGACATGTCTCCTAGCACTGTTTTAATTGTTTTTATTTTCTTATTCAAGCATTTAACCCATTGTGCCTACTCAGTTCCCAGCGTAACATATTAAGCTAGCGAGTTGAAGTATGTATATCCTAACCTATAATCAGACTTTCGTCTGAACGCCACTAGGGATATACACCAAACGTAGACACCTCAGGTCTTACACTCAGGGCACCCACTGGTTTAAACATACCTGCGTAACCTGTTTATTGATGTTTAACTCAACCTAGACTCGTACTATTTAAGCCTGTAAAGACATTTATTTTTGCACAACAACCCGTATATTTGTTTTAAAAGCTAACATTGTACCAAAGGATCCTGCAAGCGGCACAATCTGTCCTGCCTTGCACACATAGCGATGAAACTTGTTATATAAAAGCCACACGTCTATAACCCAAAGCGCACCTAGATATGCTTGTGTCCTAGCATGTTATAATATATAAGTGTTGCCCACTATTCTGTTATTTTTCACGATTATACAAAAATGTGCTGATCAACCTGCCACACTGTAAAATGTCTTGAAAATGCTGTTGGGCTCCACATGCTTGTTGTCATTGCAAGCACAAGAAAAATAAAGAATTAAAAAAAAAAAAAATTAATAAAATAAATGCTTGGTTTTCAATATAGACTTTGTTCAAAGTCAAGTTACCAGCCGTCCACACACGGCCCTCATGGAAGAGCCAACATTATGCTTTTAAACCACCTGCCATCTTGTCTTTGTTTGCTGCAGGCTGCAAGTTCTTTCCCTCTGTAACACATCCGTGACAGATGCTGGACTGCTCTACTTGCGGGGACTCCGGCACCTGGAGGAACTAAGTTTGGACCGGACTAAGGTGACAAGCAGAGGAGTTTCTCAGTGCATTCCCACGCTACCACACCTGCAGGTGAGCCCTTAGTTTTGGTGTATCTCAATGCAGCCAGTCTGCCTATCTGGTGAGCATATCACATAGTCATCCAGTCCATACGCTGAGCGTTATATATTAATATATTGTATGATATCCAGTCTGTGTATTAATATATTATGATATCCAGTCCATACGCTGAGCGTTATATATTAATATATTGTATGATATCCAGTCCATACGCTGAGCGTTATATATTAATATATTGTATGATATCCAGTCCATACGCTGAGCGTTATATATTAATATATTGTATGTTATCCAGTCCATACGCTGAGCATTATATAGTAATATATTGTATGATATCCAGTCTGTGTATTAATATATTGTATGTTATCCAGTCCATATGCTGAGCATTATATAGTAATATATTGTATGATATCCAGTCTGTGTATTAATATATTGTATGTTATCCAGTCCATATGCTGAGCGTTATATATCAATATTGTAGCGGATGGGATGGGGTTACTCCAATGGCTCTCCGCTGGGAACAAAGATTCAGCATACAAAATCACAGGAACACAGCATAATCCACCTCCCCAAGGACTAGACGACACATAGTCTGGGAGTCAACTGTCAGCTTTATTCACAAGTTTGCTTTTATGCATTTCTCCCATGCAAGGGAGGTAACTTACAGTACCCAATCATATCGTGGTCACCTCCTCTCCCTCTCCTCCCCTTAGATTAACAGTTAAACTTATTAGTGGAGACAGAGTTTTCCCCACTTTCTGGATGTCCCCCAAATACAGGGGGTACGGGGACAATTAAGGGGTCCCCTGGTAGGTCTGATCTGGGTGAGCAACATACTCAAAATTCACCCAGATCGGACCAGGGGTTCGGGAGTTATAGCCAGTTAAAGTTTTGACCGACCGCAAGGATTTAGTAGCCGAAAACAGCTCCATGAATTCTGGCCCTGCGGTCGGTCTATTTCAATGAACCAAAAGTACCAAACAGCTTAGCCATCCGGCTCTATCTCTGCGTTCGGATGAATCCCCTAGTCTGGGGGATTCATCCTACCGAACGGCGGGCCGGTCGGCAGTTTAAATCGAACTCTTCTGTTGTTCTGGAGGTCTGAGCGGTGTCTGGGTAGTTGAGCATCCGATTTGAGTTCCAGACGCTCGACGACCAAACAGCGCTGTTCGTGAGTTAAGATGGCCGCCGCCACGTGTTCGTTATACGAACGGCGGCCACACACGAACCCAATTACTCCTGTTTGCAACATTGTTGCCTTCCACTAATGGGAGGCACACGACCACAGCAGGGTGGTCTCTCTTTCGGTATTTCAATCGGTTCCCGAACCGGCTGAGAGTTCTGGTTCGGGAACCGATTACATTATTCACATATAGTTAAAATAAATGCAATAGTCAATTGTACAAGTCTCTTGTGGCTGCTTCTGCCACAAATATATTGTATGATATCCAGTCCATACGCTGAGCATTATATATTAGTATATTGTATGTTATCCAGTCCATACGCTGAGCGTTATATATTAATATATTGTATGATATCCAGTCCATACGCTGAGCGTTGTATATTAATATATTGTATGTTATCCAGTCCATACGTTGAGCGTTATATATTAATATATTATATGTTATCCAGTTCATACGCTGAGCGTTGAATATTAATATATTATATGTTATCCAGTCCATACGCTGAGCGTTATATATTAATATATTGTATGTTATCCAGTCCCTACGCTGAGCATTATATATTAATATATTGTATGTTATCCAGTCTGTGTATTAATATATTATGATATCCAGTCCATACGCTGAGCGTTATATATCAATATATTGTATGATATCCAGTCCATACGCTGAGCGTTATATATTAATATATTGTATGATATCCAGTCCATAAGCTGAGCATTATATATTAATATATTGTATGATATCCAGTCTGTATATTAATATATTGTATGTTATCCAGTCCATACGCTGAGCGTTATATATTAATATATTGTATGTTATCCAGTCCATACGCTGAGCATTATATATTAATATATTGTGTGGCAAACCTAGCCACTTCTGGACTTTACATGTAAAAAGGTTGTCTGTATTTTTTTTTTTTTGTGTGTAATATATTTTATTGAGTTTTCATTCTTTATACATGTTACACATTTCCAGGACACAGTTAAACATACAGAAACCATAATCACAGTATTACATGAGTTCGGTTTAACATTTATTCACACATTATATGCATAGATTGTATCATAAGAGGGTGTGCCGCATTCCCTATAATAAGCATCATTTTTGTAGTTGTGTGTATCAGTTCTTGAACAGAAGGTCAACTATGTGACACCTGCTGTGCCGTCAATGATGTCCTTCTTCTATTCCCTTATGCGAACTCTATGGCAGTCTTTGTCTGTGTTCCTGGTCTACTATAACTCAAACTAGTATTTAACAGTGGGGTGGGGAAAAATAGGGGGGGGGTATGAGTGTACCAGGGTATCAGAGTTATTGGTCGGTTTCGGTCGGGGATCTGCCTTCATTGTTATCTGCTAGTGGGATACTCTTTGTTTGTTAATCTCCAGGCGTCCCATTTTTCCCAAGCTGTCTGCCAAAATTGTTTCCCTTTTTTTTTCTGCCTTGCGGCTGTTTCATAGGATTTGGTGGTTTCCACCATATCTAAGTATGTGCCAATAACTGGGGTGTTTACCTTTAGCCACATTTTACTTATAGATGTGAGAGCTGTGACAATTATATGGTAGATGAGGTATAGGTCAGTTTTTTGTAGGTCTTGGGGTAGCATTATTAGTAGGAAGAGTTCCGGGGAAATTTGTATGTCATTACTGATGAGTTTCTTAATGATATTTGATATGTCTTCCCAGAAGGGTTGTACTTTTGGGCAAGTCCACCATATATGGAGCATTGTGCCGGGTTCTGTAAGGCACCTCCAGCAGTTCCCCGACTGTCTTTTATCATATTTGTGTAGTGTTTGTGGTACTATATACCAGCGATAGAGTACTTTCCTACTCGTTTCTACATGTGATGTGTTTAGCGTGAGATGTTTGTGAGCCCACATAATTGTTAGCCAGGTGTCGTTGGGCATATTCAAGTGTAGGTCTCGTTCCCAAGCCCGTACAAAGGGCAAAGATTTAGGTAATGTTTGGGGTCTAGTTATCTTATATAAAGTAGATAATAGCTTTTTCGGTTGCTGGTTAGCTACACATATTTTCTCTAGCGGTGACAAGGGGAGTCCCTGGTTGTGTAATTTGCCCTCCATGGTCTGTTTCCGCACCCATGAGTGCAGTTGTAGATATGCGAAATATGCTCTTTTGGGTAGTCCAAATGTTTCGGAAAGTGATTCGTAGGGTGGAAGGCGTCCCTCTGGCATGATCTGGAAAAGGCATTTGATGCTGTGGTCATTCCATAGACCACTATCGAATCCAGGGATAAGCACATAGAGTGCCCGCATTTGCAATGCTGGGGATATATAAGATGCCGGGTAGTGTTTTGTCACATGTTTATCCCATGCCTTGAGGGTGGCAATGGTCGTGGGACAGGTTTGCGTAGATTTTGGCCTTTGATGTTTAGGGATCCAGGCCAGGACTGGCAATGTTAACCCGCCCGTGTTTATCCTTTCAATCTGGTGCCATGGTGGCATTGTGTCGTGATGGAAAGTCCCTATAAGGGTACTCATGAGGGCTGCTGTGTAATAACTTGCTATTTCTGGCGCTCCCATTCCTCCATCTTTGAAAGGTTTATACATGGTGGTCGCTGCCACCCTAGATCTTTTACCTCCCCATATATAACTATTTAGTGTGCGTTGAGTTTCAGTAAAAAATTCTTTTGGGATGCAAATTTGGAGTGTCCTGAACAGATATTGTAGCTTGGGCAGAATCATCATTTTTATTGCAGCTATCCTGCCCGTCCAGGAGACATATTTCCCTTTCCACCCCTGTAACTGCTGTTTGATGTTGCGTAGTAGTGGGAGGTAGTTTGCTTTGTACAATTTCTTGGTCGTTGGTGTGAGGTGTAGCCCCAAGAACGTTAAGTGGTCCCGTCTCCAGTCATATGAGTAGTTATTTTGTAGGTTAGTGAGTTGGGTTGTCGTGAGATTGAGGCCCATCGCCTGCGTCTTACTGACATTGAGTTTATAATAAGAGCATTGACCGAATTTTGTCAGAATATGTTGCAGGTAAGGCAGGGAAGAGTCAGGGTTTGATATGGTTAGCATCACATCGTCAGCAAATAATGTTATTTTATGTGTTTTCCCCCCTATTGTTATCCCCTCTATGTCCGGTGAATCTCTTATTCGCTGAGCTAATGGTTCTAGTGCTAATATATACAAGAGTGGTGAAAGTGGGCAGCCCTGTCGCGACCCATTGGAGACCTGGAAGGACTTGGAGACAAACCCGCCATTGGTTATTCTCGCTGTAGGGTTATCATATAAGGCAGATATCAACATTATTAGAGTCTCCGGGAAGGCAAACTTCTTTAATACAGCTGCTAAGTATCCCCAGTGTAGCCTGTCGAACGCTTTCTCTGCGTCTAAGGACAAGGCCACACTGGGTTCTCCCGACAGCTGAATGTTATGGAAGATGTTAATTAGCTTCCTAGTCCCGTCGGTACCCAGTCTGCCCCGCACGAACCCCACTTGATCATCTCGAACTAGTTTAGGTAGGATTGTTCCCAGTCTATTTGCATAGATCTTAGCCAGTATCTTTAAATCTGTGTCTAGGAGTGAGATGGGTCTTAGGTTTTGGCATTTATTGGGTGGTTTCCCGGGCTTGGGGAGAGTAGTTATATGAGCTAATAACATTTCCTGTGGTATTTTGCCTGACTGGATGATTCCATGGTAGAGTTTTTCTAAGAAGGGGGTTAGTACGTGAGAGAAGGTTTTGTAATAGGCGTTGGTAAAGCCATCTGGGCCTGGGGATTTCCCCTTCGGGAGAGTTTTGATAACTCCTGCTATTTCAGTCTGGGTGATGGGTGTCTCCAAAAAGGAACGGTCTATCTGTGAAAGTTGTTGCGTGTTCACATCTGCTAAGAATTCGTCAATGTCTGAGGGAAGTGGCTGATGTGTATGAACATCTTTTTTAAGGTTATATAACCGATCATAGTAGTCTGCAAGCGTGTCATTGATGTCTTGAGGGCTATACACTTTATTTCCCAGTTGGTTAACAAGAAACGGTATTTTTGAGTTTAGTCTCTTCTGCCTCATGAGGTTTGCGAGGGCCTTTCCCGCTCTATTTCCCTGTGTGTATGTGCGGAGTTTTAGCCTATAGGATATAGTAGCTGACGTGCGGATTTGAATATCATTTAATTGTTTCTTAGTTTGGTCTATGCGCTGCTGAGTAAGCGTTGATGGGTTCGTTATTTGTGAGTGTGTGTCTTCCCTGAGTCGTCTCATGAGTGTTAAGTAATGCGCTTTCGCCTGTTTGTGTAAATATGATGCTTGACTAATTAGAAGCCCTCGGATATAGGCTTTATGTGTCAGCCACGTTGTGGCTATAGAAACCTCCGGAGTGTGGTTTATATCAAAGAACTTTTCAAGTTCCTCAGTTAGTTTAGTGACCAGTTCAGGGTTGTGTAGGAGAGCCTCATTTAGGCGCCACGGTGATGTGACACGGGACTGGAATTGGTCTGGTAAGGATACCATTACCGGTGCGTGATCCGACCACACAATGTTACCTATTTCACTGCTTAATGCAGTCGGCAATAAATCTCCTGAGACAAATATAAAATCTATTCTAGAATAGGTTCTGTGGACCGAGGAATAAAAGGTGAACTCCTTGTCATTCGGGTGTTGCGCCCTCCATATGTCATATAAGTTATGTTCCATAAGAGTTTTTACTAATGTTACAGCCTGTTTGCTCAGTGTTTTGCATCTTGATGAGTCAGCTGTTTGCGTGGTATCTAGTCTAGGTTGTAAGGTGTGATTTAAGTCTCCGCACAAAATAGTGGAGGAGGGATACGTCTGGGGTATTCTATGTAAGACTTTCTGGAGAAAATTTCTCTGTTCCGAGTTAGGGCTGTAAATCCCCACCAACGTGTACAAAGCATTATTGATTTTACAGTGTACAATTAAAAAACGTCCTTGTGTGTCTTTTTTGAGATGTAAGAGTTCAAATGTGATGGTATTGTGTATGAGTAGTGATACTCCTCTTGATTTAGATGAGTTCGTGGAGTGGTATTGTATAGGATATTCTTTGCTCGCAAATGCAGGCACCCTATTGTGTACAAAATGTGTTTCCTGCACACATAGTATGTCTGATTTATTACTTTTTGCATCGTCAAGGAGGAGTCTCCTTTTATGAGGTGTGTTCAACCCTCGGGCATTAATTGACATTATTTTCAACATTTGTGTTTAAGTGTAGATCAATGCAGTAATAACAATACAGGATATGACTAGATTTCCTCTTCAAACATTTGGTAGAACCATTGCAGTGATCCCTCAGCAGATATGCTAGATACGACCTGAGACCAGTGGTTATCCGCCCTGTTAATTTAAGGGAATATTGGTTGTGGGTTCGTTTCAGATTTAACCCTGTCAGGGTATGCGACTGATCCCTGGAGTTTGGGGAAGGGAAATGTGAACTGGGAGGGGGGTCTGTAACTATATACAGAATGTCTCGTGCAGAGACAGTATGTGGGTATACCACATCTGGGGGATAGAATAGAAAACTTTCTATCATAACGTGGCTATTGGGCACCTATTCGCGCCATAATAGGGTACATCCACTACAGAGTATTTCGTTATATAATGCCTTGCTTGCCGTTTGTCATCTGCGTATAGATGACTTATATAGTCTTCGGGGATTCTCATGTCTTGTAATTAACTTTAGTCGACCCTTCCCTGTCCTGATCGGGTGTTGTTACATGTCTGGTTCAGGTTTGGGTATACCTTATTTTATCGTTTTACTGTGCCCTTCCCTCCTCCCGACATTAACAAATATGCATGTAACTGTATACAGTCTAAGTCTTATTACTTTTCCCATCGCTAGCATCTTCCCCCCTCCATTAAGCCCTCTATATGACAATCTTTATATTTCATCGTCCATATACTAGGGGCCTGGGTCTCAGGTCCCCTTTACCTCGTGGGCTGATAGAGTTCATAGGGTCAGGAGCAGTGGGCACCATCTTATTATGGGTCAAAGTGCACAGTCCGGTTCTCGGTGTTGGAATACTGCCCGGTAGGTTGCACGTACATCTCCTGATGGGAGTAATAATCCAGACACTTGGTCTCCCAAGCTGAAGGTCGCGGAAGAGGTTTCGGGTGGGTAAGTTCGGGGATTTATCTCCTCGGCAAACAGTCCAGATCGGGCCATCCCGCGGTATGTCACTGCTCTGCGTACGCTTCGTCACAGCGATGGCGGGAAAACCCGATCCAGAGTCTCACCGCCACATAAGGTAGTCCAGACAGGAAAGGGAGCTTGCTTCACAATGAGTCGCCCTGTGTTTGGGCTTCCCTTGGAGTTTAGTTCGAAGCTGTTGAATGTTTATAGTGTCCATTTATTAATTATTTTCTTAATATCCATGTTTAAACAGGGATGGACGGTCTTAGACCGGTATTCGTCCGGTTCAGTGCTTGTCTCGAGGTTTTTCCCATTCCCGTTTCAATGTGCCTGTTTGGTTTGTGGAGGTGGTCAGCGGCTCCATCGGCAAGGCCCAGGCTAGCAGTTTTGTCACTCCCGCCTCGGGGGTGTTCAGCACCGTCGTGGTTCCATCTTTTGTGACTATCAATTTAGTGGGGAAGCCCCAACGGTATCGAATACCGTGCGACCGCAGGGTGTTGGTTACTTGGGAGAATTCCCTCCTTTTCTCTAGAGTAACGGCTGATAGATCCGCATATATCTTGACTGTTGGGTAGTCCGTCGGAGGTTTTGCTCGCGTTCTGCTGTTCTTTAATATGTGTTCTTTAATATGAAAGTAATGAGCCCGGAGTAGAACATCTCTTGGTATAGCTTGTGGAAGGTGCCCGGGCTTGGGTATCCGGTGCACCCTGTCTACCAGCAGCATGTCTGCCGGTATCTCTGGGGCGTGAGCATGCAACAGATTCCTCACATAGGCCTGCAAGTTATCATTTGTGATTTCTTCTGGTACTCCCCGCAGGCGGAGATTATTTCGCCGTGAGCGATCCTCCATATCTGCTAGTTTGCTCTCCAATTTGTTAATTTCTGTGGCCATTCGTTCCACAGTCGTGGCCAAGTCATTATGTGCCGTGGCGAACTCGTCACATTTATCCTCCATGTGCGACGTCCGTTTACCTAGTTCTTGTAGGTCTTTTCTTAGTGAATCCGCCGTATGTTGCCATGTGGTTACAAGTTTTTCGGAGAGAAGCTCCAGGGCCGCATTCAAGTCAGCTTTTGTGATTTGTGCTGCATCTTGCGCCTTAGTTCGGGTAATAATTTGTGCGTTGTCGGCCATTTCAGAGATCATGGATTCCGTTGGGGCCTGTTCTACCGGAGACGCCGGAGATGATTTCTGGTTGAAAAAATTGAGCTTGTCCGGTTTTGCCGAGCTCCTCTTGTTCTTGGGTTGAGACATCGCTAGATAATAGTAGTGGATGTTGCTGCTTTATTCAGGATTGCATTAGATTAGGTGTCCTGATGCCGGAGCAAATTTTCATGCGGCCATCTTGCTCCGCAGTTAGCCACGCCCCCGGTTGTCTGTATTTTATGCTGTATTCTGTATGTATTTTTCTGGGACCATTGTAATTCGTATGCTAACAGCCGTAAGCCACTAGCATGCGAGTACTTCGGTTCACAAACAGCGACTATCCGGGCTGTTCGTGAAACGAATGTGGGCTCCCCTGATAGACCACACATTAAGGGACGTGTGGCGCTTGTTAACCGATTGCAACAATGTTGCAATCTGTAATTAGAGGCTCTCCTAGGTGGCTGTCGTTCGACTACCGACCACGCGGCGGTCGGCCATCTTAGATCCTTTTGTCTCTTCAGCGGTGTTTGGTCGTCGAGTGCCTGGAACTGAAAACGGCTACTTGACGGCACGAACACCGCTGGACTTCCAGAGCGTTCGGGAGTTCCGCTCGCATCACATTATGTTCCCCATCGGTGTTCGGTAGTTTTAAACCGAACTCGATGGTTAAATGTATTTCGTGCGGCGTTCGGATAGTTTAGCTGGGAGCTGAGCGGTATTCCCACGAAATGTACCCGCAAACCCCAGCTATCTACCGAACGGCTGTTCGTGCAAAATAGACGAATATTGTTCAAGTTACAGATTTTAATGTGAGATGTCGGTTTTGCTGCACGAGGGGATAATCCACTTAACTGTATATTCTAGTGGGAGTATCCCTCTCGTGCAGCGGTGCCTGATGGGAGAAATGCAATGCCTGATGGGAGAAATCCCCTGAAATATCTGTAGGGAACCCCCTTGCATGGGGAACTGTATAAATATGGAAGCCTGTGAATAAAGCCCTCAGTTGACTCCCATACTGTGTTTCGTCCGGTTATTGGGAGGATTGGGAAATTGCCTTACTTTTCAGCGCTGACTGTGGATTTACCTGTATACCAGCGGAGATCGTGGATTATAATACTGCCCTCCGCTACAATTGGTGGCAAGCGACGGGATCCAACCTTACAGCCCGAAACGCGCAATTCGTGCAATTGAAACTGCCGAATAAGAAAAGGGAATGGCAAGTAGAATACAGCAAAAGAACCGACTACCGAAGTGAATGGAGACGGATTATTCTACACTAAAGCGGCAGACATTAAAGGAACTGCTGGAAGCCAGGGGTAAGATAGCCAGCAACAAATCCAAAGCTGTGCTAATTACCGAGCTGATGGAAGGAGACAGAGCTCGCAGCACTACACCTCCAGCAGCCATGGAGGAGACCCTATACCAGAGGGAAATGAGGACCAGGCTGGAATTTTTACCCCAACCTGTACCACGGGACATGCTATCCCTGGTGATGGCGGATGTGCAGGAGTACGTGATGGCACACAGTCCGCGGAATGCACCCTCCTGAGCCGAATCCATTTCTGAGTCACTCAGCAACCCAGTAAAACCCAAAATCCCATACCATGCCTTTAAAATGTTTTGTGAGGAGAAGGACGAGATCGATGGGTATTTACAGGATTTTGAGAGACTGTGTGAGTTACATAATTTGGAACAGACGGTATGGGTTCCGGTACTAGCAGGCCGGTCGGGCAGCAGAAGCATATCGCACTGTACCCAGAGAGGATAGCAAAGATTACGCTAAAGTTCAGAGAGCGATATTGGAAAGATATGCCATTACCCCAGAAGCATACCGGCGCAAGTTTAGAGGCCTGCGCAAGCCAGAAAGAGATTCCCATGCAGAATGGGCACACAAGCTGGATCAGGCATCCC
The DNA here is from genome assembly GCF_036172605.1 of Pelobates fuscus. Lineage (NCBI taxonomy): Eukaryota > Metazoa > Chordata > Amphibia > Anura > Pelobatidae > Pelobates > Pelobates fuscus. Next base: position 390,060,422 of record NC_086320.1, on the reverse strand, counting down.
AGGGGTGGATACAAGCCAGCCAAGCTACCACCATGGAGGAGTTGCGACAACTGATGCTGTTGGAGCAATTCTTTAACGGCTTGTCCCCAGAGGCACAAGAATGGGTGAGAGACCGAAAACCTCTCACCTTAACAGAAGCAGCCCGATTGGCGGACCAACATTTTGATGCAAGGAGGCACCATGGACTACTACCTAAGGCGTACGCTCGACCCACGGGACAATCGAGTCCTCTACCGCCTACCACTCCCACAGCGACACCTTTCCGCCCAGCTCAGGGGAATCCAGCTCAGGGGAATATAATGGACGGGCTAATATACAATGCCACACCTGCAAGCAGTGGGGACATATGGCACGTGAGTGCACCCAAAATCGGAGCAGACAAGCCTGGAACCAAGTCAGGCAGAACCTGGCACCAAGGGCTGCTGCTCACCATTACCAAATGGAGCCAGCCGCTCACGAGGTGTTGAGCACACAAGCCGAGGAACCCCTGGGAATTCTGCATGAGGTGATGTCTGTTCGAGCCACAGATAACCGGCAGCATCACCGCCAGCTAGTGACCTTAGAGGGGAAGGAAGTCCAGGGGCTCCGGGATTCAGGAGCTACTTTAACCCTGATAGCCCCCCATTTGGTTCCTGATACAGCACACACTGGCGGATCCGTGGCAGTACGAGTGGCAGGGGGAGCAGTATACTGATTACCCACTGCTAAAATTCATTTGGATTGGGGTGCGGGGGAGGGCATGGTAGAGGTGGGCCTGATGCAGAACTTACCAGCGGATGTTGTACTAGGGAATGACTTGGGTCAGATGACCTCTGCTTTTGTACCCCAGGCTCCACATCAGGAGGCCCATCCAGTAACCACCCGGCAGCAGGCACGCACCACGGCCCCACCAGCACACACCGAGGCTCAGGTAAGAGACCATGACACCCCCTTGACGCGTATGACCTGGGATACCCCCACCCAATTTGAGGCAGAGGTAAAAGCCGACCCCACGCTGCAGGTATACCGGGATAAAGTGAACACCGATCAGGCCGGGTTAGAGGGGGAGCGGTACACCTGGGAGAAAGAGCTATTATATCGCATAGCAGAAAGGGGGGTAGGAGGGTCAGTCACCGTGACCACCAAACAGCTGGTAGTACCCCAAAAGTATAGGCAGGAGCTGCTTAGGATAGCTCATGACATTCCCCTGTCCGGCCACCTGGGAATGACACGCACCCGATACAGATTAACCCACGCCTTTTTCTGGCCCGGGATCTCTAAAGATGTACGGCAATATTGCACCTCCTGTGACGTGTGCCAACGAGTGGGCAAACAAGGTGACCGCCGCAAAGCTAAATTATGCCCGCTACCCATTATTGAAGAACCCTTTAGCAGGGTAGCCGTTGATATCGTAGGGCCTCTACCCAAGCCCAGTCTCTCAGGGAAGAGATATATCTTAACCGTGGTGGACTACGCCACTCGGTACCCAGAGGCCATTGCCCTCTCCAACATTCATGCGGAGACGGTAGCCGAAGCCTTAATCAAGATATTTTCCCGGGTAGGGTTTCCCCAAGAGATAATATCCGATAGCTACCCAGTTCACCGCAGAGGTTACCCAGCAACTTTGGAGGGTATGTGGTATTAAGCCGATAGTCCACTCTGCCTACCACCCCCAGTCCAATGGGTTATGTGAGAGATTTAACGGGACGCTAAAGCAGATGCTCCGTACGTTGGCGAGACTCATAAAGACTGGGAGCGCTACCTACCCCATCTGCTTTTCGCATATAGGGAGGTACCCCAAGAGTCGACAGGTTTTTCCCCCTTCAAATTGCTATTTGGGAGAAGGGTGCGAGGACCATTAAACCTTATTAGGGAACATTGGGAGGGAGAGAGTAGCTCCGATGGTAACCCCATTGTATCTTACGTGCTGGAGTTCAGGGACCGACTGGAGGCATTAACCCAGGCTGTACGCACCAACCTCCAGACGGCTCAACAACGCCAGCGCCGCTGGTACGATAGGGGAGCCAGAGACCGCAGCTTTCAAGTGGGACAAAGTTTTCATTTTGAAACCTGTCCGCACAGACAAGCTGCAGGCCATCTGGCAAGGCCCATGCCAGGTAGTAGAGCAGCGATGCGACACTACCTATGTGATCGGCCCCTGCTCAGGGGTAGGGAAGAGACGCATGCTTCATGTGAACATGCTCAAACCCTACCATGAGAGGATAGAGGACGTGGCGGCAATATGCGCCTACGCAGCGGAGGATCAGAAGAATCTGCCCCTACCTGACCTATTAGAATCAGAGGAACAGATAGAGCCCTCCAAGGGCGTTCAGCTGGGGGAGCGGCTACGCCCTCTGGAGCGTGCCCAGGTACAAGAGTTGATCATAGCTAAAGGGGCTATCTTCTCCAATTTACCTGGATACACTCCGCTGGCCACGGGACAGCCCCGGGAAACCCCGGGACAGCTACCTATGCGGCAGACCCCATATTGTGTCCCTGAAGCAGTCAAGACACATATGAAAACTGAAATTGATGAGATGTTGCAACTAGGGGTTATCGAACATTCAGACAGCCCCTGGGCATCGCCGGTAGTGTTGGTACCAAAGAAGGACGGCACGACACGCTTTTGTGTCGACTACCGGAGGCTAAACGACAAAACGGTGTCTGATGCCTATCCGATTCCCCGAATAGACGAGTTGCTAGATCAAATGGCTAGGGGTCAGTATCTCACTACCATAGATTTATGCAAGGGATACTGGCAAATTCCGTTAGCCGATGATGCCATCCCCAAGTCGGCGTTTGGCCTGTACCAATTTCGGGTCATGCCTTTCGGGATGAAAAACGCCCCGGCGACCTTTCAAAGGATGGTAGATCGGTTACTGGACGGGTTCCAGGAATATGCATGTGCATACCTGGACGATATTGCCATATATAGCCAGAGCTGGGCAGAACACCTACAACATATAGGAGCCGTTATTGACCGATAGGGGAGGCAGGGCTGACCCTGAAACCTAGTAAGTGCCATATCGGGATGGCAGAGCTGCAGTATTTAGGTCACCGGGTGGGGAGCGGACACCAGAAACCCGAACCGGCCAAAATTGAAGCTGTTGCCAAGTGGCCCACTCCTAGGACCAAGACCCAAGTACTGGCGTTTCTAGGTACGGCGGGGTACTACAGAAAATTCGTGCCCAATTATAGTGCCCTAGCCAAACCCTTGACTGACTTGACATGTAAGAACCTCCCCCGACAGGTTACCTGGGCCCCAGAGTGTGATCAGGCATTCCAACAACTAAAGACTGCTCTAACTAATGCTCCCGTACTCGCTGCTCCTGATCCAACTAAAAGATTTCTTGTGACACTTCAATGTTTGGATTGGGGGCAGTGCTGAGCCAAGTTGGAGCAGATGGCAGGGAACACCCAGTAGCTTACTTGAGCCGAAAGTTATTGCCACGTGAAGTAAGCTACGCCGCCATCGAGAAGGAGTGCCTGGCCGTGGTGTGGGCCCTCAAAAAGCTGCAGCCGTATCTGTATGGACAACCTTTTTCGCTGCTCACAGATCACAACCCGTTGGTGTGGCTGAACCGTGTGGCGGGGGACAATGCCGGGCTGCTGCGCTGGAGTTTGGCGCTGCAGCCGTTTGACTTCACAATCCACTACCGCCCAGGGAAGCAAAACGGTAACGCCAACGGGTTATCTAGACAAACTGAACTTGAGAAGTGATCTGTGAGTACTCTCCCGGACATCCCCAAGCCGATCCGTTTGGATCAGACTGTGTATGCCGGCTTGGTTCTGGGGGAGCATTGTGGCAAACCTAGCAACTTCTGGACTTTACATGTCAAAAGGTTGTCTGTATTTTATGCTGTATTATGTATGTATTTTGCTGGGACCATTGTAATTCGTATGCTAACAGCCGTAAGCCACTAGCATGCGAGTACTTCGGTTCACGAACAGCGACTATCCGGGCTGTTCGTGAAACGAATGTGGGCTCCCCTGATAGACCACACATTAAGGGACGTGTGGCGCTTGTTAACCGATTGCAACAATGTTGCAATCGGTAATTAGAGGCTCTCCTAGGTGGCCGTCGTTCGACTACCGACCACGCGGCGGTCGGCCATCTTGGATCCTTTGTCTCTTCAGCGGTGTATGGTCGTCGAGTGCCTGGAACTGAAAACGGCTACTCGACGGCATGAACACCGCTGGACTTCCAGAGCGTTCGCATCACATTCTGTTCCCCATCGTGTTCGGTAGTTTTAAACCGAACTCGATGGTTAAATGTATTTCGTGCGGCGTTCGGTTAGTTTAGCTGGGAGCTGAGCGGTATTCCCACGAAATGTACCCGCAAACCCCAGCTATCTACCGAACGGCTGTTCGTGCAAAATAGACGAATATTGTTCAAGTTACAGATTTTAATGTGAAATGTCGGTTTTGCTGCACGAGGGGATAATCCACTTAACTGTATATTCTAGTGGGAGTATCCCTCTCGTGCAGCGGTGCCTGATGGGAGAAATGCAATGCCTGATGGGAGAAATCCCCTGAAATATCTGTAGGGAAACCCCTTGCATGGGGAACTGTATAAATATGGAAGCCTGTGAATAAAGCCCTCAGTTGACTCCCATACTGTGTTTTGTCCAGTTATTGGGAGGATTGGAAAATTGCCTTACTTTTCAGCGCTGACTGTGGATTTACCTGTATACCAGCGGAGATCGTGGATTATAATACTGCCCTCCGCTACATATTGTATGATATCCAGTCTGTATATTAATATATTGTATGTTATCCAGTCCATACGCTGAGCGTTGTATATTAATATATTGTATGTTATCCAGTCCATACTCTGAGCGTTATATATTACCGTATATACTCGAGTATAAGCAGAGTTTTTTCAGCCCATTTTTTGGGCTGAAAAACCCCAACTCGGCTTATACTCGAGTCAGAGTCTGTATTATGGCAATTTGCATTGCCATAATACAGACTGGGGGGGGAGAGGGGGGCTGGCAGAGCTGTACTTACCTTTCCTGCAGCTCCTGTCAGCTCTCTCCTCCTCCGCGCCGTCCGTTCAGCACCTCGGTCAGCTCCCAGTGTAAGTCTCGCGAGAGCCGCGGCTCTCGCGAGACTTACAGTGTGAGCTGACAGAGGGAGCTGCACGGACGGCGCGGAGGAGGAGAGAGCTGACAGGAGCTGCAGGAAAGGTAAGTACAGCTCTGACAGCCCCCCTCTCCCCCCCACTGAACTGCCACTGGACCACCAGGGAAGGAGAGCCCCCCTCCCTGCCATATATCAAGCAGGGAGGGGGGACGAAAAAAACAATATAAATTAAATAAGAAATAAAATAATAAAAAAAAAAATAATAATAATAAAAAAAAGGGGTATAAGGACCACTATGGGAGGGGGGGGGGGGTGGGTTAAGGACCACTATGGGAGGGAGGGGGGTTATAAGGACCACTATGGGAGGGAGGGGGGTTATAAGGACCACTATGGGAGGGAGGGGGGGGATAAGGACCACTATGGGAGGGAGGGGGGGGGATAAGGACCACTATGGGAGGGAGGGGGGGGATAAGGACCACTATGGGAGGGAGGGGGGGTATAAGGACCACTATGGGAGGGAGGGGGGGATAAGGACCACTATTGGAGGGAGGGGGGTATAAGGACCACTATGGGAGGGATGGGGGTTATAAGGACCACTATGGGAGGGGGTGGGATAAGGACCACTATGGGAGGGAGGGGGGTATAAGGACCACTATGGGAGGGAGGGGGGTATAAGGACCATTATGGGAGGGAGGGGGGGGGGGTATATGGACCACTATGGGAGGGATGGGGGGGATAAGGAACACTATGGGAGGGAGAAGGGGGATAAGGACCACTATGAGAGGGGAGGGGGAAGTAAGGACCACTAGGGGAGGGGAGGGTAAGGACCACTAGGGGAGGGGTGAGTCAGGACCACTGGGGGGGGAGTGAAGGAACACGGGGGTGGGGAGGTAAGGACCACTGAGGGAGGAGGAGGGGAAGTCAGGACATATGGGGGGGGAGGGGGCGGCAAAAAATGTTTTGCCTACGGCGGCAAATATCCTTGCACCGGCCCTGCACACACTGCATTCACACACTGCATTCATGCACACACACACTGCATTCATGCACACACACACTGCACTCATACACACACGCTGCACTCATACACACACACATACGCACACACTGCATTCATTATACACACACTGTAAATAAATATTCAATTAATATATTTTTTTTAGGATCTAATTTTATTTAGAAATTTACCAGTAGCTGCTGCATTTCCCACCCTAGTCTTATACTCGAGTCAATAAGTTTTCCCAGTTTTTTGGGATAAAATTAGGGGCCTCGGCTTATATTCGGGTCGGCTTATACTCGAGTATATACGGTAATATATTATATGTTATCCAGTCCATACGCTGAGCGTTATATATTAATATATTGTATGATATCCAGTCCATACGCTGAGCATTATATATTAATATATTATGATATCCAGTCCATACGCTGAGCGTTATATATTAATATATTGTATGATATCCAGTCGGTATATTAATATATTGTATGTTATCCAGTCCATACGCTGAGCGTTATATATTAATATATTGTATGATATCCAGTCGGTATATTAATATATTGTATGATATCCAGTCGGTATATTAATATATTGTATGATATCCAGTCTGTATATTAATATATTGTATGTTATCCAGTCTGTATATTAATATATTGTATGATATCCAGTCCATACACTGAGCGTTATATATTAATATATTATATGTTATCCAGTCCATACGCTGAGCGTTATATATTAATATATTATATGTTATCCAGTCCATACGCTGAGCGTTATATATTAATATATTGTATGATATCCAGTCCATACGCTGAGCGTTATATATTAATATATTGTATGATATCCAGTCCATACACTGAGCGTTATATATTAATATATTGTATGATATCCAGTCCATACGCTGAGCGTTATATATTAATATATTGTATGATATCCAGTCCATACACTGAGCGTTATATATTAATATATTATGTTATCCAGTCCATACGCTGAGCGTTATATATTAATATATTGTATGTTATCCAGTCCATACACTGAGCGTTATATATTAATATATTGTATGTTATCCAGTCCATACACTGAGCGTTATATATTAATATATTGTATGATATCCAGTCCATACACTGAGCATTATATATTAATATATTGTATGTTATCCAGTCCATACACTGAGCTTTATATATTAATATATTGTATGTTATCCAGTCCATACACTGAGCGTTATATATTAATATATTGTATGTTATCCAGTCCATACACTGAGCGTTATATATTGTATGATATCCAGTCTGTATGTTCATATATTGTATGATATCCAGTCTGTATATTAATATATTGTATGATATCCAGTCTGTGTATATTAATATATTGTATGATATCCAGTCCATACGCTGAGCGTTATATATTAATATATTGTATGATATCCATTCTGTATGTTCATATATTGTATGATATCCAGTCCATACACTGAGCATTATATATTAATATATTGTATGATATCCAGTCCATACACTGAGCGTTATATATTAATATATTGTATGATATCCAGTCCATACACTGAGCGTTATATATTAATATATTATGATATCCAGTCCATACACTGAGCGTTATATATTAATATATTGTATGTTATCCAGTCCATACACTGAGCGTTATATATTAATATATTATGATATCCAGTCCATACACTGAGCGTTATATATTAATATATTATGATATCCAGTCCATACACTGAGCGTTATATATTAATATATTGTATGATATCCAGTCCATACACTGAGCGTTATATATTAATATATTGTATGATATCCAGTCTGTATGTTCATATATTGTATGATATCCAGTCTGTGTATATTAATATATTGTATGATATCCAGTCTGTGTATATTAATATATTGTATGATATCCAGTCCATACGCTGAGCGTTATATATTAATATATTGTATGATATCCAGTCTGTATGTTCATATATTGTATGATATCCAGTCCATACACTGAGCGTTATATATTAATATATTGTATGATATCCAGTCCATACGCTGAGCGTTATATATTAATATATTGTATGATATCCAGTCCATACACTGAGCGTTATATATTAATATATTGTATGATATCCAGTCTGTATGTTCATATATTGTATGATATCCAGTCTGTATATTAATATAGTGTATGATGAGTGTATTATAGAAATTAAGTTCTATAGGTTTTATTTTACTTTGTGTGTAACTGTCTCTCCTGCAGGTTCTTGGTCTTTCAGATACAGGTGTTGGAGATAATGTTTTGAAATTTGGCATCCGACACTGCAAGAATCTTCTGAAGGTTAATCTCAGCCGTACTCGAATCACAAACAAGGGTGAGTTATGTGATCTGCAAGGAGAAGGTTTAAAGGGACACTCTCGCCTTGACCACTGTAATCCCCTTCTCAGTGGTCTTACGTGTTCCCAACTTGACCCGTTACAGTCTATAATGAATGCGGCGGCGAGGCTCATCCTTCTGTCTGTCGGCACCTCCCAAGCCTTACCCTTCTGGCAGTCCCTCCATTGGTTTTCAGTAAGATATAGGACTCAATTTAAGATCCTGATACTGGTTGTCAATCAAACAGGACTCCTGTTGCTCCTAGGCTCTTCTACCTCACAATAATAGCACTTACAGATGACTGTGGCAGATCCAGTAAGGCAGAAATTTCACAAACTGACTAATGGAGAAGGTGGCATCCTATTACAGTCCAAAGTTTAACATCACCAATCTCTTCACTACGAGCTTTTCAGTACCCACTGTACTGCCAGTCTATGGAGATTTCATGTGCTGGATTTTATGCATCTGTTGGCAATGGGTAAGGATGAGACATCTGATCTCAATAATTGGTGCCCACATACTGTGTATCTTAAACTGATATGTTTAATGCGGCACATCCAGTGATGTAAACCCAGTATTAACCTTAGAACAGCACATAGGTTGTCAAAACAAGATGACCTCCCCAATGTAACTTCATGCTAGGGAAAGCTATCAGTCTGTACAATGCAACCTACCCAATGTAACTTCATGCTAGGGAAAGCTGTCAGTCCGTACAATGCTTCAAGATGATCTCCCCAATGTAACTTCATCCTAGGAAAAGCTGTCAGTCCGTACAATGCTTCAAGATGATCTCCCCAATGTAATTTCATGCCAGGGAAAGCTGTCAGTCTGTACAATGCTTCAAGATGACCCCCCCCCCCCAATGTAACTTCATCCTAGGGAAAGCTGTCAGTCTGTACAATGCTTCAAGATGACCTCTCCAATGTAACTTCATCCTAGGGAAAGCTGTCAGTCCGTACAATGCTTCAAGATGACCTCCCCAATGTAACTTCATCCTAGGGAAAGCTGTCAGTCTGTACAATGCTTCAAGATGACCTCTCCAATGTAACTTCATCCTAGGGAAAGCTGTCAGTCCGTACAATGCTTCAAGATGACCTCTCCAATGTAACTTCATCCTAGGGAAAGCTGTCAGTCTGTACAATGCTTCAAGATGACCTCTCCAATGTAACTTCATCCTAGGGAAAGCTGTCAGTCTGTACAATGCTTCAAGATGACCTCTCCAATGTAACTTCATCCTAGGGAAAGCTGTCAGTCCGTACAATGCTTCAAGATGACCTCTCCAATGTAACTTCATCCTAGGGAAAGCTGTCAGTCCGTACAATGCTTCAAGATGACCTCCCCAATGTAACTTCATCCTAGGGAAAGCTGTCAGTCTGTACAATGCTTCAAGATGACCTCTCCAATGTAACTTCATCCTAGGGAAAGCTGTCAGTCTGTACAATGCTTCAAGATGACCTCTCCAATGTAACTTCATCCTAGGGAAAGCTGTCAGTCCGTACAATGCTTCAAGATGACCTCTCCAATGTAACTTCATCCTAGGGAAAGCTGTCAGTCCGTACAATGCTTCAAGATGACCTCCCCAATGTAACTTCATCCTAGGGAAAGCTGTCAGTCTGTACAATGCTTCAAGATGACCTCTCCAATGTAACTTCATGCTAGGGAAAGCTATCAGTCCGTACAATGCTTCAAGATGACCTCTCCAATGTAACTTCATCCTAGGGAAAGCTGTCAGTCCGTACAATGCTTCAAGATGACCTCCCCAATGTAACTTCATCCTAGGGAAAGCTGTCAGTCTGTACAATGCTTCAAGATGACCTCTCCAATGTAACTTCATGCTAGGGAAAGCTATCAGTCCGTACAATGCTTCAAGATGATCTCCCCAATGTAACTTCATCCTAGGAAAAGCTGTCAGTCCGTACAATGCTTCAAGATGATCTCCCCAATGTAATTTCATGCCAGGGAAAGCTGTCAGTCTGTACAATGCTTCAAGATGACCCCCCCCCCCAATGTAACTTCATCCTAGGGAAAGCTGTCAGTCTGTACAATGCTTCAAGATGACCTCTCCAATGTAACTTCATCCTAGGGAAAGCTGTCAGTCCGTACAATGCTTCAAGATGACCTCCCCAATGTAACTTCATCCTAGGGAAAGCTGTCAGTCTGTACAATGCTTCAAGATGACCTCTCCAATGTAACTTCATCCTAGGGAAAGCTGTCAGTCCGTACAATGCTTCAAGATGACCTCTCCAATGTAACTTCATCCTAGGGAAAGCTGTCAGTCTGTACAATGCTTCAAGATGACCTCTCCAATGTAACTTCATCCTAGGGAAAGCTGTCAGTCTGTACAATGCTTCAAGATGACCTCTCCAATGTAACTTCATCCTAGGGAAAGCTGTCAGTCCGTACAATGCTTCAAGATGACCTCTCCAATGTAACTTCATCCTAGGGAAAGCTGTCAGTCCGTACAATGCTTCAAGATGACCTCCCCAATGTAACTTCATCCTAGGGAAAGCTGTCAGTCTGTACAATGCTTCAAGATGACCTCTCCAATGTAACTTCATCCTAGGGAAAGCTGTCAGTCTGTACAATGCTTCAAGATGACCTCTCCAATGTAACTTCATCCTAGGGAAAGCTGTCAGTCCGTACAATGCTTCAAGATGACCTCTCCAATGTAACTTCATCCTAGGGAAAGCTGTCAGTCCGTACAATGCTTCAAGATGACCTCCCCAATGTAACTTCATCCTAGGGAAAGCTGTCAGTCTGTACAATGCTTCAAGATGACCTCTCCAATGTAACTTCATGCTAGGGAAAGCTATCAGTCCGTACAATGCTTCAAGATGACCTCCCCAATGTAACTTCATCCTAGGGAAAGCTGTCAGTCTGTACAATGCTTCAAGATTACCTCCCCAATGTAACTACATGCTAGGGAAAGCTGTCAGTCTGTACAATGCTTCAAGATGACCTCTCCAATGTAACTTCATCCTAGGGAAAGCTGTCAGTCCGTACAATGCTTCAAGATGACCTCCCCAATGTAACTTCATCCTAGGGAAAGCTGTCAGTCTGTACAATGCTTCAAGATGACCTCCCCAATGTAACTTCATGCTAGGGAAAGCTATCAGTCTGTACAATGCAACCTACCTAATGTAACTTCATGCTAGGGAAAGCTGTCAGTCTGTACAATGCTTCAAGATGACCTCCCCAATGTAACTTCATGCTAGGGAAAGCTATCAGTCTGTACAATGCAACCTACCCAATGTAACTTCATGCTAGGGAAAGTAGTCAGTCCGTACAATGCTTCTATCATCTCGTGGACCCCAGTCACATTTGGTATAGATCCAATTTGATCTTTGTTATATTCAGGGGAACCCAAATTGAATCAAGTGCACTTGAAGAAGCGTGAATCAGACACCAAACACGTGTTAGTTATCAAAATAAGCCTTTTTTTGTCAGTTGTGTTTTTATACATTAAAAAGTAAGTGCTTACGTGCAAATACTCATAGGACAGTAGTAGGAAGAGAGTGAAAGGAGACATAGGGATGAGCATCATGTACATATAAAAGATAAGTTCAGGGAAAAAGAAAGAACAGACTGATTTAGAAGAGACAGCTCAGGTGGGGGCTCTTTGCTCCCGGAACTAGACATATATGGTCTTAAGTGTCGTTTTAAGCATCAAGCATTTCCTGAGTCCAAGTTAGCCAATTTTAATATAGGATATCATTATATGACACTTATAAGCTTAAGCCTTGGAATCAAGATAAATTATTTCACACATTTCATTAATGCACTTGCTAGACTGGACTTTGAACTCATTATCAGACATTCCAGTAAGACATAGAGAGCATAAAAAAGGGGGAAATCACCCAGTACACATATAGAATTAGAACATAACCTGGAGGGGTGAACCAGGATGCTTGGATCGGTGTAGATCTATAATAATAAAATTAAACAGCACATAGCATAATATAGTTACATATAAACAGAGTGAGTGATGTTTATATTAAACTCACAAACATAAGATGAAACAGGCTTCTCACCCCACCAGATGTTAAAACGAATCAGAAAGCTGGTGGATCTCAGCAGTGGGAAATCCTCATATATTCCTTGGATAAGTGGAGGAAAAAGAACCATACATAGTGAAGTACAATTAAAACCAAAAAGGAATTTATTAAGTTTCACTTACAAACAGGAAGGAAATCTGGGTATATCTCCACATAGAGTGGAACCAAGCAACAGCGTGTTAGATCTTGAGATGCCAAAGGATTCCAGCAGTTAAAAATTAAAACAAAATAAAAGTCCATACAAAGTCTTGCATTGTCCAACGCATTTTGTCCAATAGGGGACTTTTTCAAGGATCTGAAACCATTCCTCTTTGTGGGGACTTCTTATAGCGCCAGTAATCTTCGTCCATCCGTGTCACCTGATGGCGTACGTTTCAACTGTGGAACGCGATGATGCGTATTCTGTGCCACTCAGGGACGGGTGGATGACATGGTAACAAATCATCCAGGCATAATTGGAAGAGCGCGTGCGCATGCGTGAAAAAAAAAACGAACACCATGTGCACGCACAAAGCGTGATCTTCCAAGATCCCCTATGTCTTCTGTAAACCAGTCAGATTGATTATATTAGAGCTGCCGGTGTGGTTACACAATGTGCATCACTGAATGCTGTCCATGCTCCTCCTGTCGGAAGACATCCTTACGGTATTCTTCCTGATCAGGGTTGCTATTACTTGTTTTGGGAGAGTAAGTCTCTTAATAGGCCAGCTTGGTACCTCTGCCAAGGACCGCTTCCTGTCTGGAACCGGGGAAAATGGTCACTCTTCTGCCCCAGTCGCCGTGGCTTGACTGGGTCCTCCTGGACAGACAGGCGTCTGAAAACAGGAGATAAAGTGCTGGATCAAGTCCCTAAAAAAGAAAGAGTCAGAGGAGACCTACAACTAGCCCCATGGGAGAAGCAGAAATGCACAGATGCACACCAAGGAGCAAGCCTAAAAGCATAAATAGTCGCAATAACCATATAAAGCAATATCAACCATTATAAAAATTCCAAATACAAAGCGTAAGGGAGAGACTGAAACTCTGACCTGACTGTTGTGGAGCAGCAAAGAAAGAGTAAGTGTTTATGTGTAGCATAGCTTATATAGTCTCACTGGGATCTTTATTCTGTACTTTCTTTGCTGCTGTAGAGTTGAGAGAGTAATGCAAAGTATGAGGCCTCCTGTCATGTTGTAAAATTGTTCCTTTCCCCGCTTCCAACAAATATGCTCCTTCCGTATCACATCTTCCCCTTCCTAGCATGCTACTGCTATTCCCCATCTCACATCATCACCGGTCTCCCGTCTTCAGTTACACTTCTTCGTTATCCCATACCTTCCTTATATGTGTTTACTCTCCTCCTTCCTTTTCCAGTCTCACATCCAACCCTTCCCATATTAGAAATATTCCTTCTGTTCCCAGTTTTACAGCCTCTCCCTCTCTTTCCCATTAGGTCTCCGGTATCTGAGGGTGGTTTCTGTAGTGCAGTTGAACCTCGATGGTACTGGGGTAACAGCACAGGGAGTGTCTGACCTGATGGCATCATGTGGTTCTATTATTAGTGTGAGAGCGAACAACCTTCGACAGATCCCAACTGCGGATGTTTCTGATGAGGAGGAAGAAATGCGCTGAACCGTGTCCTGGTGCTCTAAATCCTACGCAGCCTGGAACAGGCATCTTAAAGTCCAGCTCCCAAGATAAGAGCTTAAAGCTTTTTATCTTTGAACTGAATCTCCTTTCCTTCATTTGGTTCTGACTGACCGGAGGCCATGCCTGGATTTCTTGATTAAAGCAGGTGTTTGTGTGCCATACTGGTTACAATGTATTCTGTGTTCTGAGCAACAAATATAGCTGCATTAGGAAGTCCAGAAGACGAGGAGACACCTCCAACTACATTGTGGATGCATGACCAAGAGAGAGAGATTTCCCCAATAATCTGCAAATATTATGCAATTCATTAAAGAATACCTCGACAACCACCAGTCACCAGGTCACCTAATCCCAACAATGCTGTCCCTTACCCAACCCATCAATTACTAACCTCCCCAATTAATAATGCAACACAGTCTTGGTCAGAAAGCACAAACATATATTTTATGCAAGATAAAAACTGCATTTAACAAATCCTATTTTCATAGTTTTATTTCTGGATCCACGCAGCTATGTGTCCTTACAATAGTGTATGTATTACAATTTATGTCTGTACAGCAGTGTGTGCATGGTACATAGTGTGTCTGTACAGCAGTGTGTGCATGGTACATAGTGTGTCTGTACAGCAGTGTGTCTGTACAGCAGTGTGTGCATGGTACATAGTGTGTCTGTACAGCAGTGTGTCTGTACAGCAGTGTGTGCATGGTACATAGTGTGTCTGTACAGCAGTGTGTCTGTACAGCAGTGTGTGCATGGTACATAGTGTGTCTGTACAGCAGTGTGTCTGTACAGCAGTGTGTGCATGGTACATAGTGTGTCTGTACAGCAGTGTGTGCATGGTACATAGTGTGTCTGTACAGCAGTGTGTGCATGGTACATAGTGTGTCTGTACAGCAGTGTGTGCATGGTACATAGTGTGTCTGTACAGCAGTGTGTCTGTACAGCAGTGTGTGCATGGTACATAGTGTGTCTGTACAGCAGTGTGTCTGTACAGCAGTGTGTGCATGGTACATAGTGTGTCTGTACAGCAGTGTGTGCATGGTACATAGTGTGTCTGTACAGCAGTGTGTGCATGGTACATAGTGTGTCTGTACAGCAGTGTGTGCACGGTACATAGTGTGTCTGTACAGCAGTGTGTGCACGGTACATAGTGTGTCTGTACAGCAGTGTGTGCATGGTACATAGTGTGTCTGTACAGCAGTGTGTGCACGGTACATAGTGTGTCTGTACAGCAGTGTGTGCACGGTACATAGTGTGTCTGTACAGCAGTGTGTGCATGGTACATAGTGTGTCTGTACAGCAGTGTGTTTGCTTGGCACATTGTCAGGTTAATTTAGAACTGTTGGTATTTCAAAGTCAATTCAAAGTAGATTGGTTTAAGGCCAAAAAAGCCATACCAAGCCAGTAATGTTTTCAGTTTGGCTATTTTGGCCTTTATTTGGAACGCCATCTTAATTTCAGACCATTCTCACTTTAGTGAATAACTCTGCCTTTTTGAATGTTACACTGTGTGTGAATGTTATAGTGTGTCCATATAATAATAGTTGTGTGAATGTAACACTGTGTGTGAATGTTATAGTGTGTCCATATAATAATAGTTGTGTGAATGTAACACTGTGTGTGAATGTTATAGTGTGTCCATATAATAATAGTTGTGTGAATGTTACACTGTGTGTGAATGTTATAGTGTGTCCATATAATAATAGTTGTGTGAATGTAACACTGTGTGTGAATGTTATAGTGTGTCCATATAATAATAGTTGTGTGAATGTAACACTGTGTGTGAATGTTATAGTGTGTCCATATAATAATAGTTGTGTGAATGTTACACTGTGTGTGAATGTTATAGTGTGTCCATATAATAATAGTTGTGTGAATGTTACACTGTGTGTGAATGTTATAGTGTGTCCATATAATAATAGTTGTGTGAATGTAACGCTGTGTGTGAATGTTATAGTGTGTCCATATAATAATAGTTGTGTGAATGTAACACTGTGTGTGAATGTTATAGTGTGTCCATATAATAATAGTTGTGTGAATGTAACACTGTGTGTGAATGTTATAGTGTGTCCATATAATAATAGTTGTGTGAATGTAACACTGTGTGTGAATGTTATAGTGTGTCCATATAATAATAGTTGTGTGAATGTAACATTGTGTGTGAATGTTATAGTGTGTCCATATAATAATAGTTGTGTGAATGTTACACTGTGTGTGAATGTTATAGTGTGTCCATATAATAATAGTTGTGTGAATGTTACACTGTGTGTGAATGTTATAGTGTGTCCATATAATAATAGTTGTGTGAATGTAACGCTGTGTGTGAATGTTATAGTGTGTCCATATAATAATAGTTGTGTGAATGTAACACTGTGTGTGAATGTTATAGTGTGTCCATATAATAATAGTTGTGTGAATGTAACACTGTGTGTGAATGTTATAGTGTGTCCATATAATAATAGTTGTGTGAATGTAACACTGTGTGTGAATGTTATAGTGTGTCCATATAATAATAGTTGTGTGAATGTAACACTGTGTGTGAATGTTATAGTGTGTCCATATAATAATAGTTGTGTGAATGTTACACTGTGTGTGAATGTTATAGTGTGTCCATATAATAATAGTTGTGTGAATGTTACACTGTGTGTGAATGTTATAGTGTGTCCATATAATAATAGTTGTGTGAATGTAACGCTGTGTGTGAATGTTATAGTGTGTCCATATAATAATAGTTGTGTGAATGTAACACTGTGTGTGAATGTTATAGTGTGTCCATATAATAATAGTTGTGTGAATGTAACACTGTGTGTGAATGTTATAGTGTGTCCATATAATAATAGTTGTGTGAATGTAACACTGTGTGTGAATGTTATAGTGTGTCCATATAATAATAGTTGTGTGAATGTAACACTGTGTGTGAATGTTAGTGTGTCCATATAATAATAGTTGTGTGAATGTAACACTGTGTGTGAATGTTATAGTGTGTCCATATAATAATAGTTGTGTGAATGTAACACTGTGTGTGAATGTTATAGTGTGTCCATATAATAATAGTTGTGTGAATGTAACACTGTGTGTGAATGTTATAGTGTGTCCATATAATAATAGTTGTGTGAATGTTACACTGTGTGTGAATGTTATAGTGTGTCCATATAATAATAGTTGTGTGAATGTAACACTGTGTGTGAATGTTATAGTGTGTCCATATAATAATAGTTGTGTGAATGTTACACTGTGTGTGAATGTTATAGTGTGTCCATATAATAATAGTTGTGTGAATGTAACACTGTGTGTGAATGTTATAGTGTGTCCATATAATAATAGTTGTGTGAATGTTACACTGTGTGTGAATGTTATAGTGTGTCCATATAATAATAGTTGTGTGAATGTTACACTGTGTGTGAATGTTATAGTGTGTCCATATAATAATAGTTGTGTGAATGTAACGCTGTGTGTGAATGTTATAGTGTGTCCATATAATAATAGTTGTGTGAATGTAACACTGTGTGTGAATGTTATAGTGTGTCCATATAATAATAGTTGTGTGAATGTAACACTGTGTGTGAATGTTATAGTGTGTCCATATAATAATAGTTGTGTGAATGTAACACTGTGTGTGAATGTTATAGTGTGTCCATATAATAATAGTTGTGTGAATGTAACACTGTGTGTGAATGTTATAGTGTGTCCATATAATAATAGTTGTGTGAATGTTACACTGTGTGTGAATGTTATAGTGTGTCCATATAATAATAGTTGTGTGAATGTTACACTGTGTGTGAATGTTATAGTGTGTCCATATAATAATAGTTGTGTGAATGTAACACTGTGTGTGAATGTTATAGTGTGTCCATATAATAATAGTTGTGTGAATGTAACACTGTGTGTGAATGTTATAGTGTGTCCATATAATAATAGTTGTGTGAATGTAACACTGTGTGTGAATGTTATAGTGTGTCCATATAATAATAGTTGTGTGAATGTTACACTGTGTGTGAATGTTCTAGTGTGTCCATATAATAATAGTTGTGTGAATGTTACACTGTGTGTGAATGTTATAGTGTGTCCATATAATAATAGTTGTGTGAATGTAACACTGTGTGTGAATGTTATAGTGTGTCCATATAATAATAGTTGTGTGAATGTAACACTGTGTGTGAATGTTATAGTGTGTCCATATAATAATAGTTGTGTGAATGTAACACTGTGTGTGAATGTTATAGTGTGTCCATATAATAATAGTTGTGTGAATGTAACACTGTGTGTGAATGTTATAGTGTGTCCATATAATAATAGTTGTGTGAATGTAACACTGTGTGTGAATGTTATAGTGTGTCCATATAATAATAGTTGTGTGAATGTTACACTGTGTGTGAATGTTATAGTGTGTCCATATAATAATAGTTGTGTGAATGTAACACTGTGTGTGAATGTTATAGTGTGTCCATATAATAATAGTTGTGTGAATGTAACACTGTGTGTGAATGTTATAGTGTGTCCATATAATAATAGTTGTGTGAATGTTACACTGTGTGTGAATGTTATAGTGTGTCCATATAATAATAGTTGTGTGAATGTAACACTGTGTGTGAATGTTATAGTGTGTCCATATAATAATAGTTGTGTGAATGTAACACTGTGTGTGAATGTTATAGTGTGTCCATATAATAATAGTTGTGTGAATGTTACACTGTGTGTGAATGTTATAGTGTGTCCATATAATAATAGTTGTGTGAATGTTACACTGTGTGTGAATGTTATAGTGTGTCCATATAATAATAGTTGTGTGAATGTAACACTGTGTGTGAATGTTATAGTGTGTCCATATAATAATAGTTGTGTGAATGTTACACTGTGTGTGAATGTTATAGTGTGTCCATATAATAATAGTTGTGTGAATGTTACACTGTGTGTGAATGTTATAGTGTGTCCATATAATAATAGTTGTGTGAATGTAACACTGTGTGTGAATGTTATAGTGTGTCCATATAATAATAGTTGTGTGAATGTTACACTGTGTGTGAATGTTATAGTGTGTCCATATAATAATAGTTGTGTGAATGTAACACTGTGTGTGAATGTTATAGTGTGTCCATATAATAGTTGTGTGAATGTAACACTGTGTGTGAATGTTATAGTGTGTCCATATAATAATAGTTGTGTGAATGTAACACTGTGTGTGAATGTTATAGTGTGTCCATATAATAATAGTTGTGTGAATGTTATAGTGTGTCCATATAATAATAGTTGTGTGAATGTAACACTGTGTGTGAATGTTATAGTGTGTCCATATAATAATAGTTGTGTGAATGTTACACTGTGTGTGAATGTTATAGTGTGTCCATATAATAATAGTTGTGTGAATGTAACACTGTGTGTGAATGTTATAGTGTGTCCATATAATAATAGTTGTGTGAATGTAACACTGTGTGTGAATGTTATAGTGTGTCCATATAATAATAGTTGTGTGAATGTTACACTGTGTGTGAATGTTATAGTGTGTCCATATAATAATAGTTGTGTGAATGTTACACTGTGTGTGAATGTTATAGTGTGTCCATATAATAATAGTTGTGTGAATGTTACACTGTGTGTGAATGTTATAGTGTGTCCATATAATAATAGTTGTGTGAATGTTACACTGTGTGAATTTTATAGTGTGTCCATATAATTGTAGATTATACTAGCGTTAGTGTAACTATAATCTTAATTTTATTAATGACAGGAGGTGAATATTTGCGTAAGTTTCTCTTTGCTAGAAATCCAAAGCAGCAGATTAACATACAGAGAAAAAAACAATCACAAAAAAGTAAGGAAACCATAAAAGGCCCCTCCCAACCAACTATTTCCTCTTTCAAGTTGCGACAAAATAAAGTACATGAACAATATACAACACAATAATAAAATAACAAATCAAACATAATAAGTCGATGACCGCCATCCGAAACTTGTAACGTGGGACCAGTGGATGCAACCTTGACCTTTATCCCGAAGAATATCCGGATCTAAGAACCGTAGTCGAACCATTAGACTGAAACAAGATAAACAGAGTCGAAAACTCTGATTAGTGAATGAAATGTACTGTGAAAACATGAATACCCATCATCAAATACTGACAGTACAAAGTCCCAGACAAACACCCTACTCCCCCTAGGAACACAATTACCAGACCTATCTACCACAGCCCAGGAGAACAGGCTAACACTAAAAGTAGGTCAACCCAAACAAACAAAGAACAAGGGGAGGGAGAAACTGGGAGGGAATTATTCGCCTCTTGTCATTAATAAAATTAAGATTATAGTTACACTAAAGCTAGTATAATCTAGAATTTTATAGCATGACAGGAGGCTTCATATTTGCTGTTTTAATGCTCTGACAGCAAAACAAAAGAAGCTTGATCCGACAGTCTAAAATAAAATTGGCGAAAGGTATCTTCTTGGGACGCATGATGTCCTGAAGGGAAGTGCTCGCCATGAAGGCTCCAGAAGCTGCCGCGCCTCTAACCGAATGTCGAATTCGCCAACGCCAATAACCACTTTTTCCATCCCGCCAGAGTAGGAGACAAGACCGGTCTGTGGGGTCTGACATTAGAAATCAACAAATGTCCGGAATGAGAAGAGCAGAGCGGTAATTGCTACATAACGAGACAGTCTTAGCTACACAGAGTTTAGGCGAGTCACGGAAATATGGGTAAAAAATAGCCGTCGAATCTGACTTGGTACGTCTAGATATCCTAGACCTCTTCCGGAGAGAAAGAAAAAGCGTTGACATAGTAGTAAGAGGGCAAATTTGGCCGAAAGCTGATGAAGGAAAAGGTCTTGATTATCAGGCTAATCCCGGAGAAACAAAAAAACACACGTATATCCCAGAGGGAGGAATACTTTGGCAGAGGTGGTCGCGAGAGCCTCATACCATGAATAAGTCTGCAGACTAGCGGAACCTGGCCAATGGGTAAACCTCTAAGCGGAACATGGGCCGCCGACCTCGCCACATTAACCGAACGATATGATCGGCCCAGATCAAACAGATGAGATAGAAAATTCAGCACGCTAGTTACAAGGCCTGTAAAGGGATCGGTATCCCATTCCAGACACCGACACCAGGAACCACATGCTGATAGCATCTTCTAGTCCCGGGAACCTAGGTATCCCAGAGGAGGTCTTAAGACGACTGCGATAACGCCTCGACATTCCAGGTTCCCCTGAAACCAATAGCAGGTGGCCATCCCTCACGAGGGGATGCGGATTGCCCCGGGAGTCCGAAAGGAGCATCAGAGGGGACGGCAGGAGTACAGGATCTCGATGGGAGAGATCCAGGAACTCCAGTAAACAAAGGCCTGACTCTGCCATAGAGGAGTCAGCAACACCTAGCCCAGGGCCTTTTCCACGGAGGCAGCTACTGCCGCATTTATCAGGGCCTGCAAATTCTGCTCCTGAGTAGACGTGTCCATGGTCAAGGAGATGTGGGAAAACGTGACACCTAAGGATATAGAAGACAGGTGTCACCAGCAGGCAAACAGGGCAGCACCCCTAACAGTGGCAGAGGCAAGTCAGGTAGCGCATGCAGGGCCCAAAGCCAAGGACGTCCAGAGTACGGAGCTGCCAGGCTAGGTATACACAGAGAATGGCACAGACAGCGCAGGCCAAATCAGTGGGCACAGACAAAGCAGGCCAATCACGGGGGCACAGACAAGGCAGGCCAGTTTTGTGGGCACAGACAGAGCAGGCCAAATTATGTGGTACAGCCAAGGCAGGGCAATCAGCGCTAGCAGGTCACATGCTGAGTGTATGTGTACAAACATGCAGGAATGAGTAATAGTGGGGTCCACAGAAATACAATAGGCCAGCAACTGGGGAAAACACATGCAAAGCAAAATCAGTATGACTGAAAACTGAAATGGACTTTAATGCACACAGCAGGACAAAGAAAAATCAATACTAACATATACTGTACACGTGCCTTTAAATAATCAGATAGGCACAACTGCGGCATGACCACGCTGTTGCGGGAAGGTGAGTGCCCGGAGGCTGGGAGCAGCCGCTCCCCCGTGACCAGCTAACCGCCTCACACCCACCCACGCCGCTCCAGCCACAGGGAGAACTTACACCGCGAGTGAAAGCGTGGGTCGGGTGAGGGAGACAAGAGGCGAATCCCGCTCGGTGGACTGAGCCGGCGGGCGGGGTCCAACACGTGGGATCATCGGAGTCTTATCAGAGGACCGCAAACAGACGAGCGAGGGGGGAGAGTGCAAGGAAAAGGGGGGGGGTGGCGAAACCAGCCTCGCCACTGGGCATTGGAGAAGACTGATTGCCAGCCTCCTGCCCTGTGACTATGGCCCCATGTTAAAATGCTTGATTTTCCCCTGCAAAGACCCAAAAGCAAGGTCATTCTGTACTTTCCCTATGTGAGCAGTGTTACCCCAAATAGCCATGGAGCCCATTTGTATAACGAAAGACTATGTGAAAGACTTTGGCTCCATGGCAATTGAACTGTATGTATGTGATCTGAGCGCCATTCAGTCATAATGGGCACTCAGATCTAAGCTATCTGGGGATATGTTGAATGTATATGTTTTATGCAATAGCTGCACAGTTATATACTTTTATGTATTTTATTGTATTTTGCTACCATGTGGCTAATGGAGTTTTGCCTCTGTCCTTGGAGATAATTGGATTACTTCCCAATTATCTCCAGGATAGAAGACTCTGTGGAACTTGTTTTGGGCAGAAAAGCCATGCTTCATTTGGTCAAATAGGACTTTCCCTTAACTTTTTAACCCCTGGATGGAATTGGCTGAATTTTGACTATGTTTATAATTCAAGTGTGCTGAGTTCGAATATGTGATGTTTATGTTTGTGGCATGTATATTTTGGAAGTTATTAATATTTGGTAAAAACTGTATTTCTCTGCCTGTGCTAATTATATTAACCATTGTGTTCAGTAATCATATCACAGGCAGAGGGGAGGATTTTGTGTGGGAGTGTCTGTGTGTATTGTACGGATTGATTGGTTGTTCTGTAAAACCCTGTGGGCAATACTATGTTTGTGGATTGGGAATAAAAGAGGCTGTATGTGCCAGTACAGTCAGTTCTGCTTGACCCTCAAAACGAAGTGTCGTCTCGTTACTGGGGGAATCTGCTACAAGGGATTGTTATGCTAGTCATACTCCCTTGCTATATCACTACTAAGCTCTTGTAAGAGCTTGTTCCTGTCTTGGTCTCTGGAGGAGTCTACAGTGGTTATGGTGTCGGCTGGAGTGCTTGGAACCCTCAGGAAGCGCTAGGAGCATCTTTCAACGGAGGTACCCAGTCGGGGTGCCAGGTGATCCTTTAAATTGGTGGCAACCGTGGGATGGCGTCCTAGGGCGAGGTAAAGCAGCTCAGAGACACCGTTTGTGGAGTTACAAATTGAGGGCAACGCTAGCACTCGTGCAGCGCCCCTGGGAGCAGAGGTATCCAGCGACTTGGAGCAGACAGGTATGGAAGGCTCTGGCTCTGAAGATGATTGGCTGGCCGAGGTGAGGCAGCAAGTGGCCCAATATGGGGATGTACCAATGGAGATACGCCGGGTGATCTGGAACCAGGTCACGGCCGAGCGAAACACAAGGCTGGACCGAGAATTCTGGCTGGCGAAAGAGAGAGAGTATGCTCAGCGGAAGGAGTGTCACAGCAGCCGAGTAGAGGCTGCATCCGAGGAGGCTAGCCGTCTTCCCTTGAGGCGGCCGGAGGAACCCGAAGTAGGGGTCCTCATAGACTGGTCCTGTGAGGAACCCACAACAGGCAGGTGGATGGGGCTGAGGCAGACACGCAGATGGGGCCGAGGTCTCTCTACCAGGCCCACCGGGATGCTGGGCAGCAGGCCCAGATCCCCAGCAGCAGCCGGTGTTGCAAGGTGCCGAAGCAGGTGGACCTTACTCACAAATGTTGAGAGATCTCACAGACTGGTCCTGGGAAGACCCACAGATAGCAGGTGGAGATGGGACAGCATTTGTGACGAAGTGCCCTTCGCCACTTGTGCCTGGAGGGGACTACTGGCTAGCCTCCTGCCTTCCGACTATGGTCCCTGTGCTGGTAGCTGTATTTTACCCTCCAATAAGGTTTATTTGGGTATTTCTGCCGAGTTGTTCGGGACTTTCAGTATGTGAGTAGTGCTACCCCAGATAGCTATGCCATGGAGCCAATTTGTGTAACGAAAGACTATGGAAAAGACTTTGGCTCCATGGCGATTGAATTGTATGTATGTGATCTGAGCGCCATTCAATAATAATGTGCACTCAGATCTAAGCTATCTGGGGATATGTTGCATGTATATGTTTTATGTAGTAATTGTAACATTGTGTAATTTTATGTCTTTTTGTAACCATGTGTAGCGGTACTTACCCTCTCCAGGGGCCGGCCGGGGTCCTCTCTTCTCGCCGCGCGCGGTCCTGCTCCTGCACGAGCCGCGTGCGGCTCAGCCAACGATAAGATCAGTCAGGCGGGCAGTGACCGCGAGAAGCGGTCACGTGTCCCGCCCGACACTAAGAGCGCGCCGCGCGTCTCGGGCGCGCTCTTAAAGGGACAGTGGGAGACTAAATTAGAATCCGTCTCCCATTGGCCCCTGTCATGCCACGTTCCCCATACACTCACGTTTTGGGGGCGTGGATATGACAGGGGCCAATCAAAGTGAACATTAGGGTATTTATACTCACCTGTTTCCTTTGCTCCTTGCCCTATCGTGGTTTCTGTCCAGTTCCCTTTAGTGCTTGTATCGTTCAGTTGGTTTTTTGGTGCTTGACCTTGGCTTTGTTCCTGACTCCGCTCTCTCTTTATCCTTGCTTGCTTATCCGCTGTTTTGTCCTCTGTGTACCAGTCCTCGGCTTGTTCTACGTTACGCTGTCTCTCAGTTCCCTTGACCTCGGCTTGTTCTAGACACTGTCTTTCTTTACTCGTCCAAGTCCGGCCATTCTAAGGTCCGGTAAGACGAACCCTGGTTTCTTGTCTCTTGACTATCTGAACTATTCCTGCGTGTTGGGGTATATTACCGTGACACCATGTGGTTAATGGAGTCTTGCCTCTGTCCTGGGAGATAATTTGATTACTTCCCAATTATCTCCAGGATAGAGAGGAGGGATTGTGATGTCACTGTGGGAGTGTTTTGTTTGTATTGTCTGTGATTGGCTGATATCCAATATGTGTCCCATTGTTCCATCACGTCCCCTAGGGGAGTGTCCACCTGGTGGATACTTGCATAAATACCAGGCAGGTAGCCCTCAATAAACCAGACCTACTTGCACTTTTCTTGAAGCCTTGGCCCATGCTTGGGGTGCCATGGTACCTTCCACTCACACCTCCTTCTTCTCCAGCAATTTCGGCACTATGGACACCAGCCGCAATAGCCCCGCCCCCTTTTATGACATGGCGCTACTCCGCCGACGTCATGACGTCAATGACGTCACGACCCGCGTGAAATCTCAAACCAGGACGTTCTGGGGGTGTGGATATCAATTAAAGAGACAGGGTACAAAAGGTACTCACTTACTGTGAGTCATTGCCCTGTTGTGGTTTCAGCTTGCCTGTCCCTTCAGTGCGTTTATATTCTCTTAGTATTCTACGTTTTTTTTTTTGTTTTTTTTTTAATTCTTTATTTTTGTGTGCATATGAGTAACAAAGATTCTTGCAATGCCCCAACAGCGGTGGCAAGATATTTAACTGTACATTGCATAACAAGTACAAGGCAATGGAATGTTTTGCACTTCTTTTTTTTTTTTAAAGGAAAACAAAAAATAAAAATAAGAAAAATAAACGATACAAGATTTGTCTGACATGTCTAGTGTTGATTATGAAAGTCAGTTCCTGTGTTATTAAGCTAGGTCATAGACATGGAGCACTGAATGCTATAGTAAGTGATAGAACTCACTTTTGGCAATAGTTACACTGTGTATTTAGATGTAATGAACTATGTTTAAATATGATTAATTCTTCTCTGTAATGAGTTTGGGTCGCTTAAGTTCGCAGTAGATAGCAACTAGGGGCTATGGGCTGAGCGCATTCCCCTCCAATGAGTGGTGGGCTATCTGTATGGGAAAGCCTGGTCTCCAGGGGTTAATAGGTAGGGGAGTGAAGGATCTGAGTTCCGGTCAGGGAAATCCGCGCTTTGGGTTTGCAATTGACCTAGGAAGCTAGTTTGCAATTGACCTAGTTTGCTAACTAGCAAGGGCCCTTCCATGTCATGGATTGGCATGAGTAGCCTGTCGTTCCAGCCTGACTGACGTGTAAACACATTGGTAATTAGATGTATAGCCAAGTAATAATAGAAAACAGAAACAGTAATGTCAAAAAGCATATTGTCCATTATAATTAAATGCAGTGTCATATAGAGATACTGCTAGGCTAATAAGGAGAGTGCTGCTTCTTCTAGGTATCGCTTACCCTATGCCTATCAATGGCATCCAGTCTGCCCCATGTAACAGGATTGTAACTTCGAGCCCCCCACCCCGAGTCCCATGGCAGTCCATAGAGCCCATATCCCATGTCGCTGCTCTAAGGGCATGTTTGACTGGTTGTCGTGGTTGAGTTTGGAGCTTCACACGTTCCCGAGTATGTGCCTTTCGATATGTTCGTGGAGGTAAGACCTTTCGTGGGTGTGAGTCGTGGTTATGAGGGCGACCCCCCCTGAGCTGTAGTGCTAATAGCTCCCGGACTCTTGCCGGGTCCGGTCCTCGAGAGTGGTGTTGCTGCGGAGGTTCCTGCTTTTGGCTCTCTCCCTGCCGTGTTGCGCCCGGGTCTCGATTGTGTGGTCGTGGCGTGGCTGTGTCTCGCTGTGGGTCTGGGGTGAGCTTTGTCACTCGGAAGGGTGCCCTCGAGTGTTGTCGGGATCGGGCCGCAGTAAGCCGGGGGCTTCTCTGGGCTAGAGGACGCCGGGCTGGCTTCCGCGTTGAGCAGGCCTTGCGCCTGGTTGGAGGTACCTTAGCCTCCGTTGTCGTTAGGCTTTCGCGTTTTGCATGAGAGGTTGGTCGGTGTGCCTGGGGTTTCATGCGGAGCCAGAATGCCTGCCAGAACTTTTCAAAGGCAGTCTCGAAGGGCTCATTTTCTCGATTGCCCCTTAGACCATCCGCCATCTTTGGTGACCATGCGGTCCTAGGGTCTTTACTCCTTCTTGTCGACCCTGCTGAGGTGAGGTGGCACTCAGAGGGGACCGGATATCCCCCGCCGGTCCAAGGGGGGGGAACAGGGCTGTGCAGACTTTTTTGGCCGCCTGGAGTCCGGGGTCGGGAGATCGGCCGTCTCCCCCAGCACCCTGACCGTCGACCGTAGTAGGCCGCAAGCTGAGGCTCCTTGTGCTTCCATCGGGTCACCCAAATTCAAGCTTAGGGAGTAGTCGAGTGTAGTGAGGGTGCTCCCTTGGTTGCCTAGGGCCGAGTTTCTCAGGTTTTGCCGCAGTTTTTAGCCGTTTTAACGTAGTTTACCAGGAGCTAGTAGCAAACACGTCTGGCCATCTTGGCTGTCAGGCCCCGCCCCCCGTATTCTACGGTTTTGACTTGGCTTGTTTCTTGACTTTGCTTACCTCTCCTATCCTTATACTCGTCCCGGCTTACGCTTACCTGTCTTCTCCTTCCCTCGACCTCTGCTTGTCCCTGACCATTCCTTGTTTGCTTGACGTTAGTCCGGCCACTCTAAGGTCCGGTATACGTCTTTATAGTTTTAGTACACTGCGTGTTGGATCCCTGTCTTGATCCTGACATTACGACAGGGCCATGGATCCTGCAGGTACTAATTCCCAGGGCTCCTCTCAGGACTCTAGATTTGAAGCCATGGACCATAGAATGGACCAAATGGCTATGGCTTTACAGTCACTATTATCTCGGCCAAATCTGCAGCCTGAGGAGACTCGTACTTCTTTTATTGCTCCGGTTAACACAGGCCTAGAGGTAGCTACGGTAGGGGCTTCCTCCCGGGTTACTTCACCACTACGTTATGGAGGTTCACCAGAGACTTGTCGGGGTTTTTTGAACCAGATTAGCATTCATTTCTAATTACAACCACGGGCCTATCCTACTGACAGACCTACGGTCGGATTTATCATAACCTTACTGATAGATAGGGCGCTTAGATGGGCTAATCCGTTATGGGAAAATGATAACCCACTAGTGTATAACTATAATGCTTTCGTGGAAGCATTTAGGAGAACTTTCGATCCTCCAGGAAGAAGGGCTAACACCGCTAAAGCGTTGCTACGTCTCAGCCAAGGAACCAATACTCTGGTGAATTACACATTAAAAAATTAAGATCATTGGCCTTTGAGGTAAAATGGAACGAACAAGCCTTTATGGATGTTTTTCTAAATGGCTTATCTGATTAAATTTTAGATGAGGTGGCCACTAGAGAACTTCCTGAGAATTTGGAAGATCTGATTTAGTTTATTTCTCGTATAGACTAACGTATGAGACAAAGACAGAACACCAGAGAGAGAATCCGTAGACCATCCATTAGATTAGCTCCCTCATTCCAGAATTCCGATTCTATGGCACTAGCACTACCTGGGCCAATGCAATTAGGGGTTACTCGCTTAACTGAACAGGAGAGACAATACATGAGAAGGGAGGGTCTTTGTTTATATTGTGGACAGAGGGGTCACCTACGCCTTACATGCCCCACTAGGCCGGGAAACGCTCGCACCTAAGTACCTCCAGAGGACAGGCCTTGGGTGATGCGATCTCGTCCTCTATAAATAAACAGAAAGATCATAGGCTTCTAGTCCCTATCTCGTTGATCTGGGAGAAGAGTTCAGTTAAAACTTTTGCCCTGATAGATTCTGGAGCAGCAGAAAGATTCATGGATCTCACCTTTGCCAAGAGACAACTCCTTCCTTTTCATTTAAGAGAGACACCCTTGGCCGTTGAGGCCATAGATGGTAGACCACTATCAAAGCCCGTGATTTCTCATGAGACCATACCAATCAATGCTACGATTGGCGCATTACACGAAGAAATTATATCCTTACTGTTAATTTCTTCACCTTCATTCCCTGTAGTTTTGGGGTACCCATGGTTAAGAAAACACAATCCCGTCATTGACTGGGAACTAGGAGAGATAACGTCATGGGGTTTAGGTTGTAAGGGCAGATGCTTGCAACGGATCACTCCAGCTCCCAGAGCAGACATACCTACAAACTCTTCCCAGTCTTTGATAAGGGGAGAGCTGACACCTTACCTCCCCATAGGTCATTTGACTGCACTATTAAACTTCTACCTGGCACAATGCCTCCCAGAGGTACTCTGTATCCATTATCTACTAAGGAGAACCAAGTACTAGAGGCATATATCGAGGAAAATTTGAACAATGGCTTTATCAGAAGGTCTACATCACCAGCGGGGGCTGGATTTTTCTTTGTCACTAAGAAGGATGGCACTCTGAGGCCATGCATAGACTACCGGGGTTTGAATAAAATAACAATTAAAAATGCTTATCCTATTCCTCTGATTACCGAGTTATTCGATAGACTCAAGGGTTCCAAAGTCTTTACCAAGTTGGACTTACGAGGAGCGTATAACTTGGTTAGAATCCGGCAGGGTGATGAATGGAAAACTGCATTCAATACCCATTACGGTCACTATGGATACACAGTTATGCCATTCGAGCTATGTAATGCCCCAGCTGTCTTTCAGGAGCTAATCAATGAGGTGTTGAGAGAATTCCAAGAGGACTGTATAGTATACTTGGACGATATACTAATACATTCCAGAGACAAGGAGATTCATCACAGACAAGTTAGAAAAGTGTTACGCAAACTTTTACAACACGGGTTGTACTGCAAATTGGAGAAGTGTAGTTTTGACCAATCCCAGATAGATTTTCTGGGTTATGTCATTTCCGATGAAGGTTTCAAGATGGACCCTGGTAAACTTCAGTCTATTTTAAACTGGCCTTTGCCCACTGGACTCAAAGCCATACAAAGGTTTATCGGATTCTCCAACTATTATAGGCGCTTCATTAACGGGTTTTCTTCCATAATAGCACCCATTACTAACATGACTAAGAAGGGTGCCAATACCAAAGTTTGGTCTACGGAAGCTTTGGCTGCCTTCAAGACTCTCAAGGAGACTTTTGCTTCTGCCCCGATTTTGTTTCATCCAGACACTTCTCTACCTTTTTTGCTAGAGGTTGATGCGTCTGAGATTGGTATAGGGGCTGTACTGTCGCAAAGACAAGGTTTGGACAAACCTTTGCATCCTTGTGTTTTTTTTTCTAAAAAATTGTCTGACACGGAGAGAAGAAATGACATTGGAGACAGAGAACTATTGGCTATAATATCGGCCTTAAAGGAATGGAGGCATCTGTTAGAAGGAACACTACATCCAGTTGCTATTCTAACTGATCATAAGAATCTATCTTTCATCGGAGAGGTCAAAAGATTGTCCGCCAGACAGGCTCGTTGGTCCCTGTTCCTTGCCCATTTTAATTACATACTTACCTACAGACCATGCTCCAAGAATACCAAGGCTGACGCTCTCTCATGCCAACACGAACCTGCCACTTTCGCGGAAGTCCCTATGTCGTCTATTGTTCCCAAACAGTATATTATAGCTAACACCAGTCTGAAAGTGCACTCTCCGTTGCTACTAAAGATTGAAGGGGTTCAATGCATGGCACCTATGCCTTCTCTGGAGGGAAAGTATTTTGTGCCCCTCAATCTCCAGAGCGAATTACTTTCATGCTTTCATGACAGTAAGATTGCCGGACATCCGGGCATTCATAAGACCCATTCTCTAATTTCCCAAAGTTTTTGGTGGCCTTCCTTGCGTAAGGATGTTAGGGAATATGTTATGGCTTGTGTGGTCTGTGCTAAGAATAAACAACCTCACGCCCTTCCTTGTGGTCTACTTCAACCTTTAGAAATTCCTAAAACACCATGGTCCAGTCTGGCTATGGACTTTATTGTTGAATTACCAGTATCCAATAAACAAACAGTTATTCTCACGGTTGTTGACAGGTTTACTAAAATGTCTCACTTTATCCCCTTACCCAAGCTCCCTTCTGCACCCAAATTAGCTGATATTTTTGTTAGGGAAATCTTTCGCTTGCATGGTATCCCTGCAGATATTGTCTCTGACAGAGGTCCCCAGTTTGTCTCTCGTTTTTGGAGATCCTTCTGTTCCCAGTTGGGTATTAAATTGAATTTCTCTTCGGCCTACCATCCCCAATCTAATGGGGCTGCCGAACGTACCAACCAGAAGATCGAACAATATTTGCACTGTTTTGTGTCTGAACATCAAGATAATTGGGTTGATTTGATTCCTTGGACGGAGTTTGCGCACAATAACTTGGTTTGCGAGTCCACTCATAATAGCCCCTTCTTCATGAATTATGGCTTCCATCCTACCATTCTTCCGTCGGTGTCCTCTTCACAGGGTATACCGATGGTCGATGTCCATGTCGCCAATCTGAGGAAGTTGTGGGATCAGATTCACAGTGTTCTTGGTCACACTTCAGCCTTATTTAAACAACATGCTGATAAACGCAGAAGGCCTGCTCCTATTTTTTGCCCGGGGGATAAGGTATGGTTAAGTACCAGACACATAAGGTTGAAAGTTCCTTCCATGAAATTCACCCCTCGTTACATTGGACCTTACAAAGTCTTACGGAGGATTAACCCAGCTGCTTATCAACTTGCTTTGCTCCTGAAGCCTCTCGTTTGTGATAGATACACCTCTGCCCCGACTCCTCCCTCTTCTGTTCAGGTTGAGGGTCAGGAAGAATTTGAGGTTAATTTTATTCTTGACTCCGTATCTCTCGTGGGGGCTTACAGTATCTCGTTGACTGGAAAGGTTATGGCACTGAGGAAAGGTCCTGGGTTTCTCATGCGGATATCCGCGCTCCTCACCTTCTCCGGGCGTTTCATGCCCGTTTTCTGTCTCGTCCTGGTCCTTTTCGCCCGAAGGGCGTTCCTAAGAGGGGGGGTACTCTCATGGTACCTGCCACTCACACCTCCTTCTTCTCCAGCAATTTCGGCACTTTGGACGCCGGCCGCGATAGCCCCGCCCCCTTTTATGACGCGGCGCAACTCCGCCGACATCAATGACGTCACGACCCGCGGGAAATCTCAAACCAGGACGTTCTGGGGGCGTGGATATCAATTAAAGAGACAGGGTATAAAAGGTACTCACTTACTGTGAGTCATTGCCCTGTTGTGGTTTCAGCTTGCCTGTCCCTTCAGTGCGTTTATATTCTCTTAGTATTCTACGGTTTTGACTTGGCTTGTTTCTTGACTTTGCTTACCTCTCCTATCCTTATACTCGTCCCGGCTTACGCTTACCTGTCTTCTCCTTCCCTCGACCTCGACTTGTCCCTGACCATTCCTTGTTTGCTTGACGTTAGTCCGGCCACTCTAAGGTCCGGTATACGTCTTTATAGTTTTAGTACACTGCGTGTTGGATCCCTGTCTTGATCCTGACATGGGGGATGGGATAACTACACTCTGGGGATTGCTATAATCACATACTCCCCAGAGTCAGCTCTTGCAAGTGCTTGTTTTGTTCCTGGTTCCTGCTCTCTGGATTTAGGAGAGGTTCACCCACTGGAAGCTGGATCCTGGCCTTGGATCCAGGGTGGGTGAGAGACGGCGAGACCCCGGCGCAGCTGCATCGCTGGAAGTGGGGTCTGCAGTGTTGAAGGTGTCGGTTTTAGTGTTTGGAGTCCTCGGCAAGCGCTAGGAGCATCCATTGGCGGAGGTACTCGGTCGAGGTGCCAGCGGTCCGTCACAGCAGTCTCTCTACCGGCCCTACAGGGATGCTGGGCGGTCGGCCCAGATCCCCAGCGGCAGTATGTATCACAAGGAGCTGAAGGTGCTGTCCTTCCTCCCCAGCGGCAGTATGTATCACAGGGAGCCGAAGGTGCCGTCCTTCCTCCCCAGCGGCTAAAAGTGTGTAAGGGAGAGGAGCTTATTACCCCCTCTCCCCAGCGGTAGCATAGCCCACCAAGGGGAGACACTAAGCCCCCCTACCAGCACAAATGGGTCCGTGGTCTCTGCGCCCAAGCTACAGGGAGTACGGACGGTCGGTCCTGCTCCCCAGTGGCAGTGTACCTTGCAGGGAGAGGAGAGTAGCGTCCTCCCTCCCCAGCGGCAGGGTGAGCTAAAGGGATGCTGGGCAGTCGGCCCAGATCCCCAGCGGCAGTGTGAAGTGCAGGGAGTGGAGAGCATCGTCTCCCCTCCCCAGCGGTAGTGTACATTACAGGGAGGAGAGACCACCGGTTTCTCTCCCCAGCGGCAGAGTGTATTACAGGAAGGGGAGACAGTCGGTCCCACTCTCCAGCAGCGCAGAGAGTGTCAGGGAGAGGAGCCGGTTACCACCTCTCCCCAGCGGCAGCTTATTCCCCAAAGGGGAGACCTTATTCTCCCAGATGGGGCAGATGGGACCGCGGTCTCTGCACCCGTTCTACAGGGGTGTGGGACAGCCTGCCCAGATCCCCAGCAGCAGGACTGTTTATCAAAAGGGGAGACAGTCGGTCTCCCCCTCCAGCAGTAGCACCGGGTCCAGGGAGAGGAACCTGTAACGGATCGACGGGCACCCTAACTGGGTACCTCCGATGAAGGAGGTAACGCTTCCTGAGGACTCCAAGCACTCTAGCCGACACCATAACCACTGTAGACTCCTCCAGAGAGCAAAACCAGAACAAGCTCTTACAAGAGCTTAGCAGTGATTTAGCAAGGGAGTATGACAAGCATAGCAATCCCTTGTAGCAGATTCCCCCAATAAGAGACAGCACTCCAAATTGAGGGTGAAGTAGAACTGATGTTTAATGACAGGGACTCTGCTTTTATGCAGTGCTCCCCTGCAAGGGAGCCGCCCACAGGTAATTAGGCATTCACCAACCAGATAGCGTTTACATCCCACATATTCCCTCCCCTCTGCTTGGGAGATAATTGAGTTTCTTACTGTATCTCCTCAATTATCTCCAAGCTAAAACTTATACATTTTTATACAATCTTATAACTTTATGATTTTGTATCACACAGGAATAAAACTTGTATTTTTATGAACCACACAACTTGGGGGAAAAACATATTAAAAATTCGTACAAATCGGTTCAGTGGTTCCAGAGATATTGAAAAAGTCTCTTTGGACCGACCGCACGCCTGTTTGCATGCCCAAAACAGTTCCACAGATTTAGGCTGTGTGGTCAGTCTATTTCTGCCTTGAAAATTGACAAAGTCCTGTGACAAACTGCCATTTTCCACTGGGCATTGGAGAGGACTGATTGCCAGCCTCCTGCCCTGCGACTATGGCCCTGGGATGTATTGCCCTTTAAGAACTGTATTTGGGCTTATGGACTTTTATTGTACAGTGCTGGCCCTTTTAAAAACAGTGTATGGACACATGGAAACTTTTTGGACACTTTTTCTTACCCTTTGAATCCCTGGGAAAGTGTGGCTCTTCCCCTCCCCCAGCTCCATTGTTCTCCAGCAGGGCGTTGTCCCAGGGGCACTGCCAGACCAGTGGGAACTGGTTTGGGCAGGAAAAGCCATGCTTGCAATTGATAATAAAGGGACCTCAACCTTTTTAACCCCTGCACGGATTCATGTGATTTTTACATATGTTGCTCCCCAAGTTATGCTGATCACTTAAATAGTTTTATTCGTATGTGATGTAAAATCAGGAAGTTATAAAAATGTATAAAAAGTATAAGTTTTAGCTTGGAGATAATTGAGTAGATACAGTAAGAAACTCAATTATCTCCCAAGCAGAGGGGAGGGAATCTGTGGGATGTAACCGTTATCTGGTTGGTTAATGTCTAATTGCCTGTGGGCGTCTCCCTTGCAGGGGAGCACTGCATAAAAGCAAAGTGTGTGCCATTAAACCAGAGATCTTCTTGACCCTCAATACGTAGCCTTGTCTCGTTATTGGAGGGAACAGCTATATCACACTGGGGATTGCTATGCTCTGCATACTCCCTTGAGCTTTAATCACTTAGCTCTTGTTCCTGATACGCTCTCCTGGAGGAGAGGTCTTCCCCACACGGGCCTGGAGGACAGAAGCTGATTCCAGGGTGGACGGAAGACGGCGAGGCTCCAGTTAAGCTACGGCGGTTGTGGAGTCTGCGGTGGTTGTGGTGTCCAGTGCGGTGCTTGTGGTCCTCGGCGCAAGCTAGGAAGCGTCCATTAACGGAAGGTGTCCGTTACAAGTCCCATCCGAAGGCGGCGTTCGAATAGTCGAACGCACTTTGACTTCTGTCGAAGTGTCGAAGTAGAACGGGGTTAAACTTCTGCGGTGGTCGTTAGTCGAGTGGCAGTCTATTTCCTATGAAAAAGATGACAAAGTCCCATTCGAACGGGTGTTCGAATCTTCGAACGGGACTTAGTCTCCAGCCGCGGTGTCGAAGGGTAGGGGAAGGTACAGGTCAGCGGTGTTTGTTCAGATGTGTGGCCGATTTCCATTCCAGGGATTTGACGGCACACACCGCTGACCGCGTTTCGCCACGTGTTCGATTGTCTAATGGCCTTATCAAACGTACCCATTCTTTGCACAACACAATTAAAGGGCCAGGAACAGCATTATACAAATCTATTATGCCCAAATACCGTTCTTAAAGTGGTAATACATCCCAGGGCCATAGTCGCAGGGCAGGAGGCTAGCAACCAGGCTCCTCCAGTGCACAGTGGCGAGGTTGGTTCCGCCACAGGGATGCTGGGCGGTCGGCTCAGATCCCCAGCGGCAGTGTGATTTGCAGGGAATAGAGAGCAGTGTCTCCTTTCCCCAGCGGCAGTGTGAAATGCAGGGAGTGGAGAGCAGTGTCTCCCCTCCCCAGCGGCTGAAAGTGTTACCCCCTCTCCCCAGCGGCAGCTTAGCCCACCAAGGGGAGACACTAAGTTCCCCACCGGCGCAGATGGGACCATGGTCTCCTCGCCCAAGCTACAGGGAGTATGGACAGTCGGTCCTGCTCCCCAGCGGCAGAGTCATCTACTGGGAGGGGAGATGATAAGCCCCACACCGGTGCATATGGGACCATGGTCTCTGTGCCCAAACCACAGGGGGTAGGGACGGTCGGTCCTGTCCCCCTGCAGCAGGGCTGTTTATCCAAAGGGGAGACAGCCTGTCTTCCCCTCCAGCAGGGAGGTCCAGAGGGAGGAGCCTACTAACCCTTCTCCTCAGCTGAGCTCCAACCAGGCTACTCCCGTGGTAGCGCTGGCACCAGGGCAGAGTACCACTGGTCTCTGCCCACGCAGCAACCCACCGATCCAGAGGGCTAGTACTCCCCAGACCCATGGTGGAGCCCCTGGACATGGACAACCCACTACCCCAGGTACAGTAACTTTTCATTGTGGGTGGGCTGCACTACTGACTATGTTTTGTGGGTGGGTTGCTGGACTAACCAAGGCACTGACCGACAGGAGGCCAGATACCTTGTTAGTCTTTTTGGGAAAGGGGAGAAATGTGGCGGAACCAACCTCGCCACTGGGCATTGGAGAGATTTGACCCTTTAAATACAGGATATCGGCATGTTGTATTGTATTAGAAACAAGAAAGGAAAACTAAGAAGTGGACCGAGCCCACATCAAAATTCCTGAAGGGTTACAGAGATATCAGGGGGCATGAACCCCATACACTAGTAAAGGAAAAAGACTAAAGTGAAATGGTTGCTCCACTAAAGATGAAAAAATTGGGCATCCATTCCACAAGATGATATCTCTAAAATATTTAGAATAATTATGGGGTATACCCTTTATTAAGCCGCTTACGGACAAAACAAAAACAAAGTGTAATAATAGTGAAACACTCGTGAAAATACAGGTGAATTAAAAACTGGGTGGATGCAGTATGGATATTCTACACAGGTAATGAGGGTGGCAAAAAATATCTGAAATGAAGTATAAAGTAAAGAGTACAATATATAGTACAATCTATGTTCAGTCAGATATCTTATACACCCTAACCCTACAAGAATGGAGGGCTTTGTAGATATCCCGGCTTTAGGCGTGGATCTACAGCTCCTTTCTACAGACTCTGGTATATTTTTGGTAGAATTAGACAATTTGGAACAAATACAAGTTATCCATGTGTAGTCATATGGTGTTCGTCCAAATTGTTATAAGTCATACAGAGTCTAGAATGAGCTAGAGGAGAGTGTGTATTTATGATGCCACTCTGTGTTTAAGACAGAATGGTGATACATAGGGAGCTGCTCAGTTAATAGAGAACAGATATCCGCAGCCGTGTATCTATATACATCATAATGGATAAAGTTAAAGGGACTCTATAGTCACCATATAAAAGCAAGAAAGACAGGTCCCCCAGCCTTCCTTCTTGCTTTTATATGAACTTTCATTCATTAAAAAAAAAAAAATCGGTGTTTTTATATTAAAAACTTACCTCCGTTCCAGCGCCGAGCTCCCCGCTAGGCCGCGCCCCCTTTTTCGTCAAAATGACGAAATCGCGGGGCCCAATGGGACGGCTTCGCGCTGGACCAATCGCGTTCTTCATAGAGCGGCATTGAATGCCGCCCTATGAAGAACCTGAGCGCTTTACCGCGCATGTGCGCGGAATGCGCGTTCGCGAGCTGAGCTGTCTGACTGACAGCTCAGCTCGCTTTCTAAAATTATCAATAATAATTTAGGGCCCCCACCCGCCCTGTGCGGCGGGTGGGGGCCCTAAAATTATCAATGAGGGGGGGGACCTACTGTCCCCACCCCGGCCCCCACCCCTGTGCGGCGGGTGGGGGCCCTAAAATTATCAATGAGGGGGGGACCTACTGTCCCCCCCCGGCCCCCACCCCTGTGCGGCGGGTGGGGGCCCTAAAATTATCAATGAGGGGGGGACCTACTGTCCCCCCCCCCCGGCCCCCACCCCTGTGCGGCGGGTGGGGGCCCTAAAATTATCAATGAGGGGGGGACCTACTGTCCCCCCCCGGCCCCCACCCCTGAGCGGCGGGTGGGGGCCCTACAATTATCAATAAGGGGGGGGACCTACTGTCCCCCCCCGGCCCCCACCCCTGTGCGGCGGGTGGGGGCCCTAAAATTATCAATGAGGGGGGGGACCTACTGCCCCCCCCCGGCCCCCACCCCTGAGCGGCGGGTGGGGGCCCTAAAATGATCAGTAAGGGGGGGGGACCTACTGTCCCCCCCCCGGCCCCCACCCCTGTGCGGCGGGTGGGGGCCCTAAAATAAACAATAAGGGGGGGGACCTACTGTCCCCCCCCCCGGCCCCCACCCCTGAGCGGCGGGTGGGGGCCCTAAAATGATCAATAAGGGGGGGGACCTACTGTCCCCCCCCCGGCCCCCACCCCTGAGCGGCGGGTGGGGGCCCTAAAATGATCAATAAGGGGGGGGGACCTACTGTCCCCCCCCCGGCCCCCACCCCTGAGCGGCGGGTGGGGGCCCTAAAATTATCAATAAGGGGGGGACCTATTGTCCCCCCCCGGCCCCCACCCCTGAGCGGTGGGTGGGGGCCCTAAATACAAAGGGGGGGGGGGACCCTAGTTAACCCTCCCCCCCCCCAAAAAAAAATATCTCCCTACCTACCCCCCTCACCCTAAAAATAATGAGGGGGGACCATTAACTAAAAACCTGTAAAAAAATGAGATAAAATCAACTTACCATTCGATGTTTTCTTTCTTCTAAAATCTTCTTTCTTCAGCCCCAAAAAAGGCCAAATAAAAATCCATAATAACCGACGCAATTAAAAAAAAAAAAAAAAAAACCGAGCGCAAAAAAAAATAATCCATCTTCACCCATGGAGGGCTCCGCGCAGACTGAGCTCCGCAGGGCGGGGGAAGGCTTATAAAGCCTTGCCCCGCCCTGCAATTAGGCTAAGAACACTCTGATTGGTGGGTTTAAGCCAATCAGAGTGCTCTTTGTCATTTTACAAGCGTGGGAAAGTTCTTTGGAATTTTCCCACGCTTGTAAAATGACACAGAGCACTGTGATTGGATGGATTTCAAGCCATCCAATCACAGTGCTCTGTGTCATTTTACAAGCGTGGGAAAATTCCAAAGAACTTTCCCACGCTTGTAAAATGACAAAGAGCACTCTGATTGGCTTAAACCCACCAATCAGAGTGTTCTTAGCCTAATTGCAGGGCGGGGCAAGGCTTTATAAGCCTTCCCCCGCCCTGCGGAGCTCAGTCTGCGCGGAGCCCTCCATGGGTGAAGATGGATTATTTTTTTTGCGCTCGGGTTTTTTTTTTTTTTTTTTTATTGCGTCGGTTATTATGGATTTTTATTTGGCCTTTTTTGGGGCTGAAGAAAGAAGATTTTAGAAGAAAGAAAACATCGAATGGTAAGTTGATTTTATCTCATTTTTTTACAGGTTTTTAGTTAATGGTCCCCTCTCATTATTTTTAGGGTGAGGGGGGTAGGTAGGGAGATAAGTTTTTTTTTTTTGGGGGGGGGGGGGGGAGAGGGTTAACTAGGGTCCCCACCCCCTTTGTATTTAGGGCCCCCACCCACCGCTCAGGGGTGGGGGCCGGGGGGGGGCAGTAGGTCCCCCCCCCTTATTGTGAATTTTAGGGCCCCCACCCGCCGCACAGGGGTGGGGGCCGGGGGGGGACAGTAGGTCCCCCCCCTATTGTGAATTTTAGGGCCCCCACCCACCGCTCAGGGGTGGGGGCCGGGGGGGGGGCAGTAGGTCCCCCCCCTTATTGTGAATTTTAGGGCCCCCACCCGCCGCACAGGGGTGGGGGCCGGGGGGGGACAGTAGGTCCCCCCCCTATTGTGAATTTTAGGGCCCCCACCCACCGCTCAGGGGTGGGGGCCGGGGGGGGGGGGCAGTAGGTCCCCCCCCTTATTGTTTATTTTAGGGCCCCCACCCGCCGCACAGGGGTGGGGGCCGGGGGGGGGACAGTAGGTCCCCCCCCCTTACTGATCATTTTAGGGCCCCCACCCGCCGCTCAGGGGTGGGGGCCGGGGGGGGGGCAGTAGGTCCCCCCCCTCATTGATAATTTTAGGGCCCCCACCCGCCGCACAGGGGTGGGGGCCGGGGGGGGACAGTAGGTCCCCCCCCTTATTGTGAATTTTAGGGCCCCCACCCGCCGCACAGGGGTGGGGGCCGGGGGGGGACAGTAGGTCCCCCCCCTATTGTGAATTTTAGGGCCCCCACCCACCGCTCAGGGGTGGGGGCCGGGGGGGGGGCAGTAGGTCCCCCCCCTTATTGTGAATTTTAGGGCCCCCACCCGCCGCACAGGGGTGGGGGCCGGGGGGGGACAGTAGGTCCCCCCCCTATTGTGAATTTTAGGGCCCCCACCCACCGCTCAGGGGTGGGGGCCGGGGGGGGGGGCAGTAGGTCCCCCCCCTTATTGTTTATTTTAGGGCCCCCACCCGCCGCACAGGGGTGGGGGCCGGGGGGGGGACAGTAGGTCCCCCCCCCTTACTGATCATTTTAGGGCCCCCACCCGCCGCTCAGGGGTGGGGGCCGGGGGGGGGGCAGTAGGTCCCCCCCCTCATTGATAATTTTAGGGCCCCCACCCGCCGCACAGGGGTGGGGGCCGGGGGGGGACAGTAGGTCCCCCCCCTTATTGTGAATTTTAGGGCCCCCACCCGCCGCACAGGGGTGGGGGCCGGGGGGGGACAGTAGGTCCCCCCCCTATTGTGAATTTTAGGGCCCCCACCCACCGCTCAGGGGTGGGGGCCGGGGGGGGGGGCAGTAGGCCCCCCCCCCCTTATTGTTAATTTTAGGGCCCCCACCCGCCGCACAGGGGTGGGGGCCGGGGGGGGGGCCAGTATGTCCCCCCCCTTATTTTTTATTTTAAGGCCCCCACCCACCGCACAGGGGTGGGGGCCGGGGGGGGACAATAGGTCCCCCCTTATTGATAATTTTAGTGCCCCCACCGGCCGCACAGGGGTGGGGGCCGGGGGGGCAGTATGTGCCACCCTTATTTTTAGGGCCCCCACTCACCGCTCAGGGGTGGGGGCCGGGGGGGGGGGGAGGAGAGTAGGTCCGTCCCCCCCCCCCCCCCTTCAACCACTATTGTGGCCAGACAGCATCCCTGTGGGTTCGGGCTTCAGCTGTCAGCTGAAGCCACGCCCACAGCAGTGCTGACAGGCTGTCAGCACACAAAGCGCGTTCACAGTGCTTTGTGTGCTGATAGCCCGTCTGATGCATTCACCCAGAATGCATCGGACGGGAGGCCTTTTTAGGGCCTCTGAACTCGGAAGTCCCTCTGGTGGCCGTCTGATTGACTGCAACAAGAGGTGTTCCAAGCTTCCAATGTAAACACTGCATTTTCTCAGAAAATACAGTGCTTACAAGAAAAAGGCTCCGGGTAGCTGTAGCACTCACCTAAACAACCTCATTAAGCTGAAGTTGTTCAGGTGACTATAGTGTCCCTTTAATTTCAATTATCCAGATATCGCCTTACAGGGTTAAAGTGCCTTAGAGACTATGCTCTATTATGCTGCTACTGGCCCTTTAAGAACCATCTGGGGACATACTGTGGAGTTACTGGGTGACCACCATTTCATGTATCAGAGGCACATGGTGAGAACAATGGATGAAGCACATGGTGAGAACAATGGATGGCGGCCATTTTAACTCACAGACACTGTTGTGACTTTTCTACACGGTGCTATCTCGCCGGTATTTGGTGCACAAAGACATCGTGCAGTAGTTTTAAACTATACAACAGGGGACACATTATACAGTAATTATTTTTTATATAATCTGTATATGTTCTGCGGAATCTGCATTAAACTGTATCTTCCAAACTACTGAACGGATCTGGGTGAATTTTGGATATGTGGTTCACCCAGATCCCCCGGTTGGGGTTATTGCATGTTTTGGGGTCCCTGTGATATGTTTTATAAAACTGTATCTGTTTCTCTATCTGTGATAATTATAATACCCATTGTGTTCAGTAATCATATCACAGGCAGAGGGGAGATTTTTGTGTGGGAGTGTCTGTGTGTAATGTACGTATTGATTGGTTGTTCTGTAAAACCCTGTAGGCAGTACTATGTTTGTGGATTGGGAATAAAAGAGGCTGGATGTGCCAGTACAGGCAGTTCTGCTTGACCTCAAAACAAAGTGTCGTCTCGTTATTGGGGGAATTGGATTGGATGCTGATTGTATGCTTTTCCTGTTCAGCTGTTTACAGCATTCATATGCTTGAGAGCATTCATATGCTTCTCCGGTTCGGTGGTTGTGGTGTCTGCTGCAGGGCTTGGAGTCCTCAGGAAGCGCTAGGAGCATCCTTCAACGGAGGTACCCAGTCGGGGTGCCAGGTGATCCGTTACAGGGACTTAGTCATTTTCTCGGTGTAAAAATCCATGGAACTGTTTTGGGCATGAAAATGTGCTTGCGGTCAGTCAAAAGTGACTTATACCTATCTCCCGAACGGCTGAACGGATTCGAATGATTTTTGGGTATGTTTGTATTTGGAATGTGCTGATTAATAATATGTAATACGGATAATTGGGTTACCTCTCAGGCTAAGGGGAGGAGATGTGTGGGATGTAACCAGTGTGTGATTGGGTAATGTATAATTGTATGTGGGCGTCTCCCTTGCAGGGGAGAATTGCATAAAAGCAGAGTGTGTGCCATTAAACCTCAGTTCTACTTCACCCTCAATTTGGAGTGCCGTCTCTTATTGGGGGAATCTGCTACAAGGGATTGCTTAGCTTGTCAGACTCCCTTGCTAAATCACTGCTAAGCTCTTGTAAGAGCTTGTTCCTGTTTTGCTCTCTGGAGGAGTCTACTGTGGTTATTTGTGTCTGCTGCAGTGCTTGGAGTCCTCAGGAAGCGCTAGGAGCATCCTTCAACGGAGGTACCCAGTCGGGGTGCCCATCGATTCGTTACATTGGTGGCAAGCGGTGGGATAGCGTCCTGGTG
This sequence comes from Pelobates fuscus, assembly GCF_036172605.1. Classification (NCBI taxonomy): domain Eukaryota; kingdom Metazoa; phylum Chordata; class Amphibia; order Anura; family Pelobatidae; genus Pelobates; species Pelobates fuscus. The sequence continues at coordinate 390,017,522 of NC_086320.1, read as the reverse complement.
TGAGATGAACAGCACCCTAGAGACACCGGAATTACTATGGAGCGATATAGAGCCAGCGAGTCCCTGGACAGCGCTACAGGTGGAAGATGAGTTTAACCGGAGGTTACAGAGCATCTTGGCCCCACTGGATAAGCCTATAGCAGAGGCAACCAGGTTGGCATGCAGAGAGGATGCCCGACAGGAGATGTGTGAAGAAACCCTAGAGGGTGTCCAGCATTGGCGGGGTGAGCGTCTCCCCAGCAAGTAGCACCGACTACAAGCCAGAGTGGCCCTACGAGTGCCTATGCTGGGAGACCAGCCCAGGGAGGAGTTGGTGATCCAGCTTGATTCACTGGCATGGAGGGAACTGGGTCTCGATGATGCCTATCAAGTGCTACGTTGGTACGCGGTTCAGCGTGTTCCTGGACTGGCCAAATTTGACAAACCAGAGGGCAAGGATTACAATGGCCCTGGTTTATTGTGAGGGTCCTTTGCAGAACCGGACTTTGGGAGTGCGGCCGAGTCACGACTTTGGGACATATTTGCCTACAGAGAGGCCATGCTGGACCTCCCTATGGCTGAAGACCTAAGGCCAGACCTGATTGAATTGGCTGTCCAGGAATGGGAACTGGAGCAGGACTACCAGCACCTGATCAGCTCCAGTCAGTCACCCTATACCCTGCAGGTACCACCAGAGCAGTGGGAGTTCGAACAGGATTATGCCCTTTTATGTGATGCAGTAACACCGCCTGGTTCTAACCTGATGGGGCTTATGGACTGTACACCATTGGGAGCGTTGAGTTTTGTCCCTCCTCCCCAACAACTAAGCCCGTCATCAGGAGACCTGGGGTCTGTACCACCTACCCCCCAACCAGACCCAGAGGTAGGAGACCTTATCGACTGGTCCTGGGAAGACCCTCAGCTGACAGGTGGAGGGAAGACTGCAATCTCTCCACCGGCCCTACAAAGATAATGGGCAGCCGGCCCAGATCGCCAACCACAGATAGATATGATAGGAGTAGGGACAGTCGGTCCCTCTCCACAGTGTGCAGACCTGGGAGAGGAGAGTGCTGTCCTCCCTCTCCAGCAGCGAAAGGTGTTATTGGGAGAAGGGACAGGCGGTCTCTCTCCCCAGCGGCAGAGTGTGTTACAGGGAGCTGAAGGTGCCGTTCTTCCTCCCCAGCGGCAGTGTGTATCCCAGGGAGCTGAAGGTGTCGTCCTTCCTCCCCAACGGCAGTGTGTATCCCAGGGAGCTGAAGGTGCCGTCCTTCCTCCCCAGCGGCAGTGTGTACCCCAGGGAGCTGAAGGTGCCGTCCTTCCTCCCCAGCGGCAGTGTGTATCCCAGGGAGCTGAAGGTGCCGTCCTTCCTCCCCAGCGGCAGTGTGTATCCCAGGGAGCTGAAGGTGTCGTCCTTCCTCCCCAACGGCAGTGTGTATCCCAGGGAGCTGAAGGTGCCGTCCTTCCTCCCCAGCGGCAGTGTGTATCCCAGGGAGCTGAAGGTGTCGTCCTTCCTCCCCAACGGCAGTGTGTACCCCAGGGAGCTGAAGGTGTCGTCCTTCCTCCCCAGCGGCAGTGTGTATCCCAGGGAGCTGAAGGTGCCATCCTTCTCCCCAGCGGCAGTGTGTATCCCAGGGAGCTGAAGGTGTCGTTCTTCCTCCCCAACGGCAGTGTATATCCCAGGGAGCTGAAGGTGTCGTCCTTCCTCCCCAGCGGCAGTGTGTATCCCAGGGAGCTGACAGTGCCGTCCTTCCTCCCCAGCGGCAGTGTGTATCCCAGGGAGCTGAAGGTGTCGTCCTCCCTCCCCAGCGGCTGAAAGTGTTCCAGGGAGAGGAATCGGTGAACACCTCTCCCCAGCGGCAGCTTAGTTTACAAAGGGGAGATCCTATTCTCCCAGATGGGGCAGCTGAGGCAGGCAGTCTCGGCCCCCAGCAGCAGGACGAAATATTGAAAGGGGAGACAGTCGCCCCCCCCCCCCCTCAACAAGCAGAGAGAGTGTCAGGGAGAGGAGCTTGTCATTCCCTCTCCCCAGCGGCAGAAGTAAACTCTCATCCTAGCCCACCAAGGGGAGATAAGCCCCACACCTGTGCAGATGGGACCTCTGCACATGCCTCACGGGGGCTAGGGATGGTCGGTCCTGTCCCCCAGCAGCAGGGAGGTTCATCCAAAGGGGAGACAGCCTGTCGTGCCCTCCAGCAGCAGTACCAGGTCCAGAGTGAGGAGCCTACTACGACATTTTCTCAACTGGGCTCCAACCAGGCTACTCCCATGGTAGCACTGGCAGCAGGGCAGAGTACCGCTGGTCTCTGCCCACTCAGCAACCCACCGGAGCGCCAGTAACCACCAGAGCCGACATGGACAAGCTACCCACTACCCCAGGTGTAGTAACTCTTTACTGTGGGTGGGCTGTACTGCTGATTGTGTTCTGTGGGTGGGTTGCTGGACTAACCAGGGCACTGACCGACAGGAGGTCAGATACCCTGTTAGTCTGGATGGTAAAGGGGAGAAATGTGGCGGAACCAACCTCGCCACTGTGCACTGGAGAAGCCTGGTTGCTAGCCTCCTGCCCTGCGACTATGGCCCTGGGATGTATTACCCATTTTAAGAACTGTATTTGGGCATAATGGATTTGTAGAATGCTGTTCCTGGCCCTTTAATTACTTTGGAGCAGTGTTACAACTTTCAAACTGGTACTTCGGATGCAGTCGAAGTGCTGAAGTCGTCAAAGTGCCGAAGTGGCCGCCATTCGAGAAACTAACAAGTGGCGGCGGCCATTTTAACTTATTCAAACGCGGTCAGCGGTGTGTGCAGCCAAATCTATGGAACTGTTTGCGGCTACCCAATTGCACAAACACCGCTGACCCGTACCTTCTTCGACACCGCGGCTGGAGACTATGTCCCATTCGAAGATTCGAACGCTCGTTCGAATGGGACTTAGTCATTTTCTCGGTGTAAAATAGACCGACCGCACAGCCCAAATCCATGGAACTGGGCATGAAAATGTGCTTGCCGTCGGTCAAAAGTGACTTCTACCTATCTCCCGAACGGCTGAACTGATTCGAATGATTTTTGGGTATGTTTGTATTTGGAATGTGCTGATTGATAATATGTAACTAATATTGTTTATTAATATTGGATGTATAGTTTTAGTGTTATGAAAGTTGGGTAAAAAGTATGTTTAAACTGTACGGATAATTGTGTTACCTCTCAGGCTAAGGGGAGGAGATGTGTGGGATGTAACCAGTGTGTGATTGGGTAATGTATAATTGTATGTGCGCGTCTACCTTGCAGGGGAGAATTGCATAAAAGCAGAGTGTGTGCCATTAAACATCCCCAAGGGATTGCTATGCTTGTCATACTCCCTTGCTATATCACTGCTAAGCTATTGTAAGTGCTTGTTCCTGATTTGCTCTCTGGAGGAATCTACGGTGGTTATGGTGTCTGCTGCAGTGCTTGGAGTCCTCAGGAAGCGCTATGAGCATCCTTCAACGTAGGTACCCAGTCGGGGTGCCCGTCGATCCGTTACACAGTGTGTGTGTTAGTGTAGTGTGTGTGTTATTGTAGTGAATGCAGTGTGTGTGTGTGTTAGTGTAGTGAATGCAGTGTGTGTGTGTAGTGAATGCAGTGTGTGTGTGTGTCTGTGTAGTGAATGCAGTGTGTGTGTGTCAGTGTAGTGAATGCAGTGTGTGTGTCAGTGTAGTGTATGCAGAGTGTGTGTTAGTGTAGTGTGTGTATGCAGTGTGTGTTAGTGTAGTGTGTGTATGTTAGTGTAGTGAATGCAGAGTGTGTGTTAGTGTAGTGAATGCAGTGTGTGTGTTAGTGTAGTGTGAGTATGCAGTGTGTGTGTGTTAGTGTAGTGTGAGTATGCAGTGTGTGTGTTAGTGTAATGTAAATGGAGCATTTCAAAAAAGTTATTCCCCCTCCCTGATTCTTACCTGGTCCAGGGAGGGGGGAGATTCCAAGATCCCTGGTGGTCCGGTGGCATTGTGGGCCCCCCGGCTCCCTACACTTGCAGAGGGGGCCCAGCGGACTGCAAGTATATTTACAAGCTCTTCCCTCTCTGTAACTCCCGCAAGCGCGGCGTGTTGCCATGGTAAACCATGGCAATGCTCTAACGGCCGCATGTCTCGCGGGAGTTACAGAGAGGGAAGAGCTTGTAAGTACACTTGCAGTCCGCTGGGCCCCCTCTGCAAGTGTAGGGAGCCGGGGGGCCCACAATGCCACCGGACCACCAGGGATCTTGGAATCTCCCCCGTCCCTGGACCAGGTAAGAATCAGGGAGGGGGAATAACTTTTTTGAAATGCTCCATTTACATTACACTAACAACGGGAGGGCCCGCGGCTGAACATATATATAGCGCTATATATATGTGGAGAGAGTAATTGTGGGGCCCTGGACTGCCAAAGCAGTCCGGGCCCCCCAGGACCGCCGGACCCGTGACAACCATTATGATTGTCACCCCTTGATGGCGGCCCTGAGCGGCAGCATCCTCTCCCTACACTAAGACCGCATGTGCGTGCGGCGCTGCGCAATTCCAGCTTATATATAGAGGCTGGGTCACATGCTGCACTGGCCAATCACAGCCATGCCATCAGTAGGCATGAGTGTGATGGCTTCTAAGGGCACACGAGTCAAACGCTTGTTGATTGGCTGCCCTGCAGCCTTTCAAAACGTGCCATTAAATCGCCGAACTCCAACCCGAAGATACAGTGATATGTCCGTGTTCGGGTCCAGGGTCCAAAAAACCTAATGTTCGGTACGAACCCGAACTTTACAATTCCGGTTCGCTCAACTCTACCTCTGACCTTTATGTTGTCAGTTGTGTTTTTATACATTAAAAAGTGCTTACGTGCAAATACTCATAGGACAGTAGTAGGAAGGGAGTGAAAGGGTGAAAGGAGTACAGATAAGACATAGGGATGAACATCATCTACATATGACAGATAAGTTCCGGGAAAGAGAGGGAACTAATTGATTTAGGAGAGACAGCTCAGGTGGGTGCTATCTGCTCCCAGAACTAGACATATATGGTCTTAAGTGTCGTTTTAAGCATTAAGCATTTCCTGAGTCCAAGTTAGGCAATTTTAGTATAGGCTATCTAATATGACACCTATAAGCTCGAGCTTTGGAATCAAGGTAAACTCTTTCACAACAGCGAGAATCCAACCAAACTGCAGCGGTTTGTGGGGTTTGCGGTGGTTATGGTGTCCGATGCGGTGCTTATGGTACTCCTGGATTACTAGGAAGCAGCGATTGGCAGAGGCACTCGGTCAGGGTGCCAGGCGGTCCGTCACACCTGTGGGTGATGGTTCTAAAAATGACTTTACAGACTATCTGCAAACAGAGTCAGGTTCAAAATCTTTTAAGCAGAAGATGCCAGAATCATGACTGTGGTCATTTTGGGCTTCAGACCAACAAAGGCCCTAATCCCCACACCAACTTCTCTGGAATCCCTCCAGGGTCCTCTGCCTCTCTCTCTCCCTGAGCAGCTACTTATCCATCTACTACTGACTCTCCCTATATCCCAGCCTATCTCTCCATACCTGTCTCTTCCTATCTCGCAGCCTGTCTCTTCCTATCTTGCAGCCTCTCTCACTTTCTTGCAGCCTGTCTCTCCCTCTTCCTGCCAGTCTCTTCCAATCTCTCTGCCTATCTCTCCCTCTTCCTGCCAGTCTCTTCCAATCTCTCTGCCTATCTCTCCCTCTTCCTGCCAGTCTCTTCCAATCTCTCTGCCTATCTCTCCCTCTTCCTGCCAGTCTCTTCCAATCTCTCTGCCTATCTCTCCCTCTTACTGACAGCCTCTTCCAATCTCTCTGCCCGTCTCTCCCTCTCGCAGCCTGTCTCTCCCTCTTACTGACAGTCTCTTCCAATCTCTCTCTCTTGCAGCCTGTCTCTCCCTCTCTCTGTGCCTGTGTCTCTCTCTTGCTGCCTGTCTTTCCCTCTCGCAGCCTGTCTCTCCATGTATGTCTCTATATAATAGATTTTATATACCGGAACAAGCAGAGTATTGCAGAATGTAATTTTAATTTTATTGGACTAGCATAATATTTAAAAGACAAGCGCTCCACAGTTTTCCATCTCTTCCCCTATATTTGTATATATATATATATATATATATATGCTTTCTCCCATCCAGTCCCTTCCCTGTCTGTCTCTCCCCTCTCTCTGCATGTCTCTCCCCTCTATCTGCCCGTCTCTTTCCCGTCTGTCTCACCCCTCTATCTGCTTGTCTCTCCCCGTCTGTCTATCCCCTCTATCTGCCTCTCCCCTTTAACTGCCTGTCTATTCCCGTCTGTCTCCCCCCTCTATCTGCCTGTCTATTACCCTCTTTCTGCCCATCTCTTCCCCTGTCTGTCTCACCCCTCTATCTGCTTGTCTCTCCCCGTCTGTCTATCCCCTCTATCTGACTCTCCCCTTTAACTGCCTGTCTATTCCCCTGTCTGTCTCCCCCCTCTATCTGCCTGTCTATTCCCCTGTCTGTCTCTCCCCTCTATCTGCCTGTCTCTCCCCTCTATCTGCCTGTCTCTCCCCTTCTATCTGCCTGTCTCTCCCCCTCTATCTGCCTGTCTCTCCCCCTCTATCTGCCTGTCTCTCCCCCTCCCTTTCTCTCTGTTTGTCTCCCCCTCTCCCTGCAGCCACATCCCATGATGCATTGCTGCACAGGGCTGTCTGTCTGACTGCAGGGGAGGGGGATAGAACAGGAAGAGAGAGAGCGAGAGAGAGAGAGAGAGAGAGAGAGACAACCCAGGTTAGGATCACCAGGCCCTCCATCATGTCTGAATAACACTCTCTATCAGTCCATACTCCCTCTGTCTGTCTCTATACTGTAACACCGACTGTCTCTCTATCAGTCCATACTCCCTCTGTCTGTCTCTTTACTGTAACACCGACTGTCTCGCTATCAATGCATACACCCTCTGTCTGTCTCTATACTGTAACACCGACTGTCTCTCTATCAGTGCATACACCCTCTGTCTGTCTCTATACTGTAACACCGACTGTCTCTCTATCAGTCCATACTCCCTCTGTCTGTCTCTTTACTGTAACACCGACTGTCTCTCTATCAGTCCATACACCCTCTGTCTGTCTCTATACTGTAACACCGACTGTCTCTCTATCAGTCCATACTCCCTCTGTCTGTCTCTTTACTGTAACACCGACCGTCTCGCTATCAGTCCATACACCCTCTGTCTGTCTCTTTACTGTAACACCGACTGTCTCTCTATCAGTCCATACACCCTCTGTCTGTCTCTATACTGTAACACCGACTGTCTCTCTATCAGTCCATACTCCGTCTGTCTGTCTCTATACTGTAACACCGACTGTCTCTCTATCAGTCCATACACCCTCTGTCTGTCTCTTTACTGTAACACCGACCGTCTCGCTATCAGTCCATACACCCTCTGTCTGTCTCTATACTGTAACACCGACTGTCTCTCTATCAGTCCATACTCCCTCTGTCTGTCTCTATACTGTAACACCGACTGTCTCTCTATCAGTCCATACACCCTCTGTCTGTCTCTATACTGTAACACCGACTGTCTCTCTATCAGTCCATACTCCCTCTGTCTGTCTCTATACTGTAACACCGACTGTCTCTCTATCAGTCCATACTCCCTCTGTCTGTCTCTTTACTGTAACACCGACCGTCTCGCTATCAGTCCATACACCCTCTGTCTGTCTCTTTACTGTAACACCGACTGTCTCGCTATCAGTCCATACACCCTCTGTCTGTCTCTTTACTGTAACACCGACTGTCTCGCTATCAGTCCATACTCCCTCTGTCTGTCTCTTTACTGTAACACCGACCGTCTCGCTATCAGTCCATACACCCTCTGTCTGTCTCTATACTGTAACACCGACTGTCTCTCTATCAGTCCATACTCCCTCTGTCTGTCTCTTTACTGTAACACCGACCGTCTCGCTATCAGTCCATACTCCCTCTGTCTGTCTCTATACTGTAACACCGACTGTCTCTCTATCAGTCCATACACCCTCTGTCTCTATACTGTAACACCGACTGTCTCGCTATCAATGCATACTCCCTCTGTCTGTCTCTTTACTGTAACACCGACCGTCTCGCTATCAGTCCATACACCCTCTGTCTGTCTCTATACTGTAACACCGACTGTCTCTCTATCAGTCCATACTCCCTCTGTCTGTCTCTTTACTGTAACACCGACCGTCTCGCTATCAGTCCATACACCCTCTGTCTGTCTCTATACTGTAACACCGACTGTCTCTCTATCAGTCCATACTCCCTCTGTCTGTCTCTATACTGTAACACCGACTGTCTCTCTATCAGTCCATACACCCTCTGTCTGTCTCTATACTGTAACACCGACTGTCTCTCTATCAGTCCATACACCCTCTGTCTGTCTCTTTACTGTAACACCGACTGTCTCGCTATCAGTCCATACTCCCTCTGTCTGTCTCTTTACTGTAACACCGACTGTCTCTCTATCAGTCCATACACCCTCTGTCTGTCTCTTTACTGTAACACCGACCGTCTCGCTATCAGTCCATACACCCTCTGTCTGTCTCTATACTGTAACACCGACTGTCTCTCTATCAGTCCATACTCCCTCTGTCTGTCTCTATACTGTAACACCGACCGTCTCGCTATCAGTCCATACACCCTCTCTGTCTCTATACTGTAACACCGACTGTCTCTCTATCAGTCCATACTCCCTCTGTCTGTCTCTATACTGTAACACCGACTGTCTCTCTATCAGTCCATACTCCCTCTGTCTGTCTCTATACTGTAACACCGACCGTCTCGCTATCAGTCCATACACCCTCTCTGTCTCTATACTGTAACACCGACTGTCTCTCTATCAGTCCATACTCCCTCTGTCTGTCTCTATACTGTAACACCGACCGTCTCGCTATCAGTCCATACACCCTCTCTGTCTCTATACTGTAACACCGACTGTCTCTCTATCAGTCCATGCACCCTCTGTCTGTCTCTATACTGTAACACCGACCGTCTCTCTATCAGTCCATACTCCCTCTGTCTGTCTCTATACTGTAACACCGACTGTCTCTATCAGTCCATACACCCTCTGTCTGTCTCTATACTGTAACACCGACCGTCTCTCTATCAGTCCATACTCCCTCTGTCTGTCTCTATACTGTAACACCGACTGTCTCGCTATCAGTGCATACTCCCTCTGTCTGTCTCTATACTGTAACACCGACTGTCTCGCTATCAGTCCATACTCCCTCTGTCTGTCTCTATACTGTAACACCGACTGTCTCGCTATCAGTGCATACTCCCTCTGTCTGTCTCTATACTGTAACACCGACTGTCTCTCTATCAGTCCATACACCCTCTATCTGTCTCATTACTGTAACGACTGTCTCTCAGTCCATACACCCTCTGTCTGTCTCATTACTGTAACGACTGTCTCTCAGTCCATACACCCTCTGTCTGTCTCTATACTGTAACACCGACTGTCTCTCTATCAGTGCATACTCCCTCTGTCTGTCTCATTATTGTAACATCGACCGTCTCTCTATCAGTCCATACTCCCTCTGTCTGTCTCTATACTGTAACATCGACTGTCTCTCTATCAGTCCATACACCCTCTGTCTGTCTCTATACTGTAACACTGACCGTCTCTCTATCAGTCCATACTCCCACTGTCTGTCTCTATACTGTAACACCGACTGTCTCTCTATCAGTCCATACTCCCTCTGTCTGTCTCTATACTGTAACACCGACTGTCTCTCTATCAGTGCATACTCCCTCTGTCTGTCTCATTATTGTAACATCGACCGTCTCTCTATCAGTCCATACTCCCTCTGTCTGTCTCTATACTGTAACATCGACTGTCTCTCTATCAGTCCATACACCCTCTGTCTGTCTCTATACTGTAACACCGACTGTCTCGCTATCAGTCCATACTATCTCTGCCTGTCTCTATACTGTAACACCGACTGTCTCTATCAGTCCATACTATCTCTGTCTGTCTCTATACTGTAACACCGACTGTCTCGCTATCAGTCCATACACCCTCTGTCTGTCTCTATACTGTAACACCGACTGTCTCTCTATCAGTCCATACTCCCACTGTCTGTCTCTATACTGTAACACCGACTGTCTCTCTATCAGTGCATACTCCCTCTGTCTGTCTCATTATTGTAACATCGACCGTCTCTCTATCAGTCCATACTCCCTCTGTCTGTCTCTATACTGTAACATCGACTGTCTCTCTATCAGTCCATACACCCTCTGTCTGTCTCTATACTGTAACACCGACTGTCTCTCTATCAGTCCATACTCCCTCTGTCTGTCTCTATACTGTAACACCGACTGTCTCGCTATCGGTGCATACATCCTCTGTCTGGAGCAGGATCTATTGGACACAGTTTGTCCCTCCCACTGCAGGGTGACACAGACAGGAGGAGCTATGGGACACAGAGTCTGTCCCTCCCACTGCAGGGTGACATAGACAGAAGGGAGCTATGGGACATGTAGTCTGTCCCTCCCACTGCAGGGTGACACAGACAGAAGGAGCTATGGGACACGGAGTCTGTCCCTCCCACTGCTGGGTGACACAGACAGAAGGGAGCTATAGGACACGGAGTCTGTCCCTCCCACTGCAGGCTGACACAGCCAGAAGGAGCTATGGGACACGTAGTCTGTCCACCCCCACTGCAGGGTGACAGACAGAAGGAGCTATGGGACACTGCAGGGTGACACAGACAGTGGGAAGTTGTAGAGCTTAATCGAGAAAGGGGCAATGCGAAATAGTTTGACCATCTAGTTGCTCGGTCATGCTGTAGTATTTCTTTAGGTTTTGCTGTTTGATAATACGGATTGTTTTTTGTTTTGTGTTTTGGTATAGAATCTATGATGAATGGAGAGTATCTGTCTCAGGCACCAATCACTGAAGGGCTCATTTTATCTACTGGTTGGTCGGAAAATCCCATCAACCCCGAAAGGAAATGTCAGCTTCCTGAAGTGAAATACATGTATGATTCTGAGTGGAATAGCAAGACTATTTCTGACATATCCACCATATTCCCTGCAGAAGTAAAGATGCCATTTCAATGCTTTGTCTGCGGGAAAGGATTTGGACATAGACATAACTTAGCAAAACATCAGCGCATCCATACAGGAGAGCGTCCATATAGCTGCACGCAATGTGGAAAAAGCTTTATCCAGAAACAGCACCTCACCAAGCATCAGAGGCTGCACACTGGTGAGAAACCGTATACATGTCCGGTATGTGGCCGTGGTTTTAGCTTGAAGCACAATCTGACGACCCACCAGAGAATCCACACTGGGGAGAAGCCATACGCATGTGCTAAATGTGACAAGACCTTCAGTCGCAGGGAGAACATGCTCATCCACCAGCGAGGCCATGAGAAAATCAAAGAGACCAGAGATTTTCAACAAGTGGATCCTCCGCTCTGTCATTACCCTGTAGGTCCACTGTCCTTTCCAGTAGTCCAAGAGGAGGATAATAAGACCCATTTGAATTTGCCAAACAGGGAATCTTCAGTGAATGCCAAACCTTTTATATGCCCTCAATGTGGAAAACGCTTTGGCAATAAACAGACTTTTGTCAATCATTACAGGATCCACACTGGGGAGAGGCCATACTCCTGCCCTCAATGTGAGCGTCGCTTTGTACAAAAGCAGCATCTGACTAAGCATCTTCGTGTTCATACAGGGGAGAAACCATATACATGCAGCCAGTGTGGACGCAGCTTCAGCGTGAAGCATAACTTATTTACTCATATGAAGACCCACACTGGAGAAAAACCATATACCTGTTCTCAGTGTGGAAAACGCTTTACTCGCCGGAACACTTACCATTTACACCAGTCCATCCACTGCAGGAATAAACCTTCATTACTGCAAACTTTTGACACTGTGCATGCAAAATCACCACAGACCCTGCCAGAGGTAAATATTGCTCCAAAAACCTTAAACTTTAAAAATGGACTTCTTCCACGGAGGCTGCAGTCTGGTTTAGGAATATATACCTGTAACATCTGTTTAAAAATGTTTAAGCACAAACATACTCTCATAAACCACCTGAGGATCCACTCCGGAGAGCGACCATACCCCTGTGAGGTGTGTGGAAAAGCATTCATCCAGAAACAACACTTGACTAAGCATCAAAGGCTACACACTGGGGAGAGACCATATCTCTGCAACCACTGCAATAAGAGCTTCAGCGTCAAGCACAACCTGATGGTCCATCAAAGGATCCACACTGGGGAAAGGCCCTACACCTGCACTGAATGTGGCAAGAACTTTAACCGCAGGGCGATCCTTACAGTACACAGAAGAACACACTGCAACAATAAACCTAAATCCATACCTCCTACCTCCCACATGACAGAACCTGGAGACCCAAATATTTACCAAGAAAAGTGTCTGCTAATTGAAGATAATGGTGAGAGCATTACTTTACAAGATTCCACAGTGACATCTCTAGTGGCATCACCATTCACATGTTCCAGCTGTAGCATGCGCTTCAGGACAGAATTAAGTTTGCATAGACATGAAAAATCTCATATTGAAACGCAACATTTTTCCTGTATAAAGTGTGGCCAAAGCTTTTCACAGAAAGAGCAGCTCTTGGAGCACCAGGATCTTCATTCCAAGGAGACGGCCCACGACTGTGATCAGTGCGGAAAAACATTCCTTCAGAAAACACATTTAACCAAGCACAAGAAGATGCATACTGGACACAAAGCTTACACATGTGATACATGTAAACAAAGCTTCAGTTTCAAGCACAACCTTCTCACTCACCGCAGAACACACACTGAGGACTATCCATACCCCTGCACTAAATGTGCCAAGAGCTTTAGCCGCAAAGAGACATTGCAAATTCATAAGCAGAGTCACCAAAGACGTTTCACTCATAGTAGCACCTCGGTGGAGATGCATAATAAGCATGAAACAAGAACAGAGTACAAATATTTCCACGATCAACCACACAACCAAGGCTTCAAATGTTCAGTGTGTGACAAAACATTCACCCAGAAGAATAACCTTATGAATCACCTGAGAATCCACTCTGGGGAGAGGCCATACCCTTGTCAGGTTTGTGGAAAAAGCTTTATTCAAAGACAGCATCTGACAAAGCACCTTCGACTGCACACTGGGGAAAGACCCTATGCCTGCCACGAGTGTGGGTGGAGTTTTAAACTAAAGCACAACTTGAAAACCCATCTGAGAATTCACACTGGAGAAAGACCATATGCCTGTGGCCATTGTGGCAAGAGTTTCAGCCGTCGTGGTATCCTACTCTCTCATGAGAGAACACATCACCAACAGACTACTCCAAGCAGTACTGAGGAGGGAGCCCAGATTGTAGTAGTAGTGGAGGAAGATGAAGAGGAAATAAAAAAGATCATGCAACAAGAGAAAAGGAGGCCATATCAGTGCAACCAGTGTAAAAAGAACTTCAGCCATTTGTTCACCCTGATCAACCACCAGAAAATGCACTCAGGAAAAATGCCTTACATCTGTACTGACTGTGGGAAACACTTCACCCAGAAGCAGCACCTGACCAAGCACCAGTGTGTTCACACAGGGGAGAAGCCTTTCACGTGCAAGCAGTGCGGCAAAGGATTCAGATTTAAACACAATCTGACAAATCACCAGAGATTGCACAATGGAGTCAAACCCTTCAGGTGTGCACACTGCAGCAAGACTTTTAGCCAGAAGGTCAACCTGATTTGTCATGAGAAGAAGTGTTGTCCCAGCATATGTAGCAAGAGTGACAACCTCTGCCATGATGATGGAGGTCATATCTCAGTCTGAATGAGAAGCTCTTGTGAGTTGATGGAGCATTTATATGGGTCTGACTGGAGAACTCTCACAAGATGATGGAGATTTTCGTTGGTTCTGTAAAAGATAATGGATTGTAGGGAAGAACTTCTCAAGGGATGGGGAGTAATAGTTAGCCTTATTTATAGCTGGAGAATGTACAACTTCAAGACATATAAGACATGAACTACAACATCAGGATCAATTAAATAAACTGGTAGAAACCATGGATAGAGACCGTTATGCATTTCATGATAGGGGGCCCTACGATAGCTGAATTGATGGTGACAAGAACCTACACTGTGGAGAGGTCGTACTCTTGTGGAATATTAATGCCACTCATGCACAGTGTAACAATGTTTGCACTGAATCCAGGAAAGGCTGCATGAAGTTACGGCACAAGTGACATCAGTATCAGTGCCACCCTGTTTCACTATGTCATTCATTTTAATATCAGACTATAAAACTAATGAATTGATTACATTGACTGTTGAAGTCTGGAAGGTTTTGGTGCATTAGAAAGACAGGTGTGTCTAGCAGCACCAGTTAAAGAATAAGTGCTTTAGGATCTGTATGTAGATACAGGAGGGGGTTGGTCCTTCACCATAGAAATGTTGGAGCAATATTCATAAGTCCCAGTTCCTATGTGGAATGCAATAACAGCAGGTAGGTCAGCATTTAGTGACCCTCATTGTGAATGGTTAGAAGAAGCCCGCAAAATCCATTAAACTTCTGCAGAGTGTGTGCATTGACTGTGACTTGTAATATACTGCACCTAAATTGCTGACATAAATATAATAGGATTCTGAGCCTGTTTTGTTTATAAAACAAGTGGATTTGGTGTAAAAGACGTGTAACACGTTTGCTGGGTACGTCACATATAAATGGCCCCAAATGGCTAGTGAGAGGGGTCCATGTTAAAGCTCTCAGCGAGGTATCTGTTCGCTTTGCCACCATACCATTCTCATAGTGAGTCATTGGTGGCAGTCCAGCAATATATTGGCAAAGGCTATCATTTGACATGCTGTGGCAGTGTCCCCCGATCCAGTCCATGCCGTCTGTCTACCTGCTTGCTGTGCACAGAGAGCTGCATGCACCAGGCTGTTGATTGGCTTTCAAGCTGTCTGAATACTGTGTCAGTTAGCCTAGTAGAACATTATAGGAATAGGGGTTATAGGTTTGGAACTAGTGTTGGTTCAGTTCTGCCAGTTTAGTAACACAGATTCCTTCACTAAGGAGGACAAAGATAAATCTGCTAATTTGAACTCTCCGAAATCCTGGAAAGGGTATAGCTGTGGCGGTTTTCTGTATCTGGGAGATGAAGCAGGATTCACTTCTAAGATCTTTGATGTAGTAAGACACACAGACCTGTGAAATGTGTACTTAAAATTCAATATGTATGTGAAGAAATTACTGCAGTGAGATGGTCTAGTGGAAAGAATCAAAATGCCCGATATTAAGTAGCCTAAGTTATCTACTTTTGAAAATGGTATGCGGATGCCACGATGGAGGTAAAGTGCATTTGGGGGTCTGATAATTTTGCAATGGTGGGACACACACAGTCTGCAATATAATAAAAACTAAATCTAATAAATTTTGGCAAGGGCCATTTTTTTATGTGAATGTGGTCTTGGGCAACTTTGCCTTTCAACTACAAATTTGAAATTCACTTTGATTTCCTGAGAATTCCCACTTTAGTAAATAACGCTGTTACGAACCCTGATGTGGTAGCCATCAGTTTGTCTGTTTCCACCCGAACTGCTATGAGCATGAGTGATTATAGCTTGCAGTTCGGGTTTCCATTGGTCTCTTTCTTCCGATCAGATACAGCTTTCCCAGCAGATTCTCCCAATGCAGTGAACAGGTACCCAAACATCAGCCAAAACTTGATGAAGGGTGTAACGGATCACCTAGCACCCCAACTGGATACCTCAGTTGAAGGGTGCTCCTAGCGCTTCCTGAGGACTCCAAGCACTGCAACACCACAACCACCGAACCAGAGAAGCATATGCATGCTCTCAAGCATATGAATGCTGTAAACAGCTGAACAGGAAAAGCATTCAATCAGCTTACACTCCTGGCAATCAGCATACAATCCAATTCCCCCAATAACGAGACGACACTTCGTTTTGAGGTCAAAGCAGAACTGACTGTACTGGCACATACAGCCTCTTTTATTCCCAATCCACAAACATAGTACTGCCCACAGGGTTTTACAGAACAACCAATCAATATGTACAATACACACAGACACTCCCACACAAAATCCCCCCCTCTGCCTGTGATATGATTACTGAGCACAATGGGTAATATAATTATCACAGACAGAGAAATACAGTTTTATAAAACATATCACAGGGACCCCAAAACATGCAATAACCCCATATTCACCCAGATCCGTTCAGTAGTTTGGAAGATACAGTTTAATGCAGATTCCGCAGAACATATACAGATTATATGAAAAATAATTACTGTATAATGTGTCCCCTGTTGTATAGTTTAAAACTACAGCACGATGTCTTTGTGCACCAAATACCGGCGAGATGGTACCTGGAGTAATATAAGAAATATATATAGTAAAATGGTATTGATAGTATTGCTTATAAGTCAATATTGATAAAACACAGTATACATATGCATTACATCTGCAAATATTACACCATACAATAGCCTTAATATATGCAAAATGTAAAAGTACTGGTTGATAAAAAAGTGAGTTTTTTTTATCTCTTCTATCACTATAATTCCTCAGATACCTCGATATAGATTAATATAATCTCTCAGATACCTTGATATAAATTAATATAATTCCTTAGATACCGCGATATAGATTAGTATTATCCATCAGATACCTTAATATAGATTAATATTGTAGCGCTGATTTCCCACAGCTGAACTCCACCAATGTATCCATAGGATGCAGGAACAAATACAAATCCAATAGGGTAAATGGCACGATCAGCAATATAATCCACAGATATCCCATCACCTTTCCCAATAACTGGACGAGACACAGTATCAGGAGCAGAACTGAAACCTTTAATTACACAGCTTGCTTATAAAGGGTTCTCCCTTGCAAGGGAGGGATTTACAGTAATTAGTACATTAGCCAATAGTACAGTAGTTACCTCCCATACATATCCTCCCCTCAATGTGACACATAATCCACTTATCACTTATTCACTTTTACCACGATTCTGGATGTACCCCAAAACAGCCTGGTACAGTTATCTAAGTGGTACCCCTAGGTAGACCTGATCTGGGTGTGACAGTTACCTCCCACACATTTACTCCCCTTAGAGTGACACATAATCCCATTAAATGTGCTGTACTTTTCCCCAAAACCTGGATGTACCCTAAAACAAGCAGATAGCCTAATACTTAGGGTACCCCCTGGTAGCCCTGATCTGGGTGACTAACATATCCAAAATTCACCCAGATCTGACCAGGGGTTCGGGAGTTAGGTGGAGGGTGTAATTTGACCGACCGCACACGAGGTGGTATCCGAAAAGGGTTCCATGCATTTTGGCCCTGCGGTCAGTCTTTGTTCGGGAGGTAAAATACATAAAAAATACTGCCATCCACGATTAACTTTTCCTTCATACGAATCCCCTCGTTTCGGTACTTTAAAACTACCGAACGGGGGTTTGATTAACCTTCCCGTTCGGGAGTTATGGAGCTCTGGAGGTCTCAGCGGTGTGTGGGTAATCGAGTGTCCAATTTGAGTTCCAGACACTCGACGACCAAACACCGCTGAGATTTTAGTGCGTAAGATGGCCGCCGCCACGTGTTCGTATACCGAACGGCGGCCACCCAGATATCTCCACAAAGTACCTATTAACTTGCGGTTAGAGAAGTGTGAGCGATTAATAGGCGACACACTTCTCTCTGGGGTGGTCCATTAGTTCGGTAGTTTCTATTCGTATAGAGTACGGATGGAAAATACCGATTAACATACGAATAATACATATAAGTTAACCATAGCAATGGGAAAAAGAACACACGAATCACAATTTCACCACAGTCTTTCAGGACAGCCCTAATGCCGTCTGCTACAAATATAATCCCTCAGATACCTCGATATAGATTGTAATGGATCTCCCTGTACTCCGGCTGGATACCTCCGCCAAAGGACCGCTTCCTATCTGGAACAGGGGAAAAACCTCAGCGCTTCTGCCCCGAGTCGCCGTGGCTTGACTGGGGTCCTGGAACCGAATAGGGGACTAGCTCTATCCACACCCAGGGACTGGACGACACTCAGTCTTGGGAGCTCTAGTCCTTACAAGGACCCCTCTGAATCCTCCACGCTGGAACAGCAATTAGCCCTTTCCCCTCCCAGTTACTAGACAACACATAGTTCTGGGAGTACAAGCTGGAATTTTTTAATCTGGCCAGATGGCCTGCTTTTATAGAATTTCAGGACACTCCCACACAAACAGAATAATCCCTCTCCTGTACTAGTTACAAGTTACAAACTCCTCCTCTGTGCCTTAGAGATAATTGGGTCAGGAACTGAACTAACTCAATTATCTCCAGGCACAGAAAACCATACAATATTACAAAACACCAAAAATACCTTTAACACACATAAAATCCCCACAAACTTACATTCCCTGATCTGGGTGAGCAGCATATCCATAAATCACCCAGATCGGTTTAGGGGTTCGGAATTTTGACCGACCGTGCACATGGTCCTATGCCCAAAACAGTTCCATAAAATGAGTGCTAATGGTCGGTCAAGTTCGGTAATTTAAAAACGAACAAACTACCAAACAGAATCCATAGTTCTACCCTGGAGATTGTTCACCTTGCTCGTGGGAACGTTTCCACTGAACAGTGCCCGTCTAAGTCGTATAGAACCGAACATTCATATAATCCCCTCAGATACCTCGATACAGATTAATATAATCATCTCAGATACCTCGATATAGATTAATATAATCCTCTCAAATACCTCGATATAGATTAATATAATCCCTCAGATACCTCAATATAGATTAATATAATCCCCTCAGATATATCAATATAGATTAATATAACCCTCAAATACCTCAATATAGATTCATATAATCCATTAGATACCTTGATATAGATCAATATAATCCTAATAATCCTACAAACACCTCGATATAGATCAATATAAACCTCTCAGATACCACGATATAGATTAATATAATCCTCTCAAATACCTCAATATAGATTAATATAATCCCTCAGATACCTCAATATAGATTAATATAATCCCTCAGATACCTCAATATAGATTAATATAATCCCCTCAGATATATCAATATAGATAAATATCCCCTCAAATATATCAATATAGATTAATATATTCCCTCAAATACCTCGATATAGATTCATATAATCCATTAGATACCTCGATATAGATTCATATAATCCATTAGATACCTCGATATAGATTCATATAATCCCCTCAGATACCTCGATACAGATTAATATAATCATTTTAGATACCTCGATATAGATTAATATAATCCCCTCAGTTACCTCGATATAGATTAATAAAATCCATCAAATACCTCGATATAGATTAATATTGTGATGGACCGCCTGGCACCCCGACCGGGTACCTCCGTCAGTCGCTGCTTCCTAGCACTTGCGAGCACCATCAGCACTGCACTGGAACACCATAACCACCATAAACCCCACAAACCGCCTTGGTTGGGGTCTCGCTGTCCTCCACCCACCCTGGACCCAAGACCAGGATCCAGATTCCAGTGGGTATGTGACAAAATGCCTTTTGTCACTGGGTTTATTGGTGACAAGCTGCCCTTTACCCCTGGCTGTTGGAGGAGCCTGATTGCCAGCCTCTTACCTGTTGACTATGGTCCCTGGGAGATTTGGCCCTTCGGGTGCAACATTTGGGCATATTGGATTTGTATGGTGCTGCTGCTGGCCCTTTAAAAAACATCCGTGGACATATTATGACTTTTAGGAACAATGTCCCTTTAAGACTGTGTAGCAGATTGCATTCAGGCTGTCTTCAATATTATGTATGCTATTATGTGTTTGGTAAATTGTTAATGTGTAGGTTCTATGTGATAAATGTAACAGTATGTATTTTTATGTCTTTTATTGTCCTTTGTCTGCCATGTGGCTAATGGAGTTTTGCCTCGGTCCTTGGAGATAATTGGATTACTTCCCAATTATCTCCAGGATAGAGACTCTGTGGAACTTGTTTTGAGCAGAAAAGCCATGCTTCATTTGGTCACAAAGGACTTTCCCTTAACTTTTGAACCACTGGTCTGATTCGTGCCATTTTTTAATATGTTGTTCCCCTGAATGGATTGATTGTGAATATGCTTTTAGAGTATGGTTGTATGGTTTTAGAGTTATGAAAGTTGGGTAAAAAGTATGTTTTAACTGTATGTGTAATTGGGTTACCTCCCAGGATAAGGGGAGGGAATCTGTGGGTTGTAACTGAGATGTTATTGGTTGTTTTATACCTCCCTGTGGGCGGTCCTGTATTGGCAAAGATTGTAATAAAAACCAGACTGGGTGTGCCAGCAGCTCAGATCATCTTGGACCTTCATGAAGTTTCGGCTCATGTTTGGGGGATTGGAGAACTACACTCTGGGGATTGCTATAATCACTATACTCCCCAGGGTATAATCACTAAGCTCTGCTAAGAGCTTGTTTTTGTTCCTCCTCTCTGGAATTCGGAGAGGTCCACCTACTGGAAGCTGGACCCTGGTCTTGGGCCCAGAGTGGGTGGAGACGGTGAGACCCCAACCAAGCTGCAGCGTTTCGAGGGGTCTGCAGTGGTTATGGTGTCGGGCAGAGTGCTTGGAGTCCTCGGAAAGCACTAGGAGCATCGGTCAGAGGAGGGTACCCGGTCGGGGTGCCAGCGGTTCCGTTACAGGGTAGACCTCTCCTAGTCCAGAGAGCGAAGCAGGCTGCTCTTATAAGAGCAAGTGTTGTGATCCAAGGGAGTATAGTGATTATAGCAATCCCCCAAACATGAGCCTAGACTTCGTGAAGGGTAAAATTAATCTCAGTTTAATGGTAGCCACAACTGGCCTTTTATGATAGTCCCCATGCAAGGGGCACTCCTCCCTTTACCGGAGAGTAAACCACAGTAGAAATAAATACATAGGTCCAGGACACTCCCATACAAAATCAGATAATCCCTCCTCTGTGCCTGGGAGATAATTGGATCAGGAACTGTACTAAACTAATCAAATTATCTCAGAGCACAGAAAAAACATAAATTTTTACAAACCCCCAAAAATACCTTAAAACGCACAAAACCCTCCAAAACATCCCTAGATAGCCCTGATCTGGGTGACCAACATATCCAAAAATCACCCAGATCAGTTCAGGGGTTCAGGAATTTCCTGGAAGACATAGTTTTGACCGACCGCACGCATGGTCACATGCCCAAAACAGTTCCATGAAATCAGTGCTAACGGCCGGTCAACTTCGGTAGTCTTTTACAGGTTTCCTTGCAGGGCCCATAGTCTCTGGGCAGGAGACTGTCAAGCAAGCTCCTCCAGGAGCTCGTGGCAAACTTACGTGGGAAAGGGAGTTTGTCACAAATATAATCCGTCAGATACCTCGATTTAGATCAATATAAACCCTCAATATAGATTAATATAATCCATCAGATACCTCGATATAGATCAATATATAATCCATCAGATACCTCAATATAGATTAATATAATACCTCAGATATCTCAATATTGATTGATATAATCCCTCAGATACCTCGATATAGGTCAATATAATCCCTCAGATACCTCGATATAGATCAATATAATCCATCAGATATCTTGTGTGTCACGCCGCCCGCCGGCACTGCTCCTGTCAGAGGGCAGCATGAATCCCCACAAACAAAGGGGAATACTGCCAAACACTTACCAGAGGTGACATCTCCTCTGCTCAACAGCCGGGTCTGTATCATTAAGGGCGCCACCCGCTTCTGCTGTGAATAATAAAGGGTTTCCTGTTTAACCCTTAAAGGGCCAGATCAATTAATTTCATATGGATGTGTTACACACATAGCTTGATCACATGTTTCCCTACAGCCTATCAGGTAACGCCGTTAGCTATTTAAACCTAGTTTGTCCATTTATCAGTGCCCTGTCGTGGTTTCCAGTTGGTTATCCGAGAGCACGTTCCTTGTATTGATTTCTTGTGTATCTGACCTTGGCTTCCCTTATTGACTATCCGATCTCTGTATTCTTTGACTTTTGGCTTGGCTCCTGACTATTCTGATATCTCCATTCCTTGACCTTTGGCTTGTTTATCGTTTGTGTTATCCTTTGTCTTTGCTTTTCCCTATCTTGTGTCTTTTGCCTTTAACCCCTTAAGGACCAAACTTCTGGAATAAAAGGGAATCATGACATGTCACACATGTCATGTGTCCTTAAGGGGTTAAACTTTAAATCCAGCCATACTAAGGCCCGGTAATACGTCTTAGGTATTTACTTTATATCTACTTAAATTCTGCGTGTTGGGCATCTACAGTAATCCTGACACCTTGATATAGATTAATATAATCCATCAGATAACTCGATATAGATAAATATAATCCTCTCAAATACCTCGATATAGATTTATATAATCCATCAGATAACTCGATATAGATACAAATAATCCTCTCAAATACCTCGATATAGATTGATATAATCCATCAGATACCTTGATATAGATTAATATTATCCCTTAATATAGATTAATATAATCCATCAGATACCTCGATATAGATTGATATAATCGCTCAGATACCGCAATATGAATTAATATAATCCCTCAGATACCTCAATGTAGATCAAATTAAACCTCTCAGATACCTCAGTACAGATTAATATAATCCATCAGATACCTTGATATAGATTAGTATAATCCCTCAGAGAACTCGATATAGATTAATATAAACTCTTGATATAGATTACCCTCAGATACCTTGATATAGATCAATATAAGGCTCTCAGATACCTCAATAGAGAGTAATATAATCCCTCAGATACCTTGATATAGATTAATATAATGGCTCAGATACCTCGATAAAGATAAATATAATCCCTCAGATAACTCGATATAGATAAATATATTCCTCTCAGATACCTCCATAAAGATTAATATAATCCATCAGATACCTTGATATAGATTAATATTGTAGCGGAACCCCTTTTTGGCTGTCCCATCTGTAACAGATCCCCCTGTTTTGCATTTGATCTGCAATCTATTTTGCATCAGCCACCTACCACGTTACCTGGGAACCTCTACCCTTTGTTTTATTGCCATCATCTACCTTGCCTTGCACTTAAAGACAAAAACTGTTTCTGGCCCTTTAATTGTGTTGTGCAAAGAATGGGTACGTTTGATATGGCACTTCGGATACAGCCGAAGTGCCGAAGTAGTCGAAGTAGCCGCCATTAGACAATCGAACACGTGACGGCGGCCATTTTAATGCAGTCGAACGCGGTCAGCGGTGTGTGCGTCAAATCCCTGGAACGGAAATCGTCCACACATCTGAACGAACACCGCTGACCTGTACCTTCCCCTACCCTTCGACACCGCGGCTGGAGACTGTCCCATTCGAAGATTCGAACACCTGTTCGAATGGGACTTTGTTATCTTTTTCATGGGAAATAGACTGCCACTCGACTAACGACCACCGCAGAAGTTTAACCCCGTTCTACTTCGACACTTCGACAGAAGTCGAAGTGCGTTCGACGATTCGAACGCCGCCTTCGGATGGGACTTTGTCAATTTTCAAGGCAGAAATAGACCGACCACACAGCCTGAATCTGTGGAACTGTTTTGGGCATGCAAACAGGTGTGCGGTCGGTCCAAAGAGACTTTTTAAATATCTATGGAACCACTGAACCGATTTGTACGAATTTTTAATATGTTTTTCCCCAAGTTGTGTGGTTCATAAAAATATAAGTCTTATTCCTGTGTGATACAAAATTATAAAGTTATAAAATTTTATAAAAATGTTTAAGTTTTAGCTTGGAGATAATTGAGGATATACAGTAAGAAACTCAATTATCTCCCAAGCAGAGGGGAGGGAATATGTGGGATGTAACCGATATCTGATTGGTGAATGCCTGATTGCCTGTGGGCGTCTCCCTTGCAGGGGAGCACTGCATAAAAGCAGAGTACCTGCCATTAAACATCAGTTCTACTCCTGATGCTGTGTGTCGTCCAGTGATTGGGAAAGGTGATGGGATATTATTGGATTTTATTGCTGACTCTGCTGGATATTCTCTGGGATTTATTACTTGTTCCTGCATCCTCTGGATATATTGGTGAGAAATCAGCTCTCCACTACAAATATAATCCCTCGATATAGATTAATATAATCCATCAGATACCTCGATATAGATTAATATAATCCTTCGATATCGATTAATATAAACCCTCGTTATAGATTAATATAATCCCTCAGATACCTCAATCTAGAATAAACGAATCTCTCAGATACATAGAAACATACAATGTGACGGCAGATAACCATTCGACCCATCTATTCTGCCAATTTTCTAAATACTTTCATTAGTCCCTGGCCTTATCTTATAGTTAGGATAGCCTTATGCCTATCCCACGCATGCTTAAACTCCTTTACTGTGTTAACCTCTACCACTTCAGCTGGAAGGCTATTCCATGCATCCACTACTCTCTCAGTAAAGTAATACTTCCGGATATTATTTTTAAACCTTTGCCCCTCTAATTTAAGACTATGTCCTCTTGTTGTGGTAGTTTTTCTTCTTTCAAATATAGTCTCCTCCTTTACTGTGTTGATTCCTGTGGCAAATCCAGCCACTCAGAGACCGTAAATTGTAGTTTAAACTGACTTGTGTAATTTTCCTGCTATGCTTTGTATTTTGCAATGTATGCGGCATTCGTATGTTACAACACACGAATACCGCTAATGTTAAACCTACATATCCACGAACAGTGAATTCCCGCACTGTTCGTGAGTTAAGCAAAGTACCAAATGGGAGACCACCCATAGACGGTCGTGTGTCTCCAATTAGGTACTTTGCAACATGGTACTTTGGTACTTTGCAACGTGGTGGCCATCTTTGTTTGCGGAAAGCTAGCAGGGTTTTCTCATTGAGTGCCTGGAACTAAAATCGGATACTCGGCAACACAAGCCCCGCTGGACTTCCAAGCCATTCGGGAGTTTACCGTTTTCGGTATTTTCATTCCCTCAGTTCAGGCAATCGTTTAAACGAATTGATCCTGATAAAGGAAACTGAACGGCGTTCGGTTAATTGTGCTGGGATCTGGGCGCAAGTTCACTTAACTGTGCGTCCAGGTCCCAGCTATGTAATAAAGGGTTAAACAGCTGTATGACATAAAAATTGTGTGAGTTATGGATTTTAATACAAAAACTGTATTCCTCTGTACCAAGGGATACTCCCATTAGCAATGCATTCTGTGATAAGTATCTCCTTGGTACAGCAATGTATGATGGGTAAAATATGTGTAAAACCCAGTCCCCCATGTAGTCCCCTACTGGACAAACCCTGCATTGGGACTTGGGAAACCCTGTACATCTGTCCACATAAATACTGTGCCTGTAATTAAAAACCTGTTGACCTCCAAGCTATGTGTCGTCTAGTTCTTGGGAGGAAGGGATTGTAACTACGCTACCTGCATTTTGCTTTTTTGGGATCTGCTTATCCTGTCTACCAGCGGAGATGCCGTGGATAATACTACTACTCCGCTACAATTCCCTTTATGTATTTAAATTAGGCATGTGCATGGGGAAAATTTTCGGTTCGGTTCGGCATTCCGAAATCCGGGATATTCGGCACTTCAAGACTTCGGAACTTCGGCAATTTTGGAATTTCGGGACTTCGGCACTTTGAGACTTCTATTGCAGCCGCTTAGTAGATAACTCCCTAATTCCCACGGTATTAGGGAGTTATCTACCAAAAGGCTGAAAGACCTTTGAAGGTCCTCCCCCCTTATTTTACTGTAGGGCCCCCACCCACCGCTCAGGGGTGGGGGCCATGGGGGAGGATGTTAGGTCCCCCCCCCTTTTTAGTATTTAGGGCCCCCACCTGCTGCTCAGGGGTGGGGGCCAGGGGGAGAACAATAGGCCCCCCCATTGGTATTTAGGGCCCCCACCCGCCGCTCAGGGGTGGGGGCCAGGGGGGAGGACATTAGGTCCTCCCCCTTATTTTACTGTAGGGAGGACCTCAGGGACCTCAGGGGTGGGGGCGGGCAATTTTTTTTTGTTTTGTTTTTTTTAACATTGAGCAGCCTAGTATTAGTAAATTTCAGCCTTTTAGCAGATAGCTCCCTAATACCGTGGGAATTAGGGAGTTATCTATGTAGCGGAGGCCTGATCTTTCACAGGTTAACTCCACTATAGATCCCAGTGAGGCTCAGGAACAAGTAGTAAAACACCATGAAGCAGTAATTCCAAATAAAATAATCCACGAATATCCCCATACAGATCCCAATGACTGGACGACACACAGCATCAGGAGCAGAACTAACTTTTAATTCACACAGCCTCCTTTTAAGACATTCTCCCATGCAAGGGAGGGATTTGCAATAATTAGGACAGTAGCTAATGAAGTGACAGTTACCTCCCACACATTTACTCCCCTTAGAGTGACACATAATCCCATTAAATGTGCTGTACTTTTCCCCAAAACCTGGATGTACCCTAAAACAAGCAGATAGCCTAATACTTAGGGTACCCCCTGGTAGCCCTGATCTGGGTGACTAACATATCCAAAATTCACCCAGATCGGACCAGGGGTTTGGGAGTTAGGTGGAGGGTGAAGTTTCACCGACCGCACACGATGTGGTATCCAAAAAAGGCTCCATGTGTTTTGGCCCTGCGGTCGGTCTCTGTTCGGTAGTACAATCACATAGTAATCCTTGCCATCCACAGCTACTATTACATTGCCTTTATTCCCCTGTTCGATACATTGTTTGTACATTAGTTATGGAGCTCTGGAGGTCTCAGCGGTGTTCGGTTGTTCGAGTGTCCGATTTGAGTTCCATACACTCGGCGACCAAACACCGCTGAGATTTTTATGCGTAAGATGGCCGCCGCGCGTGGTTCGTATGCCGGACGGCGACCACACAGGCACTTAGCAAGTATCAATTAGGCTGCGGTTTAGAAAGTGTGAACGCCTAACGAGGCGCACACTTCTCACTGGGGTGGTCTGATGGTTCCGAGCCCTCATACGGAAATTATACACACTTTTCCTATAGACATAGATACAATTATATGAATGCATTTTTACACGAATTATACAGGACAGGCTTAATACAATCTGCTACTGTAACGGACCGTTTCAGCAGAAAAGGGGTAAAAATCCGTTTAGGCGATAATCCCCTTTTCACAGACAGGCACAGCTACTGTAAAATCACCAAACCTCACGAATTGGATATAGGTGAATGCATCAAACTCCCGAACTGCATACAAGGGAATAAGGTTGTGGCGGAACCCGCCTCGCCACTGGGCATTGGAGGGGCCTGGCTGCCTGCCTCCTACCTGCTGACTATGGCCCCTGGAAATTGGTACGTTTAAAGAACTATATTTGGGCATGTTGTACTGTATATTGATGCTGCTGGCCCTTTTAAAATCATCTGTGGACATATTGGGACTTTTGGGGATACTGTCCCTTTAAGACTGTGGAGCATATTACAGTATACTGCCTTTAATATTATATATGTATTTAGGTGTTCAGTTAACCTGGGTTATATGTATGCAGCATTCATCTGATTGTTCGGTAGAATCACTCCATTCATTATGCTGAGTGAAACTACCGAACAACCAGACCACCCAGGAGTAAGTGTGCCTCCAATTACCGTTTGCAACAATGTTGCAAACGGGTAATTGGCAATCAGTGTAGTGTGGGCTTTGTCCTCTGGGTGGCCGCCATTCGGGAAACGAACACGTGGCGGCGGCCATCTTATACTCCCGAACAGCGGTGTTTTGCCGTCGAGTGTCTGGAACTAAAATCGGACACTCGACTAGGCAAACACCGAGTTTGTCTGGTTTTAATCCATAAAGGGCAGAAATCACCTAACATTCCTAAATCACAATGGATATGGATTGACACCTGACATATGACATATTGACACCTTGACATATGGATTGACACCTGTCCTTCAGAGACCCTGATACACACTGACACAGAGCAGAATAGGGACTATTCCCCCTACATATCCTATGGATTGACACCTATCCTAAGGATCCCTGATACACACTGACACAGAGCAGAATAGGGACTGTTCCTCCTACATAGGGTCACTTGGTAGATATGGATTGTGGGGATATTTATGGGATAATAATTTTAACAGTTGAGAAGTTGCCCACTAATTCAACTCTCAGATCCCAAAGATCGTTATCGTTGTAAGTGAAATGTATACCATAGAAACATAGAATGTGACGGCAGATAAGAACCATTCGGCCCATCTAGTCTGCCCAGTTTTCTAAATACTTTCATTAGTCCCTGGCATTATGCCATCCACTACCCTCTCAGTAAAGTAATACTTCCTGATATTATTTTTAAACCTTTGTCCTTCTAATTTTAGACTATGTCCTCTGGTTGTGGTAGTTTTTCTTCTTTTAAATATAGTCTCCTCTTTTACTGTGTTGATTCCCTTTATGTATTTAAATGTTTCTATCATATCCCCCCTGTCTCGTCTTTCCACCAAGCTATACATGTTAAGATCCTTTAACCTTTCCTGGTAAGTTTTATCCTGCAATCCATGAACCAGTTTAGTAGCCCTTCTTTGAACTCTCTCTAAGGTATCAATATCCTTCTGAAGATATGGTCTCCAGTACTGTGTACAGTACTCCAAGTGAGGTCTCACCAGTGTTCTGTACAATGGCATGAGCACTTCCCTCTTTCTACTGCTAATACCTCTCCCTATACAACCAAGCATTCTGCTAGCATTTCCTGCTGCTCTATTACATTGTCTGCCTACCTTTAAGTCCTCAGAAATAATCACCCCTAAATCCCTTTCCTCAGATGTTGAGGTTAGGACTCTATCAAATATTCTGTACTCTGCCCTTGGGTTTTTACGTCCAAGATGCATTATCTTGCACTTATCCACATTAAATGTCAGTTCCCACAACTCTGACCATTTTTCTAGTTTACCTAAATCATTTGCCATTTGGCTTATCCCTCCTGGAACATCAACCCTGTTACATATCTTAGTATCATCCGCAAAAAGACACACCTTACCATCAAGACCTTCTGCAATATCACTAATAAAAATATTAAAGAGAATGGGTCCAAGTACAGATCCCTGAGGTACCCCACTGGTGACAAGCCCAAGCTTCGAATATACTCCATTGACTACAACCCTCTGTTGCCTGTCACTCAGCCACTGCCTTACCCATTCAACAATATTGGAATCCAAACTCAAAGATTGCAGTTTATTGATAAGCCTTCTATGTGCAACAGTGTCAAAAGCCTTACTGAAATCTAGGTAAGCAATGTCTACTGCACCACCCTGATCTATAATTTTAGTTACCCAATCAAAAAAATCAATAAGATTAGTTTGGCATGATCTCCCTGAAGTAAACCCATGTTGTCTCTGATCTTGAAATCCATGTGTTTTTAGATGTTCAACAATCCTATCCTTTAACATGGTTTCCATCACTTTCCCCACTACTGAAGTAAGGCTTACTGGCCTATAGTTGCCCGACTCCTCCCTATTACCTTTCTTGTGAATGGGCACAACATTCGCTAACTTCCAATCTTCTGGGACTACTCCTGTTAACAATGATTGGTTAAATAAATCTGTTAATGGTTTTGCTAGTACACCACTAAGCTCTTTTAATAGCTTTGGGTGTATTCCATCAGGTCCCATTGACTTATTTGTCCTTACTTTTGACAGTTGAAATAGAACCTCTTCCTCTGTAAACTCACGTGTAATAAATGACTCATTTATCCTTTTTTTAACAGAGGTCCCTTTCCTTCATTTTCAGCTGTAAATACCGAACAAAAATATTAATTGAGGCAGTCAGCTAGACCTTTATCCTCATCTACATACCCTCCTTCTTTTGTTTTTAATCTAACTAATCCTTGTTTTACTTTTCTTTTCTCATTTATGTATCTAAAAAAAAAAGTTTTGTCCCCCTTTTTTACTGACTGTGCTATTTTCTCTTCTGTGTGTGATTTGGAAGCTCTTATAACTTGCTTAGCCTCTTTCTGCCTAATCTTATAGGCCATTCTGTCTTCCTCACTCTGTTTTTTTTTATAATTACTAAATGCTAACTTTTTGTTTTTTACTATTTTGGCCACATCTGCGGAGTACCACAGTGGTTTCTTGAATTTTTTGCTTTTACTGACAAGCCTAATGCAATTTTCTGTTGCCTTCAGTAGTGCAGCTTTTAAATAATCCCATTTATTTTGGACTCCATTTAAGTTGCTCCAGTCTGATAATGACTCCTTTACACATATTCTAATTTTAGAAAAGTCTGTTTTTCTAAAGTCTAAAACTTTTGTTTTTGTGTGGTGTGACTCAGTCACTGTTCTTATATTAAACCACACTGACTGATGATCACTGGATCCTAAACTTTCACCTACAGTAATATCTGATACCAAATCTCCATTTGTTAACACTAAATCTAGTATGGCCTCTTTACGAGTTGGCTCCTCAACGACTTGTTTTAGAGACAATCCCAGTAGGGAGTTTAGAATTTGTGTGCTTCTGGCACAAGTAGCTATTTTTGTTTTCCAATTCACATCAGGAAGATTAAAGTCACCCATGGTGATAACTTCCCCCTTCATTGTCATTTTAGCTATTTCTTCAACTAGTAGATTATCTAACTCTTCAATTTGTCCTGGGGGCCTATAAATCACACCTACACGAACTACTGTGTGATTACCAAATTCTAACGTAACCCAAATGGACTCTATGTTCGTCTCACTAACCTTTATTAGGCTAGATTTTATGCTATCCTTCACATACAGGGCCACCCCTCCCCCTTTCTTGCCTTCCCTGTCTTTTCTATATAAAGAGTACCCTGGTATTGCTATGTCCCAGTCATTTTTTTCATTATACCATGTCTCAGTAACAGCGACTAAATCTACACTATCAGTTGCCATTATTGCCACAAGTTCATAGATCTTATTCCCTAAACTGCGAGCATTTGTAGACATGACTCTAAGCTTATCATTTTTTAACACACTTGCTACAGGCACCTTCTGTCCTTGTTTTGGGGGACAATTGGATTGATGTTTTATCACCCTTTTGCCCCCCCCTCCTAGTTTAAATACATCTTAGCAAAACCTCTGAACTGCTCACTGAGAACATTTGTTCCCTTTTGAGGGGGAAATAAAATCACAAATTGTTTATAAAAATAGATAATTTTTATTTTTAACAATTTAAATAATAATAATGAGTAACATGCATGATAATAATCAATGGAATTTCAGTATAACATGAGTATGCAATACAATTGGTAATATAAAAACATTTCCCAATGGTTAACGCAGTATAGAATCTATAACATAGCTGTCAAGACTGATTTACGATGGGCTTCACAGAGAAGGAATGTGAAAGTTTCACAGAGAGACAGAGCTGCAGCGTAAAGCCATAAAAACTTAGCTGACAGAGTAACCCTTTCAATGCTGGCTAGACCTCCTAAGTAATTAAGATCTACTCTTGTGTAATTTTAAATAAAATAAGATTTAACCCAGTCATTAGTCATTAGTCATTTCCTTGAATTCATCCAATGAGAAATCTACATGTTCTATAAGCTGATATTTTATTAATTTGTCTAAACAGATATTTTATCTTATTTTAGAGCAAATCAATACAGCTGGATAAATATCACGATATGCTAACATGTGATATGTCACATAAATACATTAATGGTTATTATTAATCCCAGCTGCAGATGGGATGCTATAACCATATATATATTCTTTAGTAATTAAGATTTCTAAATATTGAAATCTGATCGTGATTTATTCAGTCATATATCATGCTATTAATTTTAATTAATTTTAATTAATTAATTGAAGCCAGTATATTTACCAGTTAAGTAGATATTTTCTCATCAGATATTCTCAGGTAGCTAAGTGTCAAGGAATGTTTCTCTGTCTTTTCTTCCTTAGCCTGTTTCCGACTCTTTGCATTCATCTGCCCCCTCTCTGCATCTCTGAATGCCCGAATGCTTGAATCCTCTCTCTCCCTTTGTCTTAACTTTTAAAGGGCCAGATTCTCTGTTCGTCAGTGGCTAATAATCCAATGGGAACACTGTGGGTGTGGTTCCTTTCTAGGTAACCATTTTAGTATTTGGACTCTAGATGGCAGTCTTGTCCCACTAAACATACCTACCCAGGAAAGAGTTAACTTTTCCTGGTGGCTATTTTGACGTCATTTTGGCTTATCTATATAGTGCCTATAAGTCAAGTATCCTTTCACTTCAAAGGGTCTTTCTCAGTTTTGTCCAGACTATATGTCTGCAAATTCTGCTATAATTTCTAAAATTGACAGTTCTTAAACTTTATTTCAACTTCCACTATAATGGGACGTTGTTAGATATAGAAAGTAAAATTTAATTATTTAATCTTCTCTGTCACCTATGTCTGGGTTTAGAATTTATTCTATTCCATTAGCAATTTAGACAGTCTCTTGTATTCATCCCCCTGCTTTCATTGTATCACTGGGTTTGTATATACAACGCATTCCTTTAGGTTCAAGCTAAGGTTAGTGTAACAGAAAGGATAGAAATTTTGTGTCTTTTTGTTAACTTGAACATAACAAAATGGAGTCTGGTCTGTTCAAAGTGACTTCAGAATATACACTTTGTATTTCTATCATAGCACAAAATGTCTGCCGATATAAATACCCTGACAGGATTGACACCTGTCCTCAGAGACCATGATACACACTGACACAGAGCAGAATAGAGACTGTTCCCCCTACATAGGGTCACTTGGCAGATATGGATTGACACCTGTCCTCAAAGACCATGATACACACTGACACAGAGCAGAATAGAGACTGTTTCCCCTACATAGGGTCACTTAGCAGATATGGATTGACACCTGTCTTCAGAGACCATGATACACACTGACACAGAGCAGAATAGAGACTGTTCCCCCTACATAGGGTCACTTGGCAGATATGGATTGACACCTGTCCTCAGAGACCATGATACACACTGACACAGAGCAGAATAGAGACTGTTCCCCCTACATAGGGTCACTTGGCAGGTATGGATTGACACCTGTCCTCAGAGACCATGATACACACTGACACAGAGCAGAATAGAGACTGTTCCCCCTACATAGGGTCACTTGGCAGATATGGATTGACACCTGTCCTCAAAGCCCCTGATACACACTGACACAGAGCAGAATAGAGACTGTTCCCCCTACATAGGGTCACTTGGCAGGTATGGATTGACACCTGTCCTCAGAGACCATGATACACACTGACACAGAGCAGAATAGAGACTGTTCCCCCTACATAGGGTCACTTGGCAGATATGGATTGACATCTGTCCTCAAAGCCCCTGATACACACTGACACAGAGCAGAATAGAGACTGTTCCCCCTACATAGGGTCACTTGGCAGGTATGGATTGACACCTGTCCTCAGAGACCATGATACACACTGACACAGAGCAGAATAGAGACTGTTCCCCCTACATAGGGTTACTTGGCCAATATGGATTGACACCTGTCCTCAGAGCCCCTGATACACACTGACACAGAGCAGAATAGAGACTGTTCCCCCTACACAGGGTCACTTGGCAGATATGGATTGACACCTGTCCTCAGAGACCTAATTGTGTAATAATGGTAATACTATTACCTATTATATAGTATTGGCAGGGGCAAGGAAATGCCCTCTAAATAGATGGGTATAGGCAGAGAGTATGGAGACCGGAGTGATAAAGTGTCAATAAGGTGATATAAAGTTAAATGTATCACAGACACACAGCCACCCTTTCTCTTAGCTAGTTTCCAGAAATGCTGGATAGGTAGAAGGGCTATAAAGACCCGGAGAGGTCTAAGAAGAATCCTCTAAACTAGCCCTAATCTCCTTAAACACCTTCAAGGGTGTTCTAAGCTAAAGCTCAATCTAAACGTTTAGATGACTGCCTAATTTCCCATCACAGATGCTGGCTAGGAATAACAGTGTGCAAGACAAAGAGTGGGTCTAAGTGCCCATAGTGCAGTAAAGTATCCCTAGTGAAGTGAAAAAAAGAATAACGAGCTGGCGCCCAAGAGAATAACGAGCTGGCGCCCTATCAGGGGACGTGTATATGGCATCGATTTTAGGAACCGGGAGATGGAAAAAGATGCTTGGTCTGTCCTCCTACTTCAAATTTGGGGCACTGCACGTGCAATCTAATGTGCCACCAGATAGGAGTGGTGTGTTAAGTAGTACTATTCCTATCAGTTTAATCCCTGTTATGTGCCTTTTTTTCTGTTTGGTTTTTGAAGCCACAGTGCAGCACCAGAGGGCCGAAAAATTAGGCATGTACACATGCCTGAAAAATTAGGTATTGTTGCAGCGGCCATAGAAATTGATGTTTGTTTCACAGGCAGAAAGTGCCCTAAGACATGGCGGCTTGAACTCTAGTTGGTGGCGGATAAGTCACGCAAGTCAACCGGCATTCAGAGCTAAAATACAGCAGCATGTGGACCATTTTTAGCCCAAGGCAGCTCATCTCATCAGGCCTTTTTTAGTCTGTAACGGCAACCCAGGTTGTGAGAGGGTATAAGCCGTTGGAGACGTCATTTTCCCTGCAAGCTGCTGTGGAGAAGTAAAGCTGGTAAAGCACGATATCCAGAGCGAGAGTCAGGTTCAGCTTTAAAAAGGAGCAGAATAATATTCCCAAATAATCCCCTTCCAAGAACGAGACGAGGCTACGTTTTGAAGGGTCAAGAAGAACTGAGGACTGGAACACCCAGCCTGGTTTTTATTACAGATACATGCAAAAAGAACACACCCAGGGGGAGGTATAAAATCACCAATCAGATACAGGGTACAACCCACACATCCCCTCCCCTCAGATAACCATTTAACACAAATAACATGTACAGTAATTTGTCTAAGTTCTGGATGTACCCAGATAGCCCTCGTCCAGGGGACCAACATATCCAAAAATCAGTCTATTCGGACAAATTGTTCGGGAGTTATGAGGTTCCAAAGTTTTGACCGACCGCACAGACCAACTAGCCGAAAATAGTTCCATAAGTTTTGGCCTTGCGGTCGGTCTCCGTTCGTACGGTGAAAAGATAAGAAATTCTTGCCATCCAGTCGAATCTCGGTGGTCGCTTGAATCCCCATGGGTTGTTAAGTCTTTCTACCGAACGGCAGGGCGTCCCCGGTGCTATGGAGGTCTCAGCGGTGTTCGCCTATTAGCGTAGCCGATTTTAGTTCCAGACGATAACTGGCAAACACTGCTGTTCGTGCGCAAGATGGCCGCGAACACGTGCAAAGTCCCGAAATGGCGGCCACCTATACTTTACACAGTGGATTCGTGCAAACCCATACGAACGGAGGAAATGGAACGAACACTGGCTATAAACTGCAATTCCCTTGATTATTCTGACAGACACCAGGCACTTGTAAGGATCCGTTACATAGTCGAATGTATCGCCCATCCCTCATTCATCTTAATAAAGGTGAGGTAATATAGACTTTTTTGACCTAGGCGACTTCTCTTCTCAGTGACAATACCTCCTGCTGCACTAAAGGTCCTTTCTGACAGGACACTTGAACCGGGGCAGGCCAGAAGTTCTATCACAAATTGGGATAGCTCAGGCCACAGGTCAAGCCTGCACACCCAGTAGTCAAGGGGTTCATCGCTCCTCAGAGTGTCGATATTTGCAGTTAAGGCGAGGTAGTCTGCTACCTGTCGGTCGAGTCATTCTCTGAGGGTGGATCCCGAAGGGCTGTGGCGATGCGTAGGACTTAAAAAGCTCCGCAAGTCCTCCATCAACAACACGTCTTTAAAGCATCCTGTCCTTGCCGGCGTGGTCGTGGGAGGAGGAGGATGACTTTCACCTCTTCCCCTGTTAGATTCCCGTATGTGCCTACGCAAAGCAGTTGTACCTAGGTGGGTGTTGGACTTCCCACGACTCAGTTTCTTATACGCTGTGTAAAGCATACTTTTTAATTTATTTTGCAAATGCTGCATTCTTTCCGACTTGTTGTAATTCGGTAACATTTCCGCCACTTTCTATTTATACCAGGGGTCTAGTAGCGTGGACACCCAGTACAGGTCGTTCTCCTTCAGCCTTTTTATACGAGGGTCCCTCAACAGGCAGGACAGCATGAAAGACCCCATTTGCACAAGGTTGGATGCCGAGCTACTCATTTCCCGTTCCTCCTCCTCAGTGATCTCAATGAAGGTATGTTCTTCCCCCCAGCCACATACAACACCACGGGTACCAGATAGGTGACAACTCCCTGGGATGCCTGTTGTGGTTGGTCTTCCTCCTCAAAGCCACATTCCTCCTCTGACTCCTCTTCCTCACAATCCTCTTCAAGCATTGCCGCAGGTCCAGCAAGCGATGCTGATAAGGCTGTTTCTGGTGGTGATGGTGACCACAACTCTTCCTCTTCACGCTCATCTACGGCCTGATCCAGCACTCTTTGCAGGGCACGCTCCAGGAAGAAAGCAAATGGTATGATGTCGCTGATGGTGCCTTCAGTGCGACTGACTAGGTTTGTCACCTCCTCAAAAGGACGCATGAGCCTACAGGCATTGCGCATGAGCGTCCAGTAACGTGGCAAAAAAATTCCCAGCTCCCCAGAGGCTGTCCTAGCACCCCGGTCATACAAATATTCATTAACGTCTTTTTCTTGTTGGAGCAGGCGGTCGAACATTAGGAGTGTTGAATTACAACGTGTCGGGCTGTCGCAAATCAAGCGCCTCACTGGCATGTTGTTTCGCCGCTGGATATCTGCAAAGTGCGCCATGGCCGTGTAGGAACGCCTGAAATGGCCACACACCTTCCTGGCCTGCTTCAGGACGTCCTGTAAGCCTGTGTACTTATGCACAAAGCGTTGTACGATCAGATTACACACATGTGCCATGCACGGCACATGTGTCAACTTGCCCAACTTCAATGCCGCCAACAAATTTGTTCCGTTGTCACAAACCACTTTGCCGATATCCAGTTGCTGCGGAGTCAGCCACTTTTCCACCTGTGCGTTCAGGGTGGACAGGAGTGCTTGTCAGGTGTTACTCTCTGCTTTCAAGCAAGTCAAACCCAAGACGGCGCGACACTGCCGTATCCTGGGGAGCTGGGGGGGTGCCGTTGATGTGGAGCAAGACGCAGCAGCAGAAGAGGACTCAGCCGAGGAGGTTATGGAAGAGGATGGAGTAGGAGGAGTAAAGGAGGTGGCAGCAGGCCTGCCTGCAAGTCGTGGCGGTGTCACCAACTCCTCTGCAGATCCACGCATTCCATGCTTGGCAGCCGTCAGCAGGTTTACCCAATGCGCAGTGTAGGTGATATACCTGCCCTGACCATGCTCAGTGGTCAGATGGACCCTTGCCCCAACACTGTGTGCCAGACATGCCATTACTTCCTTTTGCACAATTGAGTGCAAAGAAATTCCGTCCGGGTACCTTCCACTGCGGTATCCCAATAGCCACAAATTTTTTGAACGCCTCAGACTCCATGGTAAAAGCTGGTGGGCTAATAGTTCAGACAAGCCAGCTGTCAGACGCTGGGCAAGGGGGTGACTTTCTGACATTGGCTTCTTACGCTCAAACATGTCCTTGACAGACACCTGACTGTGGGCAGATGAGCGGGATCTGCTCAAGGCGAGAGACGGAGTGGTTGAGAGGGGGCAAGGAGGACAGCAGTGGTTGACGTGGCTGAAGATGCTGGACCAGGAGGAGGATGGCGGCTTTGAGTTTGTGTGC
Organism: Pelobates fuscus; assembly: GCF_036172605.1. Classification (NCBI taxonomy): domain Eukaryota; kingdom Metazoa; phylum Chordata; class Amphibia; order Anura; family Pelobatidae; genus Pelobates; species Pelobates fuscus. The sequence continues at coordinate 389,979,870 of NC_086320.1, read as the reverse complement.
TGCTTGTACTCATGTGTTGATCCCATAGGCGTTTGTGATGTGCGATTATGTGCCTACGCAAAGCAGTTGTACCTAGGTGGGTGTTGGACTTCCCACGACTCAGTTTCTTTTGGCACAGGTTGCAAATGGCATCGCTGTTGTCAGAGGCAGACACACAAAAAAAATGCCACACTGCTGAGCTCTGTAATGACGGCATTCTGGTGGTGGACACAGCATGCGTTGATTGGCGTGCTGTCGGGCTGACCCCGGGTGCCGATGCATGCTGTCTGACTGTGCCACTAGCTCCTTGCGACAACCTCCCCCTGCTTCCAACTCGTCTCCTCCTCCTCCTCTCTGTCTCCCCATCTGAACTTTCCCCCTGTTCTTCTTCTTGCCGAGCGGGCACCCACGTGACATCCATGGACGCATCGTCATCATTAACCGCTTCACTTGTATCTGACAACTCAGCAAAGGAAGCAGCAGTGGGTACAACATCATCATCATCACACCGTACGTCCATGTGTGTAATGCTGCCTGCCTGAGACATATCCCTGTTATCTACATTCCTCTGGCAATAATGGTTGCGCATCACTCATTTCTTCAAACGGATGTGTGAATAACTGCTCTGACATACCAAGTGAAGTGGCTGTGGTGCTAGTGTTGGTGGTGGCGGCAGGCGGGTGAGTGGTATCTTGAGAGGTGCCCGAAGCTAAGCTGGAGGAGGATGGTCCGTCAAGGTTCCGAGCGGAAGCTGTAGAAGATTGGGTGTCCTGTGTTAGCCAGTCAACTATGTCCTCAGAGGGTACGTGGCCTCTGAAAACTGGGCATTATTCTAGGGCCAAAGGGAATCACAGCACCACGACCACGATGGCCCCTGCGGGGTGGCCTGCCTCTGCCTGTCTTTTTTTTTTGGATTAGTGGTACTATGCGTGCAAGCTACTATGAGACCAGATATGAGTGGAATGTGCACTGGCAGAGGTTGGCAGAGTACACGCTGTAGGCCTGACACCCGCTTGAAGACAATCTATAACAGTGAAAAACTTTTTTTCTTTTTAAATGCACGCTATAGTGACACCAGATATGAGTGGCAAAGTGCACTTGCAGAGGTTGGCAGAGTACACGCTGAAGGCCTGACACCCACTTGAAGGACACTGACTGCTATTAGCTTACAGTGAAAAACTTTTTTTCTTTTTAAATGCACGCTATAGTGACACCAGATATGAGTGGCAAAGTGGACTGGCAGACGTTGGCAGAGTACACGCTGAAGGTCTGACACCCGCTTTAAGGACTGCTATTAGCTTACAGTGAAAAACTTTTTTTCTTTTTAAATGCACGCTATAGTGACACCAGATATGAGTGGCAAAGTGGACTGGCAGAGGTTGGCAGAGTACACGCTGAAGGCCTGACACCCAGACGCTTGCAGACAACTAACTGCTATTCAATCTATTACAGTGAAAAAAAATTTATGGTTTTTAAATGCAAGCTTAAGCTATTGTGACAACAGATATGAGTGGTGGCACTGGGCAAGTGGGCACAGTATCCACTGTGAGCCTGACACAGAAGCTGGCAGGCAGGCAACTGCAATTACATTACACAGAAAAAAAACAAAACAAAAAAAAACAGACTGATGTTCTAGCCCTAAAAAGGGCTTTTTGGGGTGCTGTCCTTACAGCAGAGATCAGATGAGTCCTGCAGGACTGTAGTGGACACTGAATACCCTAGCCTAGCTATCAATTTCCCTATCAAATGAGCAGCAGCTACACTTTCCCTCCTCTATCTAAGAATGCAGCTTCAGAATGAATCTAAAATGGATGCTGTACAGGAGGTGGGAGGGTCTGGAAGGGAGGGTCTGCTGCTAATTTGCTGGAATGTGTCTGCTGACCGTGAGGCACAGGGTCAAAGTTTACTCAATGATGACGAATAGGGGGCAGATCGAACTGCGCATGTGTTCGCCCGCCGTGGCGAACGCGAACACACTATGTTCGCCAGGAACTATTCGCCAGCGAATAGTTCGGTACATCACTATGCCTTGGTTAGTCCAGCAACCCACCCACAAAACATAGTCAGTAGTGCAGCCCACGCACAATGAAAAGTTACTGCACCTGGGGTAGTGGGTAGCTTGTCCATGTCCAGGGGCTCCACCACGGGTCTGGGGGTTATTAGCCCTCCGGATCGGTGGGTTGCTGAGTGGGCAGAGACCAGCGGTGCTCTGCCCTGGTGCCAGCGCTACCACGGGAGTAGCCTGATTGGAGCCCAGCTGAGGAGAAGGGATAGTAGGCGCCTCCCTCTGGACCTGGTGTTGCTGCTGGAGGGGAAGACAGGCTGTCTCCCCTTTTTAGTATAGGACACTGCCCCTGGGGAGATGGGTAAACAGGCTCCCCTCTCTGACACTCTCTCTGCTGTTGAAGAGGGAGACCGACTGTCTCCCCTTTCCATAAGTTGTCCTGTCGCTGGGGTGAGAGACCAACTGTCTCTGCTCCCTGTAGGACACTCTGCCGCTGGAGAGGGAGGACCCTGCTCTCCACTCCCAGTAGCTTGGGCGCAGAGACCACGGTCCCATCTGCGCTGGTGGAAGGCTTAGTGTCTCCCCTTGGTGGGCTATGCTGCCGCTGGTGAGAGGGGGTAACAATCTCCTCTCCCTTACACACTTCCAGCCGCTGGGGAGAGGTGGTAACAGGCTCCTCTCCCTGACATTCTTTCAGCTGGTAGAGAGGGGGACCGACTGTCTCCGCTTCTAATAGTGCGCTCTGCCACTGGGGAGTGAAACCAGTGGTCTCTCCTCCCTGTAATGTACTCTGCCGCTTTCTACATCATACTGCAATGTGCATTCTAACTCCACGTTTGTGGTTTTGGCAGGAAAAAAAAGTTATTAGTGCAAAAAATAGGTTATAACCGCAAATGTTTTAACACTGTGGGTAAATGCATTATATATTGTGTGTTATATATTATTTATTAATCATAAATACATTCATATGTTGTATGTTTCCTCTATAACTGTGCACAACAATAGAAAAGTATCTGTTGTTACTATACATACTGTGGCGGAACCCACCCCGCCACTGAGCATTGGAGGGGCCTGGCTGCCTGCCTCTTACCCGCTGACTATGGCCCCTGGAAAACTGGTACACTTAAAGATTTATATTTGGGCATATTGTACTGTATCTTGCTGCTACTGGCCCTTTTAACAGCATCTATGGACACATTGGGACTTTTGGGACTACTGTCCCTTTAAGACTGTGAAGCATATTCTAGTGTACAGCCTGTAATATTATATATGTATTTATATATGTGTTAAGTTTAACCTGGGTGATTTGTATGCAGCATTCATCTGATTGTTCGGTAGAATCACTCCATTCATTATATTGAGTGAAACTACCGAACAACCAGACCACCCAGGAATGAGTGTGCCTCCAATTACCGTTTGCAACAATGTTGCAAACGGGTAATTGGCAATCAGTGCAGTGTGGTCTGTGTCCTCTGGGTGGCCGCCATTCGGGAGCCGAACACGTGGCGGCGGCCATCTTAAACTACCGAACAGCGGTGTTTTGCCGTCGAGCGTCTGGAACTAAAATCGGACACTCGACTAGGCAAACACCGCTGAGACCTCCAGACTTCCAGGATTTCGTGGGGAAACTACCGAACGGCCCGCCGTTCGGTAGAAAGAAACTCACGAACTAGGGGATTCATGTGAATCCCCCTTAGTCTCTATAACACCAGCAATTCGTCTGTTTCATTCCCTTGTTTGTGACTGACCGCAGGGCCAAAATGCATGGAACTGTTTTCGGATACTTTACCCATGCGGTCGGTCAAATCTTTGGAAACCCATATCTGCCGAACCATTCATCCGAATGACTTGAATTTTGAGTATGTTGTCCCCCCTGTTTTTGGGGTACATCCAGGAATTGGGGAAAAGTGTGTACTGTATAATTGGGTTAAGTGTTAATCTAAGGGGAGGAAATGTGTGGGAGGTACATCCATGTGATTGGTCAATTTCATCCTCCCCCTGGGAGTGTCCTGTATGTACCTGTTTGTGAATAAAAGCCAGGCTGGATGAGCCAGTCCAGAGTTCCTGTTTTAACCTCAAAGTGATGTGTCGTCTCATTATTGGGGGAAGGATTTATTGTATGCTGTTCCAGTTGACTGCTAGGAGTACAAGCCTATTCGTATGATTCCTATTCAATGGTCTACAGCATTCATACGCTTGGGAGAATTTAAAGGTTTCTCGGATTCGGTGATTATGGTGTCTGCCAGAGTGCTTGGAGTCCTCAGGAAGCACTAGGAGCATCCATTAACGGAGGTACCAAGTCGGGTTGCCAGGTGATCCGTTACACATACAGTCTTGCCCAGCATCCCTGTAGGGCCGGTAGAGAGACCGTAGTCCCATCTCCACCTGCCATCTGTGGGTCTTCCCAGTACCAGTCTATGAGGTCCCTCAACATTTGAGAGTAGGGACCACCTGCTTCTGCACCCGGTAACTCCGGCTGCTGCTGGGGATCTGGGCCAGCTTCCCAGCATCCCAGTGGGCCCGGTGGAGAGACCTCGGTCCCATCTCCACCTGCCTGTTGTGGTTCCTCACAGGAGCAGTCTATGAGGACCCCTACTTCGGGTTCCTCTGGCCGCCTCCAGGGGAAACGGTTAACCTCCTCGAATGCACCCTCTCTGTGGCTGCTGTAACACTCCTTCCGCTGAGCATATTCTCTCTCTTTCGCCAGCCGGAATTCTCGGTCCATCCTTGCGTTTCGCTCGGCTGTGACCTGGTTCCAGATCGCCTGGCATATATCCATGGGCACATTATCACCATACTGGGCCATTCGCTGCCTCACCTCGGCCAGCCAATCATCTCCAAAGCCAGAGCCTTCCATACTTGTCTGCTCCAAGTCACTGGATACATCTGCTCCCAGGGGCGCTGCACGAGTGCTAGCGTTGCCCTCAATTTGTAACTCCACGAATGGTGTCTCCGAGCTGCTTTACCTCGCACTAGGACGAGGTTGTTTTCGCCACAGTAGCCCTTCTCTGAACTCTCGCTAAAGTATCAATATCCTTCTGAAGATACGGTCTACAGTACTGCGTACAATACTACAAGTGAGGTCTCACCAGTGTTCTGTGCAATGGCATGAGCACTTCCCTCTTTCTACTGCTAATACCTCTTCCTGTACAACCAAGCATTCTGCTAGCATTTCCTGCTGCTCTATTACATTGTCTGCCTACCTTTAAGTCATCAGAAATAATCACCCCTAAATCCCAGATGTTGAGGTTAGGACTCTATCAAATATTCTGTACTCTGTCCTTGGGTTTTTATGTCCAAAATGCATTATCTTGCACTTATCCACATTAAATGTCAGTTGCCACAACTCTGACCATTTTTCCAGTTTATCTAAATCATTTGCCATTTGTCATATCCCTCCTGGAACATCAAAACTGTGACATATCTTAGTATTATCAGCAAAAAGACATAACTTACCATCAATGAGAAAAATCTCAGGCACTCACTGTGATTGGTTCCGGACAGATTTATGACAAGGTTTCGACCTATACAGGTCTTTATCAAGCAAACACCACAGTGACAGAATTGCATTTATATACACACGATACAAACAAATAATCATTGTTTAATTACCAATTTCATTAGATAAACATATGTTTTAAATAATTCAATCAATAAATCAAAGCATTGCATCAGAGCCTCAAAAGACATTGAAAAAAAATGAACAAGTAAAAGGCTACGAAAAAGAATACAAGAAGATAAAGGAAATCCAGATTTCTGTCTGCATCCACATTCATAAACACACATATCTTTATCAATAAAGGGATCAACTAATCCAAATGATATAATAGAATGAAAATACCTGAGTTTGAAAAAGAGCGCGGAGAAAACGGACCGCCTACTGTGCGCACCCGTGCATGGTTACGTCATTCTGGCAAAAGAGGATAAAGTACGGTGGCTGCAGAGGGTAAAAAAGAACTTGCACCCCGAGCGCATGTGCGGAAAAAAGCCTAACCGCGCATGTGTATACTGCTCTAGCAGTGAACTAGGGCGCATGTCTCAGGTACGGGTTGCGCACAGTGTAGCGGAGAGCCGATATCTCACAGCTATTCTCCACTAAAGATACCAGTGAGGCTCAGGAACAAGGTGATGATAAATCCACAGGCAAGGTTTCCAGCAGGTATAGTAATACAGCAGTATCCCAACAGCAATCCCAATAACTGGACGACACACAGTTTCAGGAGCAGAACTGCTGGCTGGCACATCCAGCCTGCCTTTTATTTCCATCTTACACACATAAGACCGCCCACAGGGGAGGTGTAAAATAGCCAATAGCATAACGGTTGCAACCCACAGACTCCCTCCCCTTAGCCTGAGAGATAATCCACTTATTATACAGTTTCAAACATAACTTTTACACAATATCTATAACTTCTACAATATTGTTTATGTTACAAACATAAAACATACATTTTCTTAATCAGCAGACTTCAATTAGTAATACTCTCAAAAATCAACCCAATCCCCCCAGTAGATCAATAGTTAGTTGGAGGTCCCTTTATGTCAGGATCGGGACAGGGATCCAACACGCAGAGTACAAACAGGTGGTAGGTACGTATACCGGACCTTAGAATGGCCGGACTTAACGTAAGGAGTAAGTAGAGAATGGTCTAGGAACAAGCCGAGGTCGAGGGAACGAGAGGACAGGTAAGCGAGAGACAAGCCGAGTCAAAGGGTAACAGAGATAAACAGGGTAGTACAAACAAGCCGGGTCAGAACCAAAGAGACAACTAGAATACAAGAGCACTGAGTGACTAGACAGGCTAGAACCACGGCAGGGCAATGAGCAGATGCCGAAAGCCTTACTTTATACCTTGATTCTAGAGGGTAATCACGCCCCCCACGAGTCCTGATTAGTGCTCGGGACTTGACTGACAGGTCGACCCGGGTTGGCGTCATGACGTCGACTACTGAGCGTCGCGTCATATAAGGAAGTGGATCCCTCGCGGTCAGCTTGTAAATGGCCGAGAGAACCGCGAGGAACGGAAGAAACAACCCCTCTGGGAGGATAAACGTCTAAGTCTCTCACCTCCTCTGAGAGACTACAGGTACCCTGAAACTTTATGACCGACCGCAAGCACATTTTCCTGCCCAAAACAGTTCCATGGATTTGGGCTGTGCGGTCGGTCAATTTCTGGCATAAAAACGGCTAAGTCCCGTTCGAAGTGTGGCCGGTACTTCGACTTTAGTCGAAGTGGAGTCGATGGTAAGGGTCGGCGGGGTTCGAAGTTAAAATGGCCGCCGCCACGTGGTCCTTTGTTCGATGCCGTGCACTTCAACGACTTCGACAACGTCGACGACTTCGACAACTTCGATTACTTCGGCACTTCGACGGTATCCGAAGTGCCCATTTAAAGTTGCAACACTGCCCCGAGGTAATCCAAGGGCCAGGAACAGTATTTGTCTTTAGGGTCAAGGTAGGGTAGGTGAGGGCAATCAACAATACAGGAAGGGGGCAGCCAACAACAGGGTTCCGCTACACACAGTTATGTGCTTCCGTCCATGACCGAAAGACATTGACACACCTCTAGGCTAAATGAGCAGACTAAGCCATAAATAGGATAACCAAGTAAATAAACAAATAAAGGAACAAATAAATAATATAGTAAAAGCAGAAGATCAAAGTAAAAAAAGTAAATATAAAAAAAGAGAATTGAGAGAAGAAAGAAAGATCATGGAAAGAGAGAAAAAAAGGAAGATAAATAAAAAATAAATAAAAAATAAATAAAAAATAAAAATAAAAAAATAACAGGAAAAATAAATGAATAAGACTAAAAAAAAGGGAATGACTAAAAAAATAAAAATACCGACAGAAAATAAAAAATGAAAAATAGAAATATAAAAACAAACATATAAGAAAAAAATGAAAAATAAATAAAATAAAAAACACAAATTTGAATAAAAATATAAACAAATAAATAAAAAGTAAGAGAGAAGTACGAAATACAGCCAAGCACTACAGTAAATATATCCAAATCAATTGAAGCTCAACAATACAAGCATAAACATGTAAAAGCCCATATAAATATATATAAATAATATATATATAAAAATATACATATATACCTACAGAAGTACACACATGGGCTTTAGACATGTAAGAATAAGTAAATAAAAATATATCCAAGTGTATATTAAAAAATATAAGGCGGGGGGCGGAGCTAAACTGCTGAAGCGATTGGCCGCATGTCTCTGAAGCTCAGAGCTTTATGCCACAAAAAGCCTATTTTTTGCTACCTGTACCGCCACTAACTAGACCCGGAGGTCGGTACCAGCCTGCCCAAACACTATGGGGCGCAAATCTAAAAAGTTCAAACCAGACAAGCCAAACATGGGAATGAATATTGGGGAAATGTGGAAGCAGGCATTCTCCACGGACGGGGAGGATGAAATCTTACCTGCACTCCCAAAGCCAAAACCGGGCTCGACAACACGAGATACAGCTCCGGTCATCACGGCCGTCCTAAAGGAACTCCTGGCCGATCTGAAAACAACACTCCAGGCAGACATAGCCACGATCCGCGGGGGCCTGCAGGGTCTAACGAGCCGCATCGGAGTGCTAGAAGAAGCATCACACACAGGCTCACAACGCTTGGATACCTTACAACAAGAGGTCAGAGACCTAAAAAAGCAAAACCAAGTATATGACCGCCGCTTCGCGGCACAGGAAGATGCCAGATGCCAAAATAATCTAAAAGTTAGAGGGATCTCGGAGGAAGTGCCGGACGCCGAACTACCACACCTAATGAGAAGACTAACGGCTGCTCTACTCCCACAGCGGCAGGCTAAAGCTATCAATTTGGAAGGCCTATTCCGCATCCCCAAACCGGCTAAGGCCCGGTGACGGCCCCCACGGGACCTAGTGGTCCAATTCAAGTCTGGAACTGACAAAGCAGCAGTCTTTACGGCCCTCAAGAGAGCGTCCTCATATCAGATGGAAGGAATGCCACTGGTCTTTTACCAGGATCTTTCTAACAGCACGCTGGCCTGGCGGAGGTCTCTCAGGCCTCTCACCTCCCTTTTACAGCAGAAGAACATACGCTACCGCCTGTGCATGTCTCCCACACGCTAATGGTAACACACGGGGACTCCACGCACCTGCTACAGGACTTACAAGAGACAGCAACACTACAACAAGCCCTGGGTCTACCACAGGACAGTCTGGCCAATAAAGACCCCACTACCGCTTCCAGATCTTCACGCACCTGGAACCCACCATGTTCATCCTACGGGGAGCCACGACGGAATCATACGTGGCGGCCACATCCTGAGGACAAAATCATTCTCAGTCCTATCTAGTTGGGATATGCTTAACTGTTTTAATTTACAAATGCTTTGTTTTACACGTTGTTGGTTCTTGCAGGCACACAAACAAAATCAGGGGGAGGACGAGTTCCACCAACTGACAGAGCTTAGGAGGCAGAGACGGGACATACTAGCCAGGGGACTCTTGCGCACCCTTAGAAAGTCGGCTCGGCACTTCTTCGAATACTCCAACAAAAGCGGTAGACTTTTAGCCCGACAACTCCAAGACAGGCGACGGACGAACCACATACACAAAATTAAAACAAGGGACAAAACCGAAACAAGTTTACCTGACGGTATCCAACGTGCCTTCGTGGACTTTTACACTGACTTATACAACATCCCCCAGCCCACAACGGTCGCCGCACATACCCAGCGCCGCAACCAAATATCGGAGTACTTAGACCAACATGTAGAACGACAACTAACCCCTGAAATGATAGCGGAATTAGAACAACCCCTCACGATAGAAGAGTTAGCAGTGGCATTAAAAGTCTCCAAATCCCACAGGGCACCCGGCCCAGATGGCCTCCCACTGGCATACCTGCGAACATTCCGCGACATCCTACTGCCGAACCTCCTACGAGGTCTTAGCTCACTACAACACGGGGAGCGGTTTCCCACCGACACACTAGTGGCCACAGTCACGGTAATTCCCAAGGAAGGCAAGGACCCAACGAACTGCGCTAGCTATCGCCCCATATCCCTGCTCAACGCAGACCTCAAGCTGTTCACCAAGACACTAGCCCTACGAATCGCGAAACACCTGCCACACCTAGTCCACTCGGATCAAGTCAGGGTTCATCCCGGACAGGGAGGGTAGGGATAATACCATCAAAGCCCTAAACGTCCTACACGTGGCTCGGTCGCAACACCGGGAACTACTCCTGCTCTCGACGGATGCCGAGAAGGCTTTCGACCGAGTGGACTGGATATACTTGGAGGAAACACTCACATACATGGGATTCGGCCCGCACATGCGAGCCTGGGTTCTTTCCCTGTACACGAGCCCGACGGCTCGGATTCGGGTGAACAGAGCTTTGTCTGCCCCCTTCCCCATACGAAATGGAACCCGCCAGGGTTGCCCGCTGTCCCCCCTCCTGTTTGCCCTCTCCCTGAAACCCTTCCTGGGGGTGGTCAGACGGGACGGGGGTATCACGGGATTCACTGTAGGTCGTCGAGAATACCGGGTAGCCGCCTACACGGACGATATGTTGTTTTTCTCACCCTACCGCGGGTCTCACTCCCTAATCTTTTGGCTGCATTCCGAATATTTGGCTTGATATCTAATCTTAAGCTCAACACAGATAAGTCAGAGGCCCTTCACCTACCAGGCCCACGGGACCCCTCCCCTACGCTATATACCCAATTCCGCTTCAAGTGGTGTCCCACTAAGTTGAAATACCTGGGCATCTGGCTACCTAAGGACATAACCCAACTGTACTACCAAAACTATCACCCCCTGCTACAAACGATACAGGCTGACATGAGAAAATGGGCCCCTCACTATATATCTTGGTTTGGACGCATTAACACAGTCAAAATGAATCTACTACCCAGGCTGCTCTACCTATTCCAGACTGTGCCGATCGCGGTCCCCAGAGCGTTCTTTAGCTCCCTGACGACCGCCATCCGCAGATTTGTCTGGAATTCGCGTCCAACTCGCACCAAGAGAACGACATTGGAACTGCCAAAACCGCTGGGGGGAGCCGGCCTGCCCTCAATTGAGACTTACTACCGTGCCGCACACCTACACAGGTTCACAGACTGGCATGCACGACACCCCATAAAACAATGGGTCACGCTGGAACTAGAACAGTCGGGGGGGCACATACCCCCCAAATTATGGCTACACACGGCCACGTACACAGACTTACAAACTAAAAATCCCTTAATAGACGCAACCCTACGGGTATGGACGGCGATCCGATACCGACTGCAACTCACCACCTCGACCAGTCCCCTAACTCCCCTCATACGTAACCCGGACTTGGCAGATACGCTCACGCGCGTCGATTTAGCTGGACTCCAAGCGACGGACTGGTTTTACCTACACCAGTGGCTCACTCCCAACGGTCTCAAAACACTCAGAGAGCTATGCCCCGACAGGACACCCTCATTCCTGGAACGGTTCAGGTACTGCCAAATAAAATCATATTACTCATCCCTGTCGGGTAGGGGGCACTTACATAGACCCTTAACCGACTTCGAAACCCTTTGTGTACACCGCACACACATCACCAGGGGTATCTCAACTCTGTACACGCTACTCATGGCCCGGACGAATAGTGACGTGGAGCTTAGGTTCAAGGAACACTGGGAGAGGGACGCGGGAGAGACACTCACTGCACAAGACTGGGACAAGATCTACACCCTCACGCACAAATGCTCTATTAGCTCAAATTCCAGGAACTAAACTATAAAGTGCTAACACGCTGGTATAGAACGCCCGACACACTGCACCGCATGCACGGTACTACGTCAGACGTATGCTGGCGATGCGGCACACAACCTGGCACCTACATTCACATGTGGTGGTCGAGCTCGGTAATTGCCCCTTACTGGGAACAAATTAGAGGGAGTGGGTGGCGGCGGTGGAGGACATACACTCAATGGAGACCGTGACGGCCGACCTACACGGGAGACCGGAGCGGTGTGCCTTGACCTGGTATCCATGCACCACATACGTGGCTGACAGAACTGCAACCCCCGAATCGCCTTAGCTGAAATTCGCAGAATTTCACAACTCAAACCCTGCCTCTCATAGGCACAGACACACCCTACCAATTATTCACACACAGACAACCGACAGTTTCCCCCACGACCAAGACTGACAACAGGATGACATAAAACCCACCTGAACTAAATGCCCACACTACCGAGACCCGGAGCAATCCAGGACGGACAACTTGAATCAGCCGGTAGCACAGAGCAGGTATGAGAGGCGGAATTGTCTCCCGGTACATGGTTAGACCCCAAGGCTCTTGCGACTTGCCCCGAGTGCCGCACCTGCAGTAATTGGAAAGCTACTAAGTTAAACGGCGGCCCCCTCCCGATTCTGGGTTGCACAAGTGACCTCCCATAAGACCAGCAGAACACATAACACCGTAGTCTGCATTGGGGAAGGTACGCCTCAGGATGACAGACCCAAACTGGGGTGCCGAGATCCAGACAATCGTGTCCAAATGTAAACATAGCACCCCAAGTAGCACGGAACACCCAAGGGATAACCCATGAAGGTTACGAAAGAAGCTGGGAAGGTACCCCAGAGACAGCATACCAACTACAGGCAGCTAGTATAGCAGTCTACAACAGATAGGGCCTGGAGCGGCATTCTCCGCAAAGACCTGGGACTCTGACCTAGCTTCGTTAGATTGCTGAGAAACCGGGGGCACCGGCCTCACTATTTAGAGTGTCCAACAGACAGATTTTATAGAAGGGTCTATGTCTTGGCAGGAGTATAATCCTGTACGCGCATTGTTGTCTATACACACTAATTGTACTTTCCCTGACTGACGAATGTTACATTATCTTTCGGGAAAAAAAACCCAATAAATAAAGATTGTCAAAAAAAGAACCAAGGCAATTCCCAATGGAGAAGGAATGGTCAGGGAAATAGGAGATATGGAAACAGAAACAACCAATCTGCTTCCAATAACTCCCAACAGTCTCAGCCATCCCAGCCAAATTCTAATGGGCAAAGACAAAACGGCAATGGGGGAAATCATTTGCGTCGTCAGGTTGGTCAATTGACTGACCAGATGGGCAAATTAATGGAGCAAATAACAAAGATTAACCAAGTCCTTTTTTAGGGACAGCTCCAATTGCAGAGCCACCTGTGCAACTGCAGCAGCAACAACAATATAGTGCGTGGGGATTAGACTCCAATATCTATATGTCCTTAGCCATTCCGGGTCTTGGCTGAGTTCTCCGACTTCCTGAGGTATGTCTTGCCAGTCCTCCTCCTCCGAGGGCAAGTCCTCTGCCCTCCATTCGTCTATGATTTCTAATGACGGTGGAGATAATGGTTCCTCATCCCCTGATGAGGGTCTTGTGGAGGGGAGCGGTCCAGGCGCCTTGACTGGCGGCTCCGCTTCCTCAATATCTTCCCCTCACCTCTTGGAAGGGTTGTGCTGGAGCCCTTCCATTGGTGTTTGGACGCCCCTGCCTCCGGCCTAAGTTGTGTAGGACCCTTTTCCTCTGTTCCTGACTGAGGCGTGGTGTCCACCATCTCTGGCGGTGTCTGCGTCATCATTTTGGCCAAAGCCTTTTCCCCGAAGCCGACCCCGCGGCATTGATCATGGCCTGGAAATCCACCGCTGATAATGGAGGAGTGTCTGACACAATGGTAGCATGATTTTTCCCGTCTGTGGGGAGACAGAGTATACGTCAGTGCGTATGTAGCTACACAGTGGCTTCCACGTACAACTGGGGGACACCCAGGTACCATGTACTCAGTACCACTAGGAATTGGACTAGTGGTCTGTAGAGGGGCCACCCTCCTATCGACCGGGGTGAACGGTCATTAATGTTGGGACGGAGCCCGGTAATGGTCGGGACGGAGCCCGGTAATGGTCGGGACGTAAGCCCGGTAATGGGAGGTATCGAAGACCTCAATACGCTTTTGTAAGGAGTCACCCTTGTGTATGGAATTTTGTGGAAATTTCGCCACTGTGGATTGTGCGTACTTCGTTATAAGCCCCTGATTGGGCGTGGTGGTCACCCTTTGTAAAACAAAATTGTCACTTCGGATAATGCCAGTTTTTTTGTTGTTGTTGTTTGTTTGTTTGTAATGGTTTCTGGATAGTTCTTCAGTGCTTTCACCCGTGTGGACCAATCGTCATTGCCTTCTGTGAGTGTTCATCCAATTGGGCAGTGCAGCCTGAGCCTGATGGGAGCTGTTCCTGGTTTGGTGTAATACAATCCCAATGGTAAGTTACCTGCAGTGGCCCTTGAGCACAGAGTTGCAGGGGTTACCTGCAGTGAGAAGTGCGCTTAGCCTGATGGGAGTTGTTCCTGGTTTGGTGCAATACAATCCCAATGGTAAGTTACCTGCAGTGGCCCTTGAGCACAGAGTTGCAGGGGTTACCTGCAGTGAGAAGTGTGCTTAGCCTGATGGGAGTTGTTCCTGGTTTGGTGCAATACAATCCCAATGGTAAGTTACCTGCAGTGGCCCTTGAGCACAGAGTTGCAGGGGTTACCTGCAGTGAGAAGTGTGCTTAGCCTGATGGGAGTTGTTCCTGGTTTGGTGCAATACAATCCTAATGGTAAGTTACCTGCAGTGGCCCTTTAGCACAGAGTTGCAGGGGTTAACTGCAGTGAGAAGTGTGTTTAGTTTTACACATTTATATTATGTGGCAAAAACTTTTATTTCCAACAATATCAATAATTTTACACTATACCTTTAAAAAACTAGTGCCAGTTCGTGTGAATCACGAACTGGCGAAATTAAGATGGCCGCTGAGGATCTCGCGGTATCGCGAGATCCAAGATGGCCGCCGTTCGCGCGCAAATTTTTGCCGCTCGGTCCGCGATCGCGGCCCGACGGTACCGGTCGGCACCCCCTCGTGCTCCCCCACCCACCCCCCAGCACCCTGGACCCTTAATCAAACCTGTTGGTCCCGCGCAATCTCGGTAAAATGCCGCGAATCGCAAGGGTCGTCAGGCAAGCAGCCTGACAGAAACAGAGCCCTGAAGGGAAAAACCCAGGGCAGTGTGGAGGAAAAACAGACCGTCCAGGGAGAAGGGTAGATTGAGGGGAAGCAGGGATAATAGAGGGACAGATTAAAGCCCCAGACAGGGGGTTAAAGACACAGTGTACAGTATAACTTAAAGGTACAAATACAAGTTAAAATTGCACTATAGACAGAAAGCAGTTGAGAGCATAATACTCTGACCTGTGCCTTGGCTGGAAGCAGCAAAGAAAGAGGAAATCATGTGACTGTCAGGGCTTTATATATGGATGTGATGCCTGTTACTGATTGGTTTAAAGTTTTCTGATTGACTTGTGCTGCTGGAGGCATAAAGTAAAGAAAGTTATGCAAAATATGAAGCCTCCTGTCATGTGATAAAATTAGAGAGAATACATATATTGATGAATCGTAATAATGTGTTGTCCTAGGCCAAGTGATGTCACACTGTTATAAGTTTGTATACTTAACAAACCTTGAATCATTAGTAGATAAGTCTGAAACGAGTTCCTGATCCGTGACTGTCGAAAGATGTCCAAGAAGGATGTGGCGTGTTTCTGGATCGTACTGCTCCTGTGCCAAGAGCTACGGACCGACCCGATCGCAGAGATGGGACAATCCTCTGGCATCCTGATTCAAGAGACACCAGGGTTCATCTTGACAGAGAAGAGGATCCTTACCCGACGTGTGTTCGTCAGCTTGGACCCCAAGATTTCCATCGAGAAGGCATACAACATTTCATCGATGCAGCTTCCTGAGTTACAGACTTGGTACCAGATGCACCTCCAAAGAGCACAGGACCGTGTGCGAAACATCTTGGAGCAAGCCCGGAAACCATTTGTATCCAGTTCTATTTCGATGGGCAACCGACCCAAAAGGTTCCTCACCGCTATAATTGTTGCATTAGTTTGTGCCACTGTCAGGTGCAGTTGTCGCAACTGGAATGTCTGCAGCCAACTCTATTACTGTCCAAAAGCTGGATATGGAAATCTATGCGCTAAAGCAACACATTAACGATATTCATCAGGTGATAAAACAGCAAAGAACACTTCTCCAAGACGTGTTAACTACTGTGGAAGACACAGTTGTTACAACAAATTTGCATTCGGAGTTAATTGCCAAATCCACTGAGTTGCACCAAAGTCATGACTTATTTAAGCGTGAACTTCTATTTCTGCATGACCCAATATTGTTCCACACATTTGCTTTTCTTGACGAAGCGCAAACTGGAATGATCGAATTGGCAGGGGGACGCATACCTCTGTATTTTGTATCCAAGGATATTGTTCATGCGATGCTTGCCAATGTGGATGGAGAAACAATTGAGCCTATGCAATTAAATCTGGCCTTTGAGATGGGGAGCGCTATACCTCTCTTAATTGATCTGGAACGTATGGAGATTTGCTTTTTATTGGCCATACCATATGTAACTCCCAAAAAAATTTTCAAACGAAAACAATTTACAACGTTGGTACATGGAAGGAAAATATCCATGTAAAAGTCCAAACCCCAGATGTTTTGACTTTTCAACCGTGGATACCAGATTGGTATTCAATACCCATTTTGAATGACTGTGAAAAATTCAAAGACAATAATTTCCAATGTGATGGAAAACCTTTTGTGTACGATTCTACCAATGCTTTGTGTGGGATCGAGTACCTTAAACATGGCTCTGAAACATGTCAAGTAACTATGTCAAAAACCGACAGTAATGCGTTAGTACATGCTATCTTAGTAAAAGATAAATGGTTGGTAAGCACGTGTCTTAAAAACATGAGTGTTTTTCGCAGGGACCAGGTGACTAATAAAGTAATTGCCTTACCAGCACCTGTCTCACTGATCAAGGTACCCCACGACTCTCGTATCTCCATCGATGACGTTACGCTATACCCAGTGTACACTGACGTCATGGAAAGTGCTATTGAGATGATGGATCCCTTCCAGAATCTAGATATCCCTCTAGATCCTAATTTAAAGTTCTTGCTGGACCATAAGCCCAACCGCACTATCCAAATGTCAATCAGGAAAGATAACATTTCTGTGGACACATTTAAATACTCTGAGTTAGATACTGACCTTATTGATCGTGTTGACTGGTTCATCCATGTTAAGATTGTTATTGGGTGTGCTATGATAATAATTATATTATGGTTGATTGTACTTAGTGTAAAGTTCAAAACTCTTACAGGTACAAAAATATACAAACATGTTCATTCCACACACGGGCCTATGTTAGAAATGATGTGATTGCACAATATGTCTGATAACTTCCGTAATGCTTATTCATAAGCTAAATTGATTTTGGCTATGAAATACACTAAAGGGGGGTTATGTCAGGGTATTTATATCGGCAGACATTTTGTGCTATGAAAGAAATTAAAATGTATATTGTCAGAGTCAATCTGAACAGACCAGACTCCATGTTGTTATTTTCAAGTTAACAAAAGACACAAGATTTCTATCCCTTCTGTAAAACTGACCACTTTGCCAGAAGCTAAGGAATGTATTGTATATACAAACCTGTTGATAAGAAATGAGAACGGGGGATGGACAGACTGTTAGCTAAATGCTAATGGAATATAATTAATTCTAAACCCAGACATTTGTGACAGAGAAGATTAAATAATTAAATTTTACTTTCGATATTGTATAACGTCCCCTTGTAGTGAAAGGTGAGACTAAGTTTACGAACTGTCATATTAGAAATTACAGCAGGAATTGGAGACACATAGTCTGAAGAAAGCCCAAAGAAACTGTTTGAACTGACAGAAAACTTAAATTATAAACAATTATTAAGATAAGGTAAATGACGTCAAAATAACCACCAGGAAAAGTTAACTCTTTCCTGGATAGGTATGTTTAGTGGGACGAGACTGCCCTCTATAGACCAAATACTTAAATTGTTATCTAGAAGGTAACCACACCCCCAGTGTTTCTATTGGTCTATCACCTAGTGAATTTTTCCTTTAAAAGTTAAGACAAAGGGAAGAGAGAGGAATGCAGAGGAAGCAGGCTAAGTCAGGAGACAGAGAAAGAGACCCACGACATTCAGTTCCTGAGACTACCTACTAATCTGATGAAAATATCTACTTAACTGGTAATTATACTGGCTTCAATTAATTCATCTAAATTAATTAAAATGTTCTAATAGCATGATATATGACTGGATAAATCACGATCAGATTTCGATATTTAGAAATCTTAGTTAAATAAGAAGTACATGGTGTGACGAAACCAACCTCGCCACTGAGAACTGGAGAAGCCTGGCTGCCCGCCTGCTGCCTTTGGACTATGGCCCTGGGAGATTGGGCCCTTTACAAACAGTATTCGGCCCTAACAGAGTGCATGTCACTCATTCTGGCCCTTTAAATACAGTGGGGCCATTCGGTACTTGCCCTGTGTGAGCAGTGATACCCCCCAGATAGCTATGCCATGGAGCCTATTCATATAATGAAAGACTATGGGAAAGACTTTGGCTCCATGGCAATTAAACTGTATTTGTGTGGTCTGCGTGCCATTCACCTAATAATGTGCACGCAGACCTGAGCTATCTGGGGATATGTTAAATGTCTGTGTTTAATGTATAAAAAGTGACTTTATGTATTTTAACCCCTTAAGGACACATGACGTGTGTGACACGTCATGATTCCCTTTTATTCCAGAAGTTTGGTCCTTAAGGGGTTAAAGAGTTTTATGTTGTTTTGCAACCACGTGGTTAATGGAGTCTGCCTCTAGTCCTGGATAATTAGATTTCCTCTCCAATTATCTCCAGGGCAGAAGGGAGGAAGCCAGCATGCATTGTGGGGATGTTTTACTTTTACTGTTTGAGCCAGAAGGAACAAAAGATACTTTTAGTAATTTTTTAACCCCTGGTCGGATTCATGCCATTTTTTAATATGTTGTTCCCCTGAATGGATTGATTGTGGATATGTATTTTTATGTGAATGTGATGTATGGTTTTAAAGTTATGAAAGTTGTGTAAAAGTATATTTTGAACTGTACACATAATGGGATTAAGTGTCACACTAAGGGGAGGGGATGTGTGGGAGGTAACATCTATGTTATTGGTTATTTTATGCCTCCCCCTGGGTGTGGCCTGTATGTGTACTCATGTAATAAAAACCAGGCTGGGTGCCCAGCACCTCAGACCACTGCTTGACCTTCAACACGGAGCCTTGTCTCGTTCTTGGGGGGATTCACTGTATGCTGTTGGAGATTTGACTGCTAGGAGTGTAAGCTAATGTCTGCTTTTCCTATTCATCTGCTAGCAGCTATTTGTGAGGTTCCAGCTGGAGTGCTACCTTATTCATCTATATCCAGTTCGTGAGTTTTGGTGCTTTTACAGTAGCTGTGCCTTTTTGGGAAAAAGGGGATTATCGCCTAAACGGATTTTTCCCCTTTTATGCTGAAACGGTCCGTTACACATGGTTATAACCATTCTATTCTGCAGATAGAATTAAAATAATTATGTATTTATGTGAAATATCACATGTTAGCATATCGTGATATTTATCCAGGTGTACTGATTTGCTCTAAAATAAGATAAAATATCTATTTAGGCAAGTTAAAATTCTGCTTATAGAACATGGTAGATTAATCTTATTGGGTGGTCCCAGGAAATGACTAATGAGCTGGTTTAAATGTTATTTTATTTAAAATTACATGAGAATAGGTCTTAATTACTTAGGAGGTCTAGCCAGGATGGAAAGGGTTATTCTAACTGTCAGCTAAAGTTTTTATGGCTATTCGCTGGAAGCTTTCTCTGTGTTTAAGTTTCACTGTCGTTTGTCTGTGAAGCCCATCATAAATCTTCTTGACAATTAAGACTGTGTTAGCCTTTGGAAGATGTTTTTACATTACCATATTGTATTGCATACCATGTTATACTAAATATTCATTGATTATTGTCATGCATGTTACTTATTATTATTATTATTTAAATTGTCACAATAAATTGTATCTATTTTTATAACAAATTGTGATTTTATTTATATGGAATACATTTCACTTACACGATAACGATCTTTGGGATCTGGGAATTGAAATAGTGGGCAATTCGCAACTGTTTAATATTATTATCCCATAAATATCCCCACAGTGCAATGTCCTTGATTATCTCGTTATATTACAGAGTGCAATGTCCTTGATTATCTCATTATATTACAGAGTGCAATGTCCTTGATTATCTCATAATATTACAAAGTGCAATGTCCTTGAAGCCACAGGAACAACTGTGAGTGAAAAATGTGGGCACCAGCTTCTGTGGCAGGGACACTATTATATTCAACAACTGCACAACTAAAATAAAGAATAAAAAAATATAAGGTGAATAAATCCATAGTGTAAAATTATACAACAAACAGATAAAGTGCATCCATTGAATACAGTGCTCTAATACAATAAAGTGCAGAGACAGACACAGACAGACAGAGAGACAGACAGACACAGAGACAGACAGACAGAGACAGGCAGACAGACACAGACAGAGAGACAGACAGACACAGAGAGAGACAGACAGTCAGAGTGCAGATACAGACAGAGACAGTCAGAGTGCAGACACAGAGACAGACAGAGCGCAGAGACAGACACAGCGCAGAGACAGACAGACACAGACAAAGCACAGAGACAGACATACAGAGCGCAGAGACAGACACATACAGAGCGCAGAGACAGACAGACACAGAGACAGACACAGACAGAGCGCAGAGACAGACAGACAAAGACAGAGCGCAGAGACAGACAGACAGAGACAGACACACTCAGACAGACACAGAGACAGACAGACAGACACAGAGACAGACAGAGCGCAGAGAAAGACAGACACAGACAGAGCGCAGAGACAGACACACAGACAGACAGAGCGCAGAGACAGACAGAGCACAGAGACAGACAGAGCGCAGAGACAGACAGAGAGACAGACAGAGCGCAGAGACAGACAGAGAGACAGACAGAGCGCAGAAACAGACAGACACAGACACAGAGCGCAGAGACAGACACAGACAGAGCGCAGAGACAGACATACACAGACACAGACACACAGAGCGCAGAGACAGACAGAGAGACAGACACAGACAGACAGAGCGCAGAGACAGACAGACACAGAGACAGACACAGAGGGCAGAGACAGACAGAGAGACAGACACAGACAGAGCGCAGAGACAGACAGACACAGACAGACAGACACAGCGCAGAGACAGACAGACACAGAGACAGACAGAGCGCAGAGAGAGCGCAGAGACAGACACAGAGACAGACAGACAGCAGAGACAGATACAGAGACAGACAGACACAGAGACAGATAGACAGACAGACACAGACACAGCGCAGAGACAGACAGACACAGAGACAGACAGAGCGCAGAGACAGACAGAGAGAGCGCAGAGACAGACACAGACAGACAGAGACAGACAGACAGCAGAGACAGACACAGAGACAGACAGACAGAGCGCAGAGACAGACAGACAGACACACAGACAGAGCGCCTGGATCGCTGAGGGGAACCCAATCCATTCTGCAGACAGTGAATTAACATGTTAACCTGTAACCACGTGATTTATATAGAACGACATATGTGTGAGAACCGTTATCCGCCTGGGGGCGTGGTTTCAGCATTGTGGGCTGGGTTAAGGGAAGGAATAAACAGAATGTGTGGGCGTGGTTTCAGGGCAGGGCTCTGGGCGTGGTTTGGGCTAAGGCTGTACTCGGGCTGTGGGCGTGGTTTCAGGGCAGGGCTGTGGGCGTGGTTTGGGTTAAGGCTGTACTCGCTCGGTGGGCGTGGTTTCAGTAATCCATCTAAACTGACTGGGCGGGGTGTGACGCCGTATGTGACATGAACTTCCGCTTAGCGGCTGCTTATGACATCATTTCCGGCGCTTTGTGTTGTGCTTCCGGGTCGCCGTTTGTGGAGACATCTGGACATTCCGCTTCATAAACCGGAGAGAGAGAGAGAGAGAGAGACAGAGAGGTAACCGGGGGGGGGGGGGGAGAGAGAGAGAGGTAACCGGGGGGGGGGGGGGGGGGGAGAGAGAGGTAACCGGGGGGGGGGAGAGAGAGGTAACCGGGGGGGGGGAGAGAGAGGTAACCGGGGGGGGGGGGGGGAGAGAGAGAGGTAACCGGGGGGGGGGGGGGAGAGAGAGAGAGGTAACCGGGGGGGGGGGGAGAGAGAGAGGTAACCGGGGGGGGGGGGGAGAGAGAGGTAACCGGGGGGGGGAGAGAGGTAACCGGGGGGGGGGGGAGAGAGAGGTAACCGGGGGGGGGGGGGAGAGAGAGAGAGGTAACCGGGGGGGGGAGAGAGAGAGGTAACCGGGGGGGGGGAGAGAGAGAGAGGTAACCGGGGGGGGGGGAAGAGAGAGAGGTAACCGGGGGGGGGGGAGAGAGAGAGGTAACCGGGGGGGGGGGAGAGAGAGAGAGGTAACCGGGGGGGGGGGGGGGGGAGAGAGAGAGGTAACCGGGGGGGGGGGGGGAGAGAGAGAGGTAACCGGGGGGGGGGGGGGGAGAGAGAGGTAACCGGGGGGGGGGGGGGGAGAGAGAGAGGTAACCGGGGGGGGGGGGGAGAGAGAGAGGTAACCGGGGGGGGGGGGGGAGAGAGAGAGGTAACCGGGGGGGGGGGGGGAGAGAGAGAGGTAACCGGGGGGGGGGGGGGAGAGAGAGAGGTAACCGGGGGGGGGGGGGGGAGAGAGAGAGGTAACCGGGGGGGGGGGGGGAGAGAGAGAGGTAACCGGGGGGGGGGGGGGAGAGAGAGAGGTAACCGGGGGGGGGGGGGAGAGAGAGAGGTAACGGGGGGGGGGGGGAGAGAGAGAGGTAACCGGGGGGGGGGGGGGAGAGAGAGGTAACCGGGGGGGGGGGGGGAGAGAGAGAGGTAACCGGGGGGGGGGGGGGAGAGAGAGAGGTAACCGGGGGGGGGGGGGGGAGAGAGAGAGAGGTAACCGGGGGGGGGGGGGAGAGAGAGAGGTAACCGGGGGGGGTGGAGAGAGAGGTAACCGGGGGGGGGGGGGAGAGAGAGAGGTAACCGGGGGGGGGGGGGAGAGAGAGGTAACCGGGGGGGGGGGAGAGAGAGAGGTAACCGGGGGGGGGGGAGAGAGAGGTAACCGGGGGGGGGGGGGGAGAGAGAGAGAGGTAACCGGGGGGGGGAGAGAGAGGTAACCGGGGGGGGGGGGAGAGAGAGAGAGGTAACCGGGGGGGGGAGAGAGAGAGAGGTAACCGGGGGGGGGGGGAGAGAGAGAGAGGTAACCGGGGGGGGGGAGAGAGAGAGAGGTAACCGGGGGGGGGGGAGAGAGAGAGAGGTAACCGGGGGGGGGGGAGAGAGAGAGGTAACCGGGGGGGGGGGAGAGAGAGAGGTAACCGGGGGGGGGGGGGAGAGAGAGAGGTAACCGGGGGGGGGGGGAGAGAGAGAGGTAACCGGGGGGGGGGGGGAGAGAGAGAGGTAACCGGGGGGGGGGGGGGAGAGAGAGAGGTAACCGGGGGGGGGGGGGGAGAGAGAGAGGTAACCGGGGGGGGGGGGGGAGAGAGAGAGGTAACCGGGGGGGGGGGGGGAGAGAGAGAGAGGTAACCGGGGGGGGGGGGGAGAGAGAGAGGTAACCGGGGGGGGGGGGAGAGAGAGGTAACCG